>NC_056734.1:459663028-459843028 GCF_019279795.1 Protopterus annectens | reverse complement strand
CATCTTGTCTGTCTTCATCTTTTGACCCTCTACAATTTACTTATAGACCAAATCACTCCACTGCGGATGCCATATCTCTGGCACTACATCACACCTTGAACCAATTGAAGACAAAAATTGCTACATATGTATGCTGTTCATAGACTTCATCTCAGCCTTCTACACTATAATACCACAGCAGCTGTTGTCTAAACTAAGTCAACTAGGCATAGAAAATACAGTCTGCAACTGGATCCTTGACTTTCTGACTGGCAGGCCTCAAACCGTTCGAGTTGGAAAGATCCACTCACAATGCATCACCTTGAACACAGAGGTCCTACAAGGTTGCATACTAAGTCCTCTTCTCTTCATAATACTGACCCATGACCACTCTGCAAAACATCAGACACATCACATCATCAAGTTTGCTGACAATACCACCATGATTTGCCTCATCAGAAATGACGACAAGGGGGCATACAGAGAGGAAGTGAACCAACTTACCAAATGGTGCACTGACAACAACCTAGCACTTAATGTTGGCAAAACAAAAGAAATCATTGTTGACTTCAGGAGAAAGCAAGGGTCCCACTATTGCAAGACAAGTAAATCAGAGGTTAGTCCTGAAAGTGTCACTGATAACTGCCTATTTACAATACTTTTATCCAAACTATGGCTGATTTAAATTTTTTTATTTAGTATGTGGTTTCTGTTGACCTTATCATCAAACTTGAGCACAGTGGTAGTTAAAATGGTTAATTGTAAAAAAAGTTCTAATGCAACTTGGGCATTTTGTGCTCAGCTCTATAAATTACATTATAGTGCAAACTTGTAAGTGCATGCTGGAGTAGCTGGGTTCCTATTGCTGTGAGAAGTGCGTGTGCATGCGTTTGAAAACAGTCTCAATCAAATTTACCTGCTTTTGTGCACCCAACCGGGGCCAGTGCAGAGTGTAAGGTGCCAGATAGAGTGATGTCTCACCATAGTGAGTGTGGTTCACACCCTGCAGTCTCACTTGCATAAGTTACCTGTTCATTATTACTTGAATATAGCAAAGGCAGTGTGAACTGTGTAAAGGCTCAAGGTCATGCCCTAAGCTGATCAGAAAAGAGACCAAGGTTCTCCTTCACCTTCTGCAGACATCAAACTTGCAAAAGTTGGAAAGTGCATCTAGTGGTGGAAGAAAACTAATATATAGACAGATGTGGTGGTTCAGCTCAACATCCTGACAGGTATACCCCTCTGCAGAGAGCAGTGCAACCATAGCTGACCAGATGGCCCAGTGGGTGGTGGAAGTGCATGCAACGAGACCAGATTTCTATAGTAAATGAGGTTTGGAACATACTGATTTGTCCAGGGACATCTTCAAGTGGGGTTAGATAAACAGAGTGGCAGGAATTAGGAGGATAGGGGGAAGATAGGGTTAAATAGGAATGAAAGATGATTGGGAGGAAATGAAGTATGGGTAGAGAGGGGCTTAAAGGGATTTAGGCAAGTGTAGCCTGAGTAGGAGTCACATTTTTGGTGTGAACTTGCTATGGCAAGTATTACATCCTTGACGACCAGTAGATACCTGGAGCAGGTAGGCCTTGCAGTTGATGGAAGGGGTAATATCAGTAAGTATCCAAGTTCGGGTGAGGAGGATGGGGATAGCATGGTTGATGGGTTACTATTTATTAGACTGGTGTCAGAGTAGTTGGATGTATAATATCTAATTGCTGGTATACTGCCGGTTGGTAGTTGGTTACACGTGTGTTTTAAGTCGTTGGAGGTTGGGTGCTTGGAGGCAAGTTTTTTTTTTCTCTTTCTCTCTCCTTCCATAAAGCGATGGCTCACCAGTACAGTAGTGGAATCCTCAAAGATTGCAGTTACAAATAAGGGCAGACCTTGACTTCTACATTTCATGATGATGAACTTGTGTAACTGCTAATCCGAGGGTGAAATAATAGTTAAAATGGCCCCTCAGTCACCGCACTGTTACGCATGTGTCTTGGTCCAGATCTCATGCAGCTAGCAGAGCACTGGCCGGCTATGGGTGGAGAGGGGCAAACTGTGTCATTGATCTCCGCTGGAGTTGATAGCCTAGTTGGTGGTTAAATGGAGAGATTCAGTGCTGGCATACTTAATTGTGGTAGTTTAGTTCTAGGTGCAGTCAGCTGAGCAGCATGCTTGGTTAAAGATTTCCGTGGTGACTAAAAGTGGCTTGCAGGCATGCAGTGTCAGCTGTTAAGGGGGGAGGACGGGATGCACAAATGGTCCCAGAAGATGCAGGTTTTGCCTCACATTTATATCGTGAATCCAAGGGACAGGCTGTGAGTACCAGTCACTCCCTGAGGAACACTCATAGTGGAGTTAACTGTACAGAACGTACTTGAAATAATGAGTCACACAGGGTAGAGTTTGATTCACACTTTGGCAATTAGGTAAGTAATTTCCTCTATTCAGTCCCTTTTGGAGGCACTGGCCGGTCAGGGTTTTTTTTTTTTGCTTTTGTTTGTTATTGTTGTTGTTCCTGTTATCTGTTAGGTTGAGGAGTTGTCGTTTGGTTCCAGTGTGAATGGCATAGTAGGTTGTGAAGGACTATATGTCTGTGGCTATGGTGTCTGGGTACATTTAGCTGGATTTCTGTTTTTTGAGTGCTTGGCTGGATTTTGGCTGTCATTAGGGGAAGAAGTGGGAAAACAGGGATGCAGTGCTGTACATTTTCTTTGGGGGGGGGAGGGCGGTTCATATCCCTCTGCAGCTCGGTAATTACAGGGTTTAGCTGTAGACCGTAATGATTGCTACAGAGTGGAAGAAGTTGTGCAACTGGCAGTTTCTCAGGCTGTAGGTTCCTACAACGAGCAGCCTTTTATCATGCATGCAGGGTGCACATTCCTTTCAACGATCAGTCTGCTCTTCGTAACCGTGGTAAGTAAGGTAACTTGAGCATATGAGATGAGGAGTGGTGATGCCTGAGAGTTCTTGCATCCTGTTAGGCACTATGCAGGTGGGTAGGGAAAAAAAAAAAAAAAACGCAAACTGAGCGGCGAGGAGGCAAACTGGAGATTTTGGTTGGGCATCAGGGTTGTTCTTGGTAATGGGGTAGTTGCGATGAGGTTTCCTGTTTTCCTCTGTTTGATCGTTGCGTTGCTTCTGTTCAGCCAGGACAAACCATGTATATGGAATTGCATTTATACATCTGCATGCATGCTTTGGTTTCCATATCATTTGCATGGATTTACGGGGGGGGGGGGGGTTTGAATTGCACACAGCTTGTGAGAAGATGACACATTTTGACAGCATGGTTTCTCAGTCTGACAGGTTGAGCTGCTGTTGTGGTTTGTTTGTTCTTGCTCAGACACTTGAGTGTGCTCAACCAGCATACAGGTTTTGTGCATTGTGGGTCTTGAGCATTGGGATCAGACCTCTCGGGTGTCCCTATTTTGCAAAGGCATTCCTGTTATTGGGCCTAATTTGCCCTTGCACAGGATCGTCCACATGTTTGGGAATGTGTCCCTGTTTGCGGGCTTGGTTTGCCACATACACAGTGGTGGTTTGTTTTACTTTTTTTTTTGACCCTCTCGTCATGTGTGATTTCTGAGACTGTCTGGTCTACAGAGAACCATACTACATGGCCAGTGTGCTGGGCAGAGGTCTTGAGGCCGGTTGCTGTTGGCGTGCTCCCGAGGAGATTGTTATTGCTGGTTGCTTGTTGTTTTCGATAGCTGTTTTCTCTGCAAGTCAAATGAGTAGTGGTGGACTACTCTTGCAGTGACATAGCTAGGGATTTTATTTGTTAGTTTGTCACAGAGGCAGAGTCACATAGCAATAGTTTGCTGGTGCTAAAATGGAAAGACTCAGCGGCTGTTTCGCAGGTTTTCAGATGCTTTTACAGCGCAGGTGTGGTGTAAATAACCATTATAGGCACAGGGCAGGAGGAAGGATTGGTGTCTTACCTCTCAACAGTCAAAGTCTTTGGGGAATATATATGAGTTAGTGCCATACCTCTCAACTGTACAGATTTTCATAGAATGTCCAGATTTGTGCCTCATAGTTTTTTCCGTTTTTCATAAAACTTTAAGTTAAGAAATAATGACAGACAGTTGTGTTTCAGACTTCATACCCTTCACAAAATACATGCTACTGCAAAACCTGTTATTCTACCAACTTTCTAAGTTTGTGACAGCAATATTTAAAACGTGTCCCTATTTTGTGGCCTTTGTTCTACTTTTGTGTATGGTTTTATACAGATTTCTTGCTCTCAGAGGTTGAGTGGTATGAGTTAGACTTCCGATGCAAACTATTTTGCAGCATAACATAAGGCTCAATAAAGTAGACCGTAAATAGGAAAGTATCATCAGATGCCTGCAAAAAAAAAATGGTGGCCAAAGGAAGCAGAGCTTGAGGCTTAGCTAGTTTTGGTTAGGGCTAGCAATTAGAATGTTTCATTTCTTATTGCATGGCTCCAGAAAGGATCAGGATTTGCGTAGGGTGGGATACATAAGCATTATTTTGGTCCTTTTTATACTATTGTGGCTGGTGATGTATCCTGGGCTTGTGGTGGGATCGCGGACCTGCAGGAGGTTTAGCAGTTGGCGGGGACTGGTTAGACTAACTTTTGGTTGCACAGCATAATTTATTCCGGCTACGATGTTGTAGGTTGGTGGGGTGGCAGTTTGGATATGTGGAGTAGGATCCTTGTGATGGAGGAGCATGTGGTCTTTCGGTACTAATGGGCTTTTCCCGACGTTTCCTGTAAGGTCTTGGGAGGTATGGTGATTGGCTCATGTTGAGCCTGATCAGTGTTGAAGCCTTCACAGTGGCTAAGATTTTCTTTGGTGATATATTAAAAAAAAGTATATATGAGTTAAGTAATATAGGGATTAGGTAACTGACCATGATGTGAGTAAGGTGGAGGTGTTTGGGATGTGTCCAGGTTTTAGCCCCCCCCCCCCTCATTTTTGTAAGATTTTGTGCGGATTTCTTCTAAGGTGCAATGGTTGAAGGTCACTCCCCTTGGTGGGTGGTTTTGGCCACATTTATTGCACTGAGATTGAGGGAGGAGATATAACATGCTTGTGTTTGCGTGCACTTGACACAAGTGATTAAATTCTGACATGGTTTTAGTGTTTAGCATTATTGCTTTAATTCTGGATGCCACTTGTGCTAGATTTGTTCTCCATACCTCTCAAGGGTACCTCATTTGGGGTCCTACAATTTCAGTGTTGGGAATGTTTAACTGATAGCCAGGTTAAACAGAAATGAATCATAAGATCTTTTTCATAAGTAAACCAGTATCTTTTAACCATCCTATGGCCTTCCTAGTTGAGGTTGTTAAGTAAGCTGTTACTATATGTTCCACATTTTGCTAGTGTTCCTTATTGCGAGAGATGGAAGGTCGAGAGCTATGGTCTCTCATTCAGCTGAGTCCAACTCCCCCTTTGGCATGTGTCTTGCTAAGCACATGCAGCAGCCGGAGAGACCATAGGGGTTTCTCACCTGGAGAGTCTGGGGCCTTGTTGGGTACAGTTTGCAGTTATAGTCTTTGTTGTAAAGAGGGGTCATAGTGTTAAGCCTGATGCATATACACAAGGTATAGGGTTAAAGCTCAATGCTGTTCACATTTTGAAAGGCATGTTGTGTAATTTGTTTTCTTTTGCAGATTTCGAGGTATGAAAATGGAGCAGGCATCGGTTGGCGACCTGAAGGAAAGGTGTTTGAGACTGCTTTCAATGCATGTCCCGGGTGTTCGGGTGGCACACAGAGGTCATAGATGTGGAAGCACAGAATGAACTATGGCCAGTGCCCTGATGAAAATGGAATTGAAAGGTAAGGGATTTTGCTTGCAGGGATGTTGTGTTTGTTGGAATGGTGCACAATGAGGTTGCAGGTAATCTGTCTGTGCGGGTCTTTACAGTACATCTGAGTTGTAGGTGCTGTAGGGGTAAGTTGGGGTGTAGGTAGGTGAGGACATGGTGATGATGGGCTGGGGATTGTTTGGGGAGTATGGGGTTTCCACAGAGGGCGTGGAGCACAACAATCATAGGATCAAATGCGACAACTAGGTTAATGGCTCTAGGGCCTTGGTGAGTTAACCGAGCTCAGTTGTTTCCATGGGCTGTGCCAATTTTCTTTCAGAAAGGGCATGGGTGGGACCTCTGGGGGACTTTATAGTAACCATCCAGTTTTTGGTAGATGACTAAGGAGGTGTTAGATATGATCTGGAAGCTCTAATGTAGCATTTTTGAAAAGGTAAAACTTTTCAAACAAGTTTTATTCATGTTTTATTCATGTTGTATATCAGGTGAGGTTTTAGTGATTAGTGCATGTAACATTTGATTTCTGACTTGGGCTGGTAGGTGTGCAGTACAGGTATGACTGTTATGGGCAGATAAGGTTTTCTTAGTGTTTTCTGGGAGATAAAGATGTCCCTCAAGTAGGCTCTGCTGTCACATACCAGGTTAAGGCATGAGTGAGTTTCATTTGTAACATGGGAGTTATGTTTTGGGCTGGTAGGAGTGTTTCTGGACATGCAGAACATGTGACAAATAAGGTATGTGATCAGTTTGGGATATAATTTAAGGGAGGTTGGGGTTATGGTTTGGAAAGACTGGGGTTTATTTTCATTTGTTTAATATGGCAGTGGCACAGGTGGTGGTGTTCAAGCTGCTAGACTGCCATGATGGTTTTAAATGTTTTACTGCTTATAATTGGTTAATGAGTGTGATGGTAGGATTGTTATTAGTGGCAGTGGGATTATGATTTGGTTGTCCAGTGGCTGGAAATGCCTTTGGAATCATTGCGGGGCTTCCATTGGTCATAAGGTAAGGATTAGTTAGCTCTTGCGCAATGGTTATGCTAGGTTATGAGGTTATGGTTTGCTATCTCAGCATAGGAGAGGGATCAGTGTTTTGATTTCAGCTGTTTAGTTAGCTAGCTATTTTGGGTGGCCACGGTGGTGCAGTGGTTAGCATTGTTGCCTCACAGCAAGAGGTTCTCTGGTTTGATCCTCGGCTGGGGTGCCTTCTGTGTGGAGTCTGCATGTCCTCCCTGTGTTCGCATGGGTTTCCTCCCGGTGCTCCTGTTTCCTCCCACACCCCAAAGACATGCTGTAGGTGGATTGGACATGTTAAATTGGCCCTAGATATGTGTGTGTGTGTGTGTGTGTGTGTGTGTGTGTGTGTGTGTGTGTGTGTCTTCTGTAGAAGGTTGGGTGCCAGGCTGGTAATTCAACACTGTAAAACTCCACTGCCAGTCATGAGCAGACAGATGATCCGCTGTGGCGACCCCTAACTGGGAAAAGCCAAAAGAAGAAGTTAGCTGGCTATTTTGTTAGTTACATGATAGGGTTTAGGAGGCGATGACTCTGTTCCAGCTTGGTTAGTGGGGGTGGGGTACACCGAATGATGTTTGGCCAGAAGCCTTATCGATGGTTAGGTAGGCTTGCCCCCCTCCTGTTCCTCCTCTGGCAGACATTTTGTGGAAGGATTTCAAGGTGGCAAAAAATTTATGGTGGAGGTGTTTTGGACTTGATGGTTTGGATTGGTGAAGAGACGAAGGTGAGCAGTGGAACACTGCCTTGCAAGGGAGAGGATAAGTGAGCAAATGGAGGATGCTGCTTATTCCAAGGGTGAGTGATTACACTGCCCTTATGGTTAGGTTGCTGGAAGTTTGTCGAAGAGAGGGGAACAGCCTGGTCAGGCTGGTGGGTGGAGAAGAGGGGTAGACTTGCCCCTTTCTGTTCCCCCTCTGCTGTTGGATTGTCAATTCAATAAGTGGGGTGAGGAAAGTGAGTGGTTATGCTGCTTGATAAGTAAATAAGCAAGTGGAGGTAAGATGCTTATTTGTTGGCGGTATAATTCAATAAATGGCAACCGAAGTGAGTGGTACGCTGCTTCATAAGTAAGTGAGTGGTGGTATGGATGCTGCTTACTGATCAGGATGAGCTGGGTTACGCTGTCCTGTCCTATGGTAATGTCATGTGGATGTTATTTTCACTTATATCATGTTTGGTTGAAAGTAATAAATATTGGTTAACAGTTATGTTTCTGGAAATTCCAATAAAGGTCGTCAAATGTCATTCAGTGTGATGTGTTTCTTGAAGGGGACCGGGACGAATATTATTTTTACTTTTATACTGCATTACTATATAAAAGATACATAAGAACAGTGGTTTACCTTTACAAAGCCGAATCACAGTGGTGTGATTGCTCATATGAGTGAATCGTAACCATGAAAATGAAAACAGCGACAGTTTTAAATGTTCGAAAATCAGCAAATAGAAAAGCAGATTCGCTGATTTTCGAACATTAATGTCGAACAAAAAAATCTAACGAAGTGTAAAGCAGAGGGGCAAACCCCCCTGCACCCCCATGTGGGGGTCTGCACCCCCCACAACCCCCTACTTTAATATTCTAACTCCGAGATCGCACTACAGTGGGGAAAGGGACCATTTTCTGATCCCCACTATAGTGCAATCCGCCCCAAAATGTCAAAATGTCAAAAGTGCAATGAGCCAATGTCACTGTGCATTCGTTCATTGCACATTTGAACATTTTTCTGTTCCGCGTTTGCCAACTTTGCAAACTGCCTTTCAGACAATTGCTGTTCGCCCATGTGCAATACGGACACATGAAGGTAAACCAAGTAGAGTATGTGGGTGTGTGTGTGTGTGGTGTATACATATATATATATATATATATATATATATATATATATATAATATGTATATGTGTATATATATATATATATATATATATATATATATATATATATATATATATATATATGAGAGACGAATATGGTCGACAACTGTTTAGTCGACACAATTTATCAACATATGTGCAAGATCACACAATTCTCAGGGCTAGGGAATATGTCCTTTCCCATTATTGTGTGATCTGGGAGTTAATAAGTATATGATTAGCAGGGGATACAGGAGTGAGGGAGCTTGCCTCCTGAAAAAAAAAAAGGCAATGTTTTTATCTTTTGTTTAAGTTTAAAGTTTTACATGAACTGAGATTATTGCTTGGCGTATGTTTGGTAGCATGTCGGCATTCAAGTTGTTGATGTTTGGGTGTTCTGCACCTATACATACACACACACACAACACGCACAGACTAGAGTAATTAAGTATGGGAATCAAGCAGTGTCATTGGAATAACTATTGGAAAGGTTTGCAAAGGTTTGTGTATTACATGCATTGACAAACTATTTTTGTGTTGCATTCTCGATGTGTTATGACATTAATTGCACTTTAGTAACAGCCGTTTAATGCTACTGTCACCTGTTGCTGATATTACTTGTGCTGCATTATCATGGTTATAACTCAAATTTGTCTAGTAAAATGTTTAGTCAAAAACATATTAACATTACTTACATGTTGCACTACAAGGGGCCACTGCGCACCTTTCTATAAGATATATAAAATAATACCGATAAGGCATTGGGGATTTTCAGAACTTTGCTCAACTTGTGAAAATGATACATTCGGGGTCACCGCACACCTCATGGGGGAGAAGGGGCCTCACTGAACTACTTGTTGCTTGTTAGGCTTGCAGTAAAGCAACATGCAATGCTTTAGGCACTGATCAATGCCATACTTCGCAGGTCTGCCTAAGGAAGATAATGTCTATCTATCTATCTATCTATCTATCTATCTATCTATCTATCTATCTATCTATCTATCTATCTATCGAGACCTTATGAACATCTCCTCCAGCCAATGCAAAACTCATTGCCCTGGTCGGCTCTGACCACCGAGCCACAAGAAGTGTTGACACCCTCACCATTGGGGTCAACTCACTCAGGGACATCAGGATATATGAATCTTTGAGGTATCTTGACCAGGATGTTATCATGCACAAGCCCCGCATCACCATTCCTTTTGTGTGTGTCAGCAATCTGCATGTCTGTATACAAATTATAGATCATGTTGAAAGGCTGCCCCACCTTTTCTTCATCATACATTTCATAAATTATATTTAATTTTTTTTAAATTTAAATAAAAAATATGTTTCTTTAATGTACATGGTGGATGAAAAGTGTATGATCTCTCACACTGACATCATCACACCTAGAAATGTAATCGCATAATTCTAATTGCTTAATGTTACAGAAGAAAATATAGGAAAGTTTTAAATAATAACTGAGACAAACCCTTTCTTCTTTCAACAAAGCTCATAGTGTTGAAAGAAGAAATAGATATATGCAGAGCAGTTGGGGGCTACTGAACAGAAAAACAAGATGTGCACTGCTGCAGAGTAACACCTATAACAGTTCTTCTGTTCAGTCAGAACATTTTGGGCAAGTAAGATAAGACTAAAATCTGTTTATTTTTATCTCATTTAACCAAATTGCTCTGACAGAACACCTGTTCTAGGTGCCCTGCTTGAGTGGTCTCATGTATGTTCTTAATTTTTTTCCCTTGTTTTACTTAGAGACTGGCAACAGGTCATGTCATTCACGTTTACACAGCAGAAAAGTCATGAGCATTAACAGTGAAAGCATGAATTTTAAAGTCATATTTTTTACACAAATGTCATTGTTTTATGGGAAAATAATATTAGAATAGCAACATGCTTCAAATAAAGGTTAGGAAAAGGAAGAAATGGAATCCAAACACTGCATTATGTTTCATACCATTGTAAGTTATCTTTAGATGTAGTGCAGAATAGCTTCTGGTATATAAAGCTGAGCCAATGCATGAAAATAATGTGAAAACAAGGCCAAGAAATAAAAATAAAAACAAAAATGGAGGCAAACAAATGGTACCAAACATGGCACATGGTAACAAAAAAGCAGCAGAAATCAGGCCATGTAAAAATGTAGCTTTAGACATGAAAAAATGTCTGCACAGCTACAAATCAGTTCTTCTAACTCGCTGGAATCAATAATCATTTTGCCAGAATGTGTTTGAAATAGAAATAAGTACAGCAATAGAATATTGCTATTGTTGAAACAAATGAGTAATTAAAATTAGAAATGTTTTTGAGTACAGTGAAGTAAATTCAGTGAGCAGTACACACTAAACACAATGGCAATTACACATTTATGTTGTGCTTATTATTAAAGCTGTGGATGAGAGGAAATCTGAAGTTTGCACAGAAAAGGTGTCTACTAGCGGTAAGACAGTTATGTTTGAATTGGTGCAGAATGAAATATAATGGTTGAACCTATACATAAAATATTGCATTTAAAATGCAATCTGAACAATCTGCCTACTGTTACTATACACTCTGGGCATTCTGGCATAAGATGAAACCACAGGATGCATCTGTTTCAGCTGTGCATACAAAATAAGTGTACTGGTTTCTTCAAATGGTCACTTTGCAAGCACAAAACAACAAAACATATTGGGCAGACATGCTTATATGACTCTGGGCATGATAATAAGAAGTTATGTACCTACCATAACGTTCCATGTTAGTTGTCTTCTTCTCGCCTTCTTTCTTGCTGGTTGGGTTCGGAGTCGATCCTTGGCTCCAACTCGGTCATCTTCTAAAGCTCGAGAGCTATTTACTTGCTCGAGGCCTCCCCATATCCCACAATGCCTGGCGCTAGATCCCCAGATCTCGTTTGGTAGACCTAACTACAGACAAATATAAGGACACCTGTCCTAACAGCATATGTTTAGCTACAGAGCTAAAAGGTTAAGGGAACAAACCAGATAAGACCCAGCCAGCTAAAAGGAACTCAGAGGGCAACTCTTCTTGGTCTATTAGGATAGGGGGACGGAGGGTGGGATGCAAGAAAGAAGGCGAGAAGAAGACAACTAACATGGAATGTTATGGTAGGTACATAACTTCTTAATGTTAACTTGTCTATCTCACCTTCATTCTTGCTGGTTGGGACAGCGTCCCTAGCACCTCAGTCCTGGGTAGCTCATCGGAACAGACTCTTCAGCACAGTGGAACCAAAATCAGCTCCTAGAGGCCACATCCAACTTATAATGAGAAATAAATGTATGGGGAGTGGCCCATGTAGCTGCCACACAATTGGTAATCTTGCCTGAAAAGCTACAGAAGTAGCTAAAGCCCTAGTAGAGTGGCCTTTTGGTTTAGCAGGGAGCTGTTTGTTCCTCAATTGATAAATCAAAGTAATAACAGAAGTCAACCACCTAGATAGAGTTACTTTAGACACTGGTAGACCTTGTTTACCTTCAGCATAGGACAGGAAGAGCTGATCTGATTTGCATTAAATTTATTTTGAATTACTCATTGGCATGGTTTTGTGGCGAATTATGACTGGGGTGTATCCTTTATTGGACTCTAGTGCTGCGCTGTGCTGTGAGGTTGATTGCTATAAATGTAACTATGCAAAATCTACTGGCTTTTTTGTGGGATACTTGGGAAGGGAACAGTGACTGTCGATGTATATTCAACATTTGTACAGATCACAGAGCCATTAAGAAGGCCGCTATAACCTGACCCCATATGTGCTAACTACTGGATAGCGAAAACCGATGTGAGTTGAATAAGTCAGTAAACACAACACCAAATTTTAAATAGTATGATTCAAACCAGCATGGGTTGAAGCAGTCCACTTACAGGAAGGCAGACCAGCTTCTTGTATATTAAAGGTTACTGACAAGCAGATATGGTAAGCAAAAATCAAAGAAAAAGAAGAAGAAAAAAGAAGTTATGTCTTACCATAACGTTCTATATGTATTGTTGATCTTCTTCCATTCGTCACTGATGAGTTTGGTTCCGAGCCCTCGGAACCATGTCGGCCTAATACCAAGCTGGCGTACACCAAAATCTCGAGCTAAGCTGCTACCCACAATGCCCTTCTCCCTGTTACCTCAGATTGAGTTTGCATAAGACATATAGAAGTAAGGCATAGGCCATTTCTGTGCAAAAACCCTGAAAACACCACAAGGACCCATAAGATCCACCAGGAGCCTTTGGTGGGAGACAGAGGGTGGGATGTGATGAATGGAAGAAGATCAACAACACAGATGGAACGTTATGGTAAGACATAACTTCTTTATCTGATGTTGTTAATCTTCTTCCCATTCATCACTGATGGGACAGAATCCCAAGCTACTTGAGAAACTTGGGTGGCCCTTATGGAAGAACATTCCTGAGCACCACTGAGCCGAAGGCCGCTCTTCCCCTGGAGACCATATCCAACTTGTAATGTCTGATGAAAGTGTGAGGTTTAGCCCAAATGGCTGCTGCACAAATGTCGTCCATAGAAGCTCTGGAATGAAAAGCAACAGAAGTTGCTATAGCTCTAGTTGAATGTGCTTTGATATTGTGAGGTTTCGGCTCATTTGTGCGCAAATATGAAAAAGCAATACAATCTCTGAGCCACTTTGATAAAGTGACTTTTGATACAGCATATCCCATTTTTGGACCAGAGAAAGAAATCAAAAGTCGATCTGACTTGCGGATAGAGTTAGTCCTGTCTAAGTAAAAACGTAGTTGCCTATGTACGTCCAATGAGTGCAGGCAGTATTCTCCTTTATTGGAATAGTTTGGGAAAAACACTGGGAGTTCAATGGATTGGTTCACAGAGAAATCAGAAATCACTTTGGGGAGAAAAGATGGATTAGTACGTAGTGATACTCGGTCTTTCTGAAATATTATGTATGGTCTCTTGATGCATAAGGCTTGTAATTCTGATATCCGTCTAGCTGATGTAGCAGCTACTAAAAATAGAGATTTCCATGATAGAAATTTGAGATCACATTTTGCAGCAGGCTCAAAAGGGGGTAAAGAGAGAGACTGTAGTACTAGGGAGAGATTCCATACCTCTAACAGATGCCTTATTGGAGGTCTGCTGTGAAACACTCCTTTGAGAAAGGTCTTGCATAGGTGGGTGGAGAAGTGGAGTGTCCTCTGATCCATTATGAAAATTTGAAATAGTTGCTAAATGGACTCGTATGGTAGAAGCTGATGCTCTATTCACAAAAAAACTCAGAAAGGTATAGAAGTATAGCTGAGACTGGAGCTGAAAAGGGATCTAGCATCCAAATTTTAGACCAAAGAGCAAACCTTTTCCATTTATCTCTGTAAAGTTTTCTGATGGATGGCTTAAGGGGGGCCAGAATGATATCGCGAACAGGTAAGGAAAGGGTTTTCTGCCTGGCGACTAACGGAAGTGGAGAAACCAAGCTGTCAGCTTGAGAGTGGACAGATTTGGGAGAGTCAACCCTTGGGGGTGAGAAATTAAGTCTGGATGAGTGCCCAGGATCCATGGAGGTTGTAACAGGTGAGGCCAGAGGAAGTGGAACCACACTTGACAAGGCCAGAATGGAGCAATGAGGATCACCTTGCATCTCAACCCAGTTGCTTTCTTTAAAAATAGGGGTATCAAGGGAATTGGTGGATAAGCATAGAGGAGACCCGTGGGCCAATTGTGAGTCAGAGCATCTCTTGGGCACGCCCTCTCTGGGGGAAAGAGGTCAAAAATGCTGCTGCATTTGTTGCTTGAAGGGGAGGCAAAAAGATTGCAGCAAAGCTGGCCCCATCGGCTGAAAATTTCTGCTGTCACTTTTGGATTGAGAGACCACTCGTGTGGAAGGAGAATGCATCTGGTCAGCCTGTTCGCAATCACGTTGGAACTCCCTGGGATATGCGTTGCTATAAGAAAGCGGTCAGAAGCTATCGCCCAGTGCCAAATTCTCATGGCCTCTCAACACAGGGGATAGGATTTGGTTCCTCCTTGTTTGTTTATGTACCTGACTACTGACATATTGTCTGAATCGCAATTGTTTCCGATGGAAGGAGCGGATGTAATGCCTGGAACGCCAACAGCACCGCTCTTAACCCCAGAACACTGATATGCAGGTTGGCCTCTAAGCTCGACCATGTGCCTTGAACTGTCTTTCCCTGAAAATGGCTCCCCCACCCAATCAGGGAAGTGTCCGTGGTCACAGTGGCGGGTTGAGGAGTCTGGAAAGGGTGACACCAAAGTTCTGTATCTGGCCTCATCCACCAGAGGAGATCTTGCTTGCAAGAGTTGGTTATGAGGCTCTGTGAGTTTAGGGGGTGAAGATTTGCCAACCACTGGGACAATAGGAGCCATTGCAACAGTCTCATGTATAACTTTGTCAGAGGAACTATTGGAACGGCTGCAGCCATGGACCCTAGAGCCTGGAAAACTTCCCTTGCTGACAGCTTTCTTTGACAGAGTATCACTCGTATTTGCAATCTTAACCTCTGAAGCCTGCGAGCCGGTAGAGATACCAGCCATGTTCGAGTATTGAAAACTGCTCCTATAAATTCCAGCTGTTGGGTAGGTTGTAAGTTGGATTTTCCCAATGTATGGTGATGCCTAGGGACTCCACTATTGAGAGTGTATAACGGAGGGCCATGGTCAGAAGATGCTTGGTGGGGGTGGAAAGGAGCCAATCGTCTAAGTATGGAAACACCTGGAATCCTTGAAGTCTCAGATGAACTGTCACCACTGCTAGACATTTCGTGAACACTCTGGGGGCCGTTGAGAGACCAAACGGCAGGGCTTGGAACTGGTAATGACTGGCTCCTAGCCAGAAGAGAAGGAGACTCCTGGAGCATTTGTCCATTTTGATGTGGTAATATGCATCCTGGAGGTCTATCGAGAACATCCTCCCGTAAAAATGGAAGAACAGATTGAATAGTGACCATGCAGAATTTGGTTTGTACCACTGATTTGTTTAAATGGCTGAGATCCTCTTTTTTGGCACCAAAAAGAATCTTGAGTAAACACCGGATCTGCATTGGTCTGGAGGGACTGGTTGGATGACTCTTTTTTTGACACAGCTTTCTTATCTCTAAAGCCGCTTCTTCCCTTTGATTGGGTGGAACATCAGGAAGGTTTTTCGAAGGTTTTGGATGGGGAGGATAGAGGGATATAGTAGTATCTAAAGATTATTCTCTGCACCCATCGATCATTTGAGATAGAGCACCAGGCAGTTTGGTGCAGAGAAAAACGAGCTCCGACTGCTTCCAGAAGGAAAGCAATCGGGCAATGCTTCACGAGCGTTGATAAGACCGCCAAGAGAAAGAATCCTTGGAGTCTTGGTTTCAGGGACCCCCTCTGTCCCTAAAGGGGCATCTTCCACCATTGGAGCCCCCTCTGCCTTTAGGGGAATCCTCACCATGTGCATTACGGAAAGGACCTTGAGATTTCTTGTGCCAGATTTTCCCACTCTTCTGGTTCCTGGAAAAAGAACGTAGGGGCTTGGAAAAACATAGGCCAACGGCAGACAAAGTCTTTCTGTCCTGCTCGCACCTGGCCAGTGTGTCCTTTACTTTAGAACCAAATAAGGAAGAAGGTTCAACAGAGGCATTCAAAAAGGAGGACTTGAAGGAGTAAGCGAGGTCACAGATGCGCATCCAGGCATGACCCCTCATCACTATGCCTGCATCCCGAGCTCTAGCCGCCCCTTCAGTTGTGTGGGAGAGCAGCCTCATGGACAAATTGGAGATGGATTCAAGGGTGGCAAGTTAAGAGGCAACCTTGTCTTGTGCCCCGTCAGAAATTTGACCCACGAGGGCTCCAGAAGGTTCGGTAATCAAATCTCTTTGGAGTCTCGTGAAATAGTTCAGGGACCTGACAGCAAAGGTCACTGAAGCAATAACTCGCTTCCCCAATGTGTCCACAGTCCGGGACTCTTTGTTGGGTGGGTGAACAGTAGGACTTTCTTCCGCTAGATCCTTTTTAGTGGCCGCCACCACCACCATAGCATCAACTTGCAAACCTCTGGACCAGTGAGGCTGCTCTTCTGGGGGGGGGGGATCTTTATCTGGCCGGGGAATGGCCTCAATAGAGTCAGGGTTCTGCCAAGCATGCTGCACGACAAGCTGGATTAACTCGTCGGCAGGTGGAGTCACCCAAGAGGTAGAAGGCCGAGAGTAAAAAGCCTGCAAGAAGACGGACTCCTCCGAAGAAGAGTTAGAGGGCTTCCAGCCACCCCTCTGTTTTAATATTTCCAGGATGTCTTCAAAGGAGACATCATCAGGGGGTGACCGTGGGAACCCCTCCCCATCATCATAGTCCATATCCTCTGTCAAAGTCCCTTCAGGGGAGTCAATGTGCTTTCTTTAAATTGCCTTCTTCCGAGGAGATTCCTCAGTGGGAATATCTGAGGAAGACTCGGAAGGATGGGTACCCTGAACTGGGGTTTCCTGAGGCTTCTGCGCTCAGTGTCCTGGGAGGTGGCCCATGGTAGTTGTAGCTCAGAGGAAGCAGGGTGAAGTTCCAATGTTGGAGGAGCGCTTCCCAAAGCAAGCACCCTCTCCATCACCTGGAAAGCAGGCCCGCCTGAAGAGGAATGGGAGCACGGAACCAAGAAGGACAACCTTGGAACTTGGGTCACACCCCGCTCTGTCGGACCCACTCCTAGGGATGGAGCCTCAAGCAAGATTGGGGCAGACGTTATCCCCGGATCCGAGGACAGAACCGATAAAACACTCGGAACCGTGCTTAGGACCGAGGACTCCACCGCCCCAACCATGAGTCTTAGGAAGGGACAGTTCTGATGGAACAGAAACTCAAAGGGGTGGCCTTGAAGCCTCAGTGAGAGTCACTTTTGGCACCGAGGAATGGATTTCCACAAGGGACGTTGGGGCAATGGGCTTTGGAACCGACGGATCCGAAAGAGGAGTATACGTCAGAGTCCTGGGAGAGATAGACCTAAACCCCAAAGGGAGGTGCGTCTTAGGAACATTTGTTATCCCTCTGGTTATCAACAGCTGATCCAACAGGTGCACCACATCCAATTTGGAAAGACTCCTGGTGGACCTCGTGGACTCTCCTGATGGGGAGTCAGGCCGGTCCAGAAAGGGACTGTACATCTGACCTAGGAACGGTTCCAATGAAGGGGAGTATCAGGTCCCTGATGTCTGAGCTAGTGGCACCGTAGTCTCAAATTTGGAGACAGGTAGTAAAGGAATCAGTGTAGTAGAAAAAGGACTTAGTGCCGAGGAGGCACTCAGAGTCAAAGTTATCGGTTCCAAAGGAACTGAGTGGGTTGAAACCGCTTTTGGTGTGGTAAAAGGCAAAGTCAGTGCCGTAGCTGTTGTCGAAGGTAAGGCCAGAGCCGTAGCTGAAATGGAAAGCAGGGTCAGTGCTGTAGAGGTAGGTAGGTAGGAAGGTGGAGCTGACGTCGAAAATCTTGTAATGTCCATGACTTCTGTCAATGTGGCAATTGGAGCAGAGCTCGTAACAGAAGCAGTAGTTGTAGTCAGAGCTGATGAAGCAATCCTATGCTCCGATGAAGATTTGCGGGCCTTATGTTTGTGAGACTTGCCCTTCTCACCAGCCAGTGAAGAGGGATCCGAATGGGGGCATTTCTTGTCCTTCACTGGAGGGATTGAGACCACTGACACAGAAAGGGCCTCTGAGAAAGGAGAAACTAAAAGGCCTTTCAGTATCAATTTATTTTTCCTTTCATTCAGCGTCTGCTGACTAAAACTTTAACAAATCTGGCAAGGAGGTTTAACAGAGAGGTGAGAAACCCCCAGACAATAAACACAGTCATCGTGCGAGTCGCTGTTAGGGAGTTTACCATTGCAAGAGGTGCAATGTTTAAACCCTGATGTCCCTTTTTTGTCAGACATTTCCATACACACACAAAAAATTCACACACTACTACTACCTAAATGTAAGAAGGAAGAAGAAAGGGAAAGAAGATACCAACAATGGTATCAAGCGATACCACAAGGGTAAGGAGAGGTCATACCGATGATGGTAAAAGAAATACCCAATGGGTAGAGCTAGTTAGATATAATAAGAATAAAAGAGTGAAATTAGGAAAAAGTTCAGAAATACACAATTATCAATAAAACATAACACTTAGTTTGAGTGCTCAGTAAAACGCTGCTATATGGCTATGCAGCAAATGAGATCTGAGGTAACAGGGAGAAGGGCATTGTGGATAGCAGCTTAGCTCAAAAGTTTTTGGTGTATGTGAGCTTGCTATTAGGCCGACACGGTTCCGAACCCATCAATGATGAATGGGAAGAAGATTAACAACATCAGGTTGCTTGCAGTACTGCCAAGTGTTAAAAAATCAATTACTGCAAATATGGGAAAGTTATTACTGTGGAGACTGACAACAAACTACTTTAGAATATATTTAAGAAATCTGCAAAAAGCACCTGTAAGATTATAAAGAATGTTATTAACACTACATAGATTACCAGCCAAGGAAATGTATTTATTTATTTATTGACATTTGATTACCAGGAAATTCCAACTGGGCAGAAGCCCATTTTCAGTGGATACCCGGGGAGAAAAGCTTTAAATTATTACCCAAGATTTTTAGAACAATAATTTTACAATCTTCAAATATAAACCAAAAACATCTCCAGTTTAAATACTTATAATAAATTAGACATAATATAAAAAAACGAAGTCATGTCATACCACAACATTCCATCTGTGTTGTCGATCTTCACCAATCCTTGTCACTGGGTTCAGTTTCGAACCTTGGAACAGAGACGGCTGTTTACTTCAGCTCGTGCTCTCCAAACTCTCGAGCCAGGCTCTACTTATAATGCTCCTCACAGAGATTACTTCATATCGAGTTTGCCAAGGAGTGGCAGTCAGACATGAAAGGTCATAGATACATGATAGTTAGATTAATCGAGGCTAAATACGAGTCCTTAAAGGGAAGCTAGCCAAGGGTTAAATTCGGTCTACTAAGAGTCTCGGGATGGGGAACGGAGGGTGGGGATGTCAAGGATTGGTGAAGATCGACAACATAGATTTAATGTTATGGTAAGACATACCTTCTTTATCTGATGTTGCCAATCTTCACGCAATCCTTGACAGTGGGACAGAGTCCCCAGCTACTTTAGCCTCGGGAGGTCTCATGGAAGAATATGCCTAAGCACCATAGAGTCAAAGGATGCTCGTCCCCTTGAGACCTGATCCAATTTGTAATGAGTGATAAAGGTATGATGAGAAAACCAAGTGGCTGCTGCACAAATGTCCTCTAAAGAAGCTCTGGCATGAAAGACTGCAGAAGTAGCTACTGCTCTTGTAGAATGGGCTTGAACTGTTTTTGGGAGCTGGAGTCCTTTAGAATGATAAATGAATGTGATGCAGTCTCTAAGCCATTTGGCCAGTTTAATCTTCGACACTGGATTACCTAGATGGAGAGAAGAAAATGCCAGAAAATGTTGGCTTGATTTTCTAAATACTTTAGTCCTGTAAGATAAAAATGTAGTTGTCTGTGCACATCAAGTAAATGGAGAGCATATTCTCTCGTTTGAAAAATTTGAGAAAAAGACTGGTAACTGTAGAGTCTGATTAATATTAGTCTCAGATAAAACCTTGGGCAAAAAGGAAGGGCTAGATGTCCTTCAAGGATGCATCTGCAGTCCTAACAAATGGGTTGTCCTGGCCTCAGGCAGCCCTTCGGTCGGCCGGATTCCAAAGTCTGGGTCTGGCCTCGGCTGATGTCGCACTTCACCCGACGTCATAGCTGCAGTTCAGCGGGTATAAAGGCATCAGCCGACGCCATTTTCCTCAGTCTTTCTTGCCGCGTGGCACCCGAAGCAGAAGCTGTTCGCAAGTGCCGGTCGGTCAGAACCAGAGATTGCTACTACCGAAGACTTCTAAAAAGCTAAGTACCCCGTTGGGGACTCTTTCTTGCCTCAGCCGATGTCAGAAAAAGTGAATAACTGTTTAACTTGTGGGAAACAAATACCTCATAAAGATTTCCACTCTTACTGCCTACCTTGTTTAGGCCCAGACCACGATGTAGCAGCCTGTCTAGCCTGTGCTTCTTTCAACCGACGGACACTTAGACGTCGGTCGGAATTTGCTGAGGAGTTTTTTGGCTCCGCTTTTGCTTACAACATGCCGTCGGAAACTCCAACTTCACAATTAGCTAAAAAGTGCAAGGAAAAGGACCGACACTCGCGGTCCGCAGTTTCGGCCGAAACCGCGGTTAAGTCAACCGCAAGTGTCTCGGTTTCGGCTGAAACCGAGCCCTCGGTTCTTCCTTCGGCCGAAAGCTTGCCTCCCACCGAGGCCTCATCCAGCATGGCTGAATCTGCTACTGAAATCATACAGGTTCACAGGATTTATCTGATACTATCCCTTTAGATATATCCACTCCTGCACGTGGAGCTGCTAGGCCCCCTGCATCCATGTCGATTAAGGCTTTTGCCAGGGCTAAAGCAGCAAAATCAACCAAGACTGTGCCTGCTAAGACCCCCCTCTCACAGGCCTAGCTCTAGTACTCAAATGCTTAGTCTAGCAGAGGATCTCATTTCTTTGATCAGGGGATCCCAACCTCACCCTGACAGGGCCTGTCACCCACCTCCAGAGAAGAGGCCTAGAGCAGAGCCCCCTGAGCCAGTTTCTTCAGATTACTCTTCTGATGATTCAAAAAATACAAACCCTCCAGAAGGCCCTTATTCTCCTTATGAGGACTCTGATGCAGAAGACTCCATTCCTTCTGCCTCTCCGCCTGAGGAATTTTCTTTGGGGAAACCTTGCATGCTATGAGGGAACAATTTCAATGGCAGGGCCAGGATTTTTCAGACTCTAGGAAAAGGCTTAGGACCTTTTTGCATTTGCCACAGCATAGGCCTTTAGCCATTCCTCCAGTACTTACTGTTGTGGATGATGCATTTAATGATGCTTATACTGCCCCTGATTCACTTCCTCCGGCCCCTGCTAAGCCCGACAGGTACTACAGGGTTCCGGACACACATTATCATTTGTATAAGGCTCCTTTTGCAGATCCTGAAACTATTTCACAGGGACCCAAGGCTGTAGCAGCTACCTCTGCCAAAAACCCCCTCCCCTCTGAAAGGGAATCTAGGGCCTTAGAGAGATGGGGTAAAAAAGTTTATACTTCTGCTACTCTTTCGGCTTGGGCCTTAAACTGTCAATTTCACATGATTCAGTATCAGGAATTTATGTTAGACCAGTTAACTAAAAACTGTCCTCGCCTGAACCATTAGACAAAAAGTCTCTTCAGGAAATGGTACATAACATTCAGCAGGTCAATAATCATTCCTTAAAATGCGGCTATGATGCACTGGAGGCTTCCTTTAGATCAGCTATGACTGGTACAGTGATCAGAAGGCATGCATGGTTAAAAGAGCAGTCCTTACCAGACCATGTAAAATCAAAGCTCCTAGATGCTCCCATGGATAAGCACAATTTGTTTGGCTCACCTGCACAGCAGGTGCTGAAGAAGGTGGAAGAGAAAGCAAAATCTGTCCAGACAGTCAAGGATTTCTTACAGGTCCAGCCTCCAAGGTTTAGTAGGAACTGGCCTTCCAAGAATTGGTCCTTTCCAGACACCACCAGAGCACAGAGAGGCAGGAATAGGCGCCCAAGAGGCAGGGGTCAATCCAGAGGTGCCTACAGGGGACGTCAGTGGCAGCCTAACAACCAGCGAAGTACTGCCGCAGATCCAGCCACTACCACTTCCACAGGACAATCACAGTGACTTGGCTCTGAGACCGCCTACCAGGGAACAACTAGATGCACCCTTAGGTGGAAAGCTAGCCTTATTTTCAGTAAACTGGCATTACATCACAGGAGACAAATGGATTTTACAGACAATAGACAAAGGTTACAGGTTTCACTTCCATACTCTACCAAGGAAGAGAGGAATGCCAAACCTACCTCCAAATCAAAAGACAAAAGCTCTAGAACAAATAGACAACTTAATAAGGATGAGAGCTATAGAAAAGGTACCGTCTATGGAACAAGGGCAAGGATTTTACTCCAGACTTTTCCTGGTGCCAAGAAAAGAAAACCAATGGATACCTATTCTAGATCTGTCCGCTCTGAACACATATCTCATTGTTCCAAAATTCAAGATGCTGACCCTACAGCAGCTTCTTCCCATGCTGGGCAAGGAGTCTTGGCTGGTAACTCTAGATCTCAAGGAGGCATACCTGCACGTCCCCATACGACCAAATTGCAGAGGATACCTCAGATTTCTTGCAGGATCAGAGCATTATCAATTCTCAGCATTGCCCTTTGGCTTATCTACTGCGCCCAGAGTATTCACGAAATGCCTGGCATCAGTAATTGCTCATTGCAGGCTTCAGGGAATTCAAATTTACCCTTACCTGGACGACTGCCTGTTACAAGCGGACAACAAAAACAAATTAGCAAAAGATTTGAAAAAGGTCATTCATCTGCTACAAGCCCTGGGATACACAGTCAATATAAAAAAGTCGAGGCTGATACCATCCCAGAGGATAACTTTCTTGGGTGCGGAACTGGACACATCAAATCAAATGGCATCCCTCACAGCAGAAAAGCAGAAGCACCTTCCTCTCTATTTCATGGCATTAACAACGCAGAACCAGCTAACAGCAAGGAAAGTCCTGCAAGCCCTGGGTTACATGGCATCCTGCATAATATTGATTCCACATGCCAGACTACATATGAGGAAGTTGCAATGGTACCTAAGGAATTTATGGTCTCAGCACAAGCACAGCCTAGAAACCCAAATTCCAATAATTCCATGCCTGAAGCAAGAATTCCAATGGTGGGCTCAGGCCTGTCAATTGAACAAAGGACTGCCCTTCCACAGCCCTCAACCAAGCCAGACTATCACCACGGACGCCTCAGACCTCGGTTGGGGGGCACACATGCTGGACAAGTGCATACAAGGCTTATGGACTCAAGACCAGCTGAACCTACACATAAATCAAAAGGAGATGCTGGCAGTAAAACTGGCAATTCAGACATTCAGACCGTTTCTTCAACAGGGTCAATTGCTGATAAGGACGGACAACACCACAGTTATGTGGTACATCAACAAACAGGGAGGCACACATTCATACCCTCTATGCCGGATGGCAATGGACCTCTGGAATGTGGCCCTGAGCTTCAACATTCAGCTCCAGGCAATATTTGTACCAGGAAAAGAAAATATACTAGCAGACATCCTAAGCAGAACTACCACGGATGCCCACGAATGGATGCTGCATCCAGACATCTTCAAATCCATTACAAGGAAATGGGGACTACCAGAAATAGACTTATTCGCATCCCCACACAACCACCAATTGAAAAATTCTGCACAAGGACATACCACCCTCTGGCTTGGAAGGTGGACTCCCTATCTTTCAGTTGGGAAAACCTGACAGCATATGCATTCCCACCTCTTCCTTTGATGCACAAGGTGCTATTGAAGATCAAAGAAGACCGCCCAAGTATCATCCTGATAGCTCCAGACTGGCCGAGGCAGCATTGGTACCCATTACTGAGGAGTATGTCTCGGGAACAAATATGGCCTCTGCCCCTAGTTCCCTTACTGCTAACACAGAACAACTTCAAAACCCTGCATCCAAACTTGAAAACGTTGCAGCTAGCTGCCTGGAACATTGCATAAGACAAAATAACCCAGATTTATCTCAAAGGGTTAAAGACATTATCTTGGAGGCTCGCAGACCCTCAACAAGGAAAACTTATTCAGCAAAATGGAAAAGATATCTCATTTGGAGTGCAGCAAAAGGAGAAAATGTGTCACTGGTAAACATAGCTAACATCCTGGAATACTTGGCAGAACTTTTCCACAATGGCCTGTCCTATTCTTCCATTAAGATTCATGCATCAGCTATTTCAGCAGAATACAACATGGACCCTCCAGTCTTCTCTCATCCTCTACTCAGGCAGTTTCTGAGAGGAATTAAAAATGTAAAGCCACCAAGGAAGCCACCATTGCCCGCATGGGACTTGAACTTTGTGCTGGAAAAGTTGACACTCTTTCCTTTTGAACCAGCAGCAACAGCAGAATTACAGTACTTATCATGGAAAACTGCTTTCCTGCTTGCAATCACTTCAGCAAGAAGGGTTTCTGAATTACAGGCATTAATGGCAGTACAGCCCTTCCTTATCTTCCATCAAGATAGAGTGTCCATGAGAACTAATCCTACTTTTATGCCAAAGGTGGTCTCCAGGGTATCTCTAAACCAAGCTATCCACCTACCTACATTCTTCCCCAACCCACAGAACAGGGGAGAAAGATTATTACATACCTTGGATGTACATAGGCAATTGCGCTACTACCCGGACAGAACCAAGAGCAATAGAAAAACTGACCAGCTACTGGTAGCATATGCAACAGGAATGGAAGGAAAAGCAATTTCAAAACAGACAATCTCAAAGTGGATAGGAAATTGCATTAGATTTTGTTACTCTTACCATGGAAAGACAACTCCAGAAAACATCAGACCTCACTCCACAAGGGCTACAGCCACTACCACAGCTTTTTTACGAGGAGTGGCTACCAAAGACATTTTAGAGGCTGCTACTTGGAGCTCTGTGCATACATTTGCCAAGCATTATAATCTACCCTTATACTCCAGATCCCGAGCAGGTTTTGCCACTGCTGTTTTGCAAGGGATCTTAACTACACCATAATCTTATTATTACCTCCTCCCCCAGTTTGGCTATGGTATTCTACCCATTTGTTAGGACTGCAGATGCATCCTTGAAGGACATAGTACAGTTTTGTACCTACCATAAATGTAGATGTCCGAGAGGTATGCATCTGCAGTCAGGATTACCCACCCTCCTTCCCCTCTGTGGTACTCCTAGGGTATTTGCCCATCTTGTAGCTAGCTGGGGGAATCTATTATGGTGTATTTGTATATATGTATATACATGTTTATTTCTATTTGCTCTCTATTGTTTGGAAACATTTGCATTTATCCAAATTTAGCCTTCCTAGAGGGCACCTGGCATCTGGGGCAAGAAACACTGAGGAAAATGGCGTCGGCTGATGCCTTTATACCCGCTGAACTGCATTCAAAGGGGTTCCTAGTCAGGGCCTGAAGAATCACATTTAGATCCCAAGGGGGAAGAGGTTCTTTAAATGGAGATCTTAGCATTAGGAGACCTTTTAGGAATGCTTTACACAGTTTGTGTGACATTAGAGGGGCACCCTCCAGTCCTATATGAAGGTTTGAAATTGCAGCTAGGTTCACTTTTATTGTTGAAGCAGAGGAACCCAATTGGTAAAGTGAAGCCAGAAAATCTAATACTTTGTGGACAGGACTAGAATAAGGATCTATCTCATTACCCATAGCCCTTTGGCCCAATGTGGTTCCTCCTTAGGGGCTAATAATACTTGAACAAGTCTCTTAGGGATTGTCTCTACGGCATCAGGCATCATCCACGCCTGCTGAGTGATCAGTTTAATGAGATCATCAGCAGGAGGAGAGATCCAAGAAGTAGAGGGTTGGGCACGAAAAGCCTCCATGTATACCGATTCCTCCGAGGAAGGTTCAGATGAAGACCAGCCACCTCTCTGTTTCAGAATTTGTAGAATGTCCCCAAAGGAAACATCATCAGGGGGTGACCTGGGGGAACCTTCACTTCATCAAAATCAGTATATTCAGTGAAAGACTCTTCCAGAGAGTCCAAGTGCTTCCTCGTGGACTTTCTTCTCATAGGGACTTCCTCGGGGGGATGATCCGGGGAAATATCCGAAGAGGAGACTACTAAGGTAGGTGTTACCTGGGACTTTTGTGCCCTCTGTCCTGGGGATGAGACTGATGGTAGCTCAGGTCAAGGAGATACCAAAATCTTTCCCGACAGGGATGGCAAGGACTGTGAGTCTCCTAGGGGTCACACCCAACACCAAGAAGGCAGGCCCCAGAACAGAAGCATGGGTCAATGCTACAAAGGCCGAGGCACTGAGAGACATAGATGGTTCTGAAGGAACCAAAAAGCTACCATGCATCTCGGACCTGATCAGAGAGTCCTGACCCTGGGAGGTCTCCAGTGCCAAAAGCTCGGAGGTACTCAAGGCTGTTCTTGGAACTGAAGACGAAGATGCTACCAGAACCGAGACAGTTGGACCTGGGAGAGTTGGGAGTGAAGGCTCCAAAGGCTCAGCAAGAGGTGGAGGAGGAGGGTGAGCGCTTCTGATGCCGGTGTGGCTCGGAACAGAGGATAATCCTCGCCATCAGCAGCTGATCCACCAGTCTCATGATATCTGCCTCTGACAGACTCTTAGTAGATCAAACAGAAGCAGTGGAAGGAGATTTAGGAGGTCTCACTTCCACAAAAGGAGAGTCTTTAAAAGGGTCCACAGATGGGGAATACAACATTCTTAGGAGCAGAGGCAGTCCTAATTGTTTTGGTACCGATGCATCAGTAGGTGCCAAAGAAGAAGCTTTTGGCTCCGAAGCCAATTTAGAAGTAGTTGTGATGGCAACAACCAGATGTTTTGAAATTTACTGTGATGCCTAGGTGAGAGCAAAGATGAATAGTGGTGTCACTCTCTCTTGTTAGAGAGATTCTCTGGTGCCAATGAACTCTTCAGTACTGAGGAAGTTTTAGCTATTTTCCTTGACAGTTCTGAGGACCTTGGAGCCAAGGAAGCCCTTTTCTTTGAAGCCAGTTATGAAGATGAGGAAGCGGTAGCTTCATTCCTGGACTCAGAAGTGGCCTCATCAAATCCGGATTTAAGGAGTCCTTTCAAAATTAGTTTATACTTTCTTTCAGTTAAAGTTTGGGTTGAAAACCCGTGACCAATCCCATTTTTTTGTAAGTGCATTTTTCCCAGGCAGTACACACACAGGGTATGCACGTCTGAGCTGGGCATTTTGCCCTCACATTTTTTACACCTCTTAAACCCGGAGGTGCCTTTCAAACTTTTAGGAGGAGAAAGTTTTTCCTGTTGTTCTGCCATAACAGCCAGAAGAGATTGTCAGCAATCACATTACAGAACAGAATGAGAGAAATACAATTAGAAAGAAAGTTTTTTTTTTTTTTTTTTGAAATAGGTAGAAAATACCAACGATGGTATGTTAGAATACCTTAAAATGGTAAACAAAGATAGTGGAAGGAGTACCGATGGTATTGGGCAGTCTACCAACAGTAGAAGAAAGACAAAAGGGGAAAAATTAGCTGCGATAAGAAAAGGAGGAGCGGGTAGAAATACAAGGAGTTATAAACAGAAAATTATCGAAGAAGGAAGTGTATTGATTAGATAATATTCACAAAAAATATGCCAAGTCTCGAGTGAAGGAACAAATGCTTCTGGTCTGAGAAGCGTCAAACAAGATCTGAGGTAATATCTGTGAAGTGCTTTATGGGTAGAGCCTGGCTTGAGAGTTTAGAGAGCGCACGCTGAAGTAAACGGACGTCTCAGTTCCGTGGCTTGGAACCAAACCCACTGTCAAGCATTGTGTGAAGATTTACAACATCAGATCATTGGTTAACAATCTATACAAGGTGCATGACAAGCACTTAATATTTCTAGTAATTTTAGACATTTTGTAGAGAAATTAAAGGTAAATTACTCTAACACAAATAGGAACTGCAATATGAAGCAAGGGAAAAACAGACATGGTATATTTAGAAAGTCAGGGAAGAGAATTTGATAGCAGTAAGGAAGTAAGTGAAGGGAGAGTAAGGATCTATAAGGAATAAAAAAGTACTTGCTCACATTTAAGGATATAGTTTATCCTGGTTTTAAGCAAGAATGGAGCCAGATTTTATCTAGGAAGTCTTCCACAGTGGTTTTAAAAGATGGGAGATAGGGTACAGCCCTGATGGACACAGGTAAGGGCTTCAAGGCCTTAGCAACCTTGTATGAGTAAAGACAATGCCCAAGAGACTTGCTAGATTTGTAGAGAGACAGGAGTTTTTGGTCACTGGATTGCAATGACCAACTGGGGACATAGCTGTGTAGAATGTTTTTAATGCTAGACAGGCAGATGGATGCTGGATAATTATAAAGGCGGTAAGAAGCTGTGTATACATTAATTGATGTGGCAGTTCTAAACAATTTAGGCTTTTCAGTGGTGGGTTCTGAAAGGGGTGTATGCTGCAAATTTAGCAGCTTTGTTACAGCACTGTTCAAGTTTTAATTTTTGTGAAGCCTGGAGGTTAGTAAGGGTGGAAGTGCCATAAAGAAGAGTGGGGAGGAGATAAATAGTGGCAAATGTAGTTTTAGTTGTGTCGGTGAGAATATTTTTGGCTTTGTAAAGCATCTCTCCTATTTGTGTTTTTCTTATGCAATTTTGTATAAGCAGGTCAAAGGTAAGCTTATCATCCACTATCACTCCTAACAGTTTGTTATGAGAAGTGACTTCAATGATTGTATTTTTCATGAGGGAGGAATTTGGGGAAAAAAGCAGTAGTTGGGTCTTCTTTGGGATGAGCGTGAGTTCAGAGTTATGAAGCTATGTTTCAGTGGCTGCTAAAGCTTCCTGAGCAATTTTTTGGAAGTGTACCATGTTTCAGATGTGCAAATGAAACTGGAATCATCTGTGTATTGTACTAGGGTGGCCTGTTGTGTGGAAGTATAAAGGGTGTTGGTGAAAATGTTAAAGAGAAGGGGACCAAGGTTAGGACCTTTAAGTACACTGGTGATGACATGGAGGTAAGGAGAGAGCGTGGAGTGTCATATTACTGACTGATACCTATTGGACAGCTAGTTTTTGAACCACAGGAGGGTGGGCTGAGAGGGACCTAGTGAGGACATTTGAAGTACAAGTTTGCTGTAACAAAATGTGTCGAAGGCTTTAGACAAGTCTAGAAATAAGGAAGAGGTTAGTTTGCCATTATCTGTAGCTTTATTGACAGTATCTATATAGGTTAGAAGGGCAGTGCTAGTACTATGAGAAGGACAGAAACCATGTTCTGTAGGGGATAGGAGTTCTTCCTGCAGGAGACAGTCTAGCAATTATTTTGAATATGTTTTCAAGTATTTTGGTGAGGGGATATAAGATTGCTATAGGTCTAAAGTTATTAATGTCTGCTGAATTTCCTCTTTCTCGCAGAGGGAGAATGTGTGACTTTTTCCAGAGATAGGGAATGTAGGATTCCTGGACTGACCTATTTATAAGGATTGAGACAGGATAGGCAATGCTATTGGCTGCTACTTTTAGGTACTCACTTGGAAGGTCATCAGCTGAAGAAGAGCATGGTTTAAGTTTGTTAATGGGTAGTTTTATATAGGATGTGGGCACAGGTTTGAAGGTGAAAATGGATGTATTGATATGTGGCTGTTGTGCAGAGATGGGATTAGATGATGAAGAAGCCTTGGCTAGGGATGCAGTGCTATCTATAAAATAAAGAGTTGAACTGCTTTGCAGTTTCAAGTGGTGAGTTATCTGGAGATGGGTCTGGGTTGAATTTTTGGGCAGGATGTAAGATTTCTTTAATAGATGCCTAAAGTTTTTTTAGGGTTTTGTTTAGTATTATACTGAACATTATTATAGTATAGCTTTTTTTGTCTTCATTTATTTGCTTTTTAATACAATTGCAAAGGATTCCAAAATGTTCAAGATATTGAGTGTTTTTTTTTTTTTTGCTTTTCTTTTCATGCTTTTTCTCCATTCTGCATTAGCATTCTAATCTTTTTGGATAGCAAGATTGCATTATTTGTTTTCAGTCTCCTCCTTCTAGGAGGTACAAGACTATTTAGGATATTTAGAAAAAGTTGTACTGAATTTAATTACAGCATTGTCTAAGGGGAGGATTTTTAGGAAGTTCCAGTCAATAGATGATACTGTAGTAATGAACATTTCTGAGTTAAACTTGGAAAAGTTGTGTGCTGTTTTATAAATATGTTGTTTAACTGGATGTGTGAGATGAACTCAAATAGTAGCCACAGCTACACCTTCATTAAAAAGTTTAGCCAGAAAATCTAATGTTATAGGGGCAGTAAAAGGTTCAATGTAGTTGTTAAAAGCCCAACAGGAATTTTTTTTCCATTTACTAGAATATCATTTTCTGATTGAAGCCTTATGAGACAAAATCAAAATATGTTTCACTGCAGGGGAAATATCAGGAAACCTGGCTATGTGTGGAACTAGAGAAGCCAAGCTGTCAACTTGAGGGTTTAAACTAATGGATGAAGCATCCTTGAAGGATGTGTCAGGAGGTCTTGAACTGGGTCCAGAATCCACGGCTTCTCTTGGAGATGGAGCCATAGAAAGGGAAATCAAATCTGATGAGGCCAGTATGGAGGGATGAGTATCAAGCTGCTTCCCAACAGGCTGGCTTTCTGAAGAACTTTGGGGATCAAGGGAAATGAGGGAAAGGCATACAGGAGACCCGGGGGCCAATTGTGTAGAAGAGAGTTCCTTGGTGACTTCCCTGGGAGGGGGATCAGGACAAAATAGCTGCTGCACTTCGTATTCATGGACGTGGGAAAGAGATTGCAGCAAGGCTGGCCTCACTTTTGGAAAATCATTTCCACTATCTCTGGCTTTAGGGACCACTCGTGAGGCATGGCATCAGAATAACTCTGCTGAGTTTGTCCGCTAGCACGTTGGACCTCCCTGGGATGTGCATTGCTGTCAGAAAATGTTAGGAAGAGACTGCCCACTGCCATACTCTTTGGACCTCTTGACAGAGGGAATAAGATTTGGTTTCTCCTTGCTTGTTTAGATACCACCACACTGACATGTTGTCTGTCTGTATTGCAATCGTTCCTAGTGGAAGGGAGTCCTGGAATACCTGCAACGCCAACAGTACCACTCTCATCTCTAGGATGTTAATATGCAAGTGGTTCTCATGATCCTGCCAAACATGCTGGACAGTCTTTCACAGATAATGCCCCCCCCCCCATCTGGGAAGTGTTCGTGGTTACTATGTCTACTGGTTGTAGAAAGACGAACTGTTGGCCTAATGTTACCTGAGTGGAGTGAAGCCACCAGTGCAGATCTTTCTTACAGGATTCTGTGATGATAATTTTGTAAGACACGGGCAGGGCAGCTCCTGCATGGACCACTGGGAGGACAGTAACCACTAAGAATTCTCATGTGCAAACGAGATAATGGTATCAAGGTTATTGCTGCCGCCATGGTACCCAAAACTTTCAAAACATTCCTTGCTTGTACTTTTTACTTGGTCAAGAGGTTTTTGATTTGATGACGTAATGCTTGAATTCTCTCGGGAGGAAGCTTGGCCAACATTTGTCTTGTATCTAAGTCTGCCACTATAAAGATGATAAGCTGTGATGGCAACAACCAGATGTTTTGAAATTTACTGTGATGCCTAGGTGAGAGCAAAGATGAATAGTGGTGTCACTCTCTCTTGTTAGTAGATGCTTGGTGGTGACAGTTAGGAGCCAGTCATCTAAGTATGGAAACACCCGGAATCCTAGACGCCTCAAGTGAGCCGTAACCACTGCCATACATTTGGTGACCACTCTGGGGGCTGTAGTGAGACCAAAGGGCACAGCTTGAAACTGGAAGTGACTGGCTCCCAACCGACGTGTCGCCTGTCCATTTTTATGTAGTAGTACACATCCTGGAGATCTATCGAGCACATCCAATCGTCTTTCCCCAGAAAGGGGAGTATTGACTGCAGTGTTGTCATCTGGAACTTTGATTTCTTTATAGACTTGTTCAGTCTGCTGAGATCCAGAATGGGCCTCCGGTCCCCTGTCTTTTTTGGAACTAAAAAGAACCTTGAGTAAGTTCTGGATCCAATTTGGTCTGTGGGGACAATTTGGATGACTTTTTTTTCTAGCAATGTTTGAACTTCTAAGGTTGCGTGATCCCTTTGACTGGGTGGAACATCCAGGACTGATTTTGCCTTGGGGGGTATGTAATAGCCTCTGGTTATGATCGTTTGTTGTCTTTTGTTATTGCTAGCCAGATGTTTGGGTACAACGATAAGCGAGCCCCAACTGCCTCCAGAGATGAACAGACAATCCACCTCTCAGGAGTGCTGAAAGGGTTTATCAAGGAAGGAGTCCCTGTCATCCTGGTTCTGCAGACCCCCTCTGCCATGTGGTCAGTGTTTTCCAGTGTTACTTCCCCCTCTGCCTCTGGGGGAAGAATCACCATGTGCATCTGGAAAGGCTCTCTGGGACTTTTAGAACCACATTTTCCCCCCTTCTGACCTTTGGGATAAGGTCTGGTAGGTAGGGAAAAATGGACTCCAATGGCAAAGAGAGTCTTTCCTTCCTGCTCACACCTGGTTAGATTCTCTTTAACATTTGGCCCAAACAAGGATGAGCCGTCAAAAGGGGCATTAATAAAGGAAGATTTAAAAGGTTCAGAAAAATCACATAAGCGCATCCAGGAATTTCTCCTTAAGGAAATTCCTGTACCCGCTGCCTTACTCTTTCCATCAGCTGCATACAAAATGAGCCTCATGGAAGTGTTCACCACAGAGTTCAAGGTGGGGAGCTGGGAAGAAACCTTATCCGAAACCCCCACAGCTACAGAACCTTGGAGAGTAACTCCTAGTTCCTTCAGGAGATCCCTCTGAAGACTAGTGAAACGGGTCAGGTAGTTGAATGACCTAAGAGCAAAAGACGCTGAAGAAAACATATGCTTTCCATATCTATCCATCATATGAGACTCCTTGTTCAGTGGATGGACAGATGAGGATGTCTCTGACAAGTCCTTCTTTGTGGCCACCGCCACCACCATAGCATCTACCAGGACACCTTTACTGAGGAACTCTTTCTCTGCAGATGCAGTGATAAACTTATCTGGCCTCCTAGGAACAGGTTCCACTTAATCCGGAGACAGATGAGGATGTCTCTGACAACCCCTTCTTTGTGGCCACTGTCACCACCATAGGATCTACCAGGGCACCTTTACTGGCAAACTTTTTCTCTGCAGATGCAGTGATAAACTTATTTGGACTCCTAGGAACAGGTTCCACTTAATCCAGAGAGCTCCACACCTTCTGATTGACTGCATTCATGAGCTGGTCGAAAGACGGAGACACCCAAGAGGTGGAAGGGTGAGACCCAAAAGCCTCCTGGTACACAGACTCATCCTCAGAAGGGTTGGTGAGCTTCCGACCACCTCTCTGTTTAAGGATCTCTGGGATGTCTGCAAAGGAGACATCCTCAGAGGGTGACTGTGGGGACCCTTCTGACTCATCAAGGTCCATGTCTGAAGTGATGGACTCCTCCGGGGAGTCTAAATGCTTCCTCTTGCATAATCTCTTCCGAGGGACCTCCTCAGGGCGAGTACTCTGGACAGGTTTCGGAAGAGATAGGTTTGCCTGATGGGGCATCCTGAGGCTTTGGGTCTCCATACGCCTGGGTGGATGCGATGGCACTGAGACAAGACACTGGTGCTTTAGTTGGAAGAGTACTTGGACCTGGGAGCTGAGCAGTCTGAGGTGACAGCACTCTCCTCATCAGCTCAAAAGCCCCCCAACCCTGATCCGAGGGAGTCCCCGGGTTCAAAGAAGCAGAAGACCCCCCCCAAACTAAGGCTGTTGGCTCCAAGGCTGATGTAGGAGCAGAGCTCATCCGCACTGAAGCCCCGAGAGGTAGATTCAGATCGTACATCTTTACGATCTGACTCTCCTCACAGGATTCAATGGTAGAACATCGGCTCCTAGACTCCTCAAAGTCCAAAGGAACCCAGGAAGTCGGAGCGTTTGGGCCTGAAGATCCCAGAGCAGGTATTGGCACCGATGATTCCACTAAAATTGAGTCCAGGTACTCCAGCTCCAAAGTCACCGAATAGGTCGGAGGAGGAATCAATGAAGGGGAAGTGGCCTTAGACGGCTCTGAGTCCCTCTGGGTTGGAGTTGACAGTATCTTGGCTGGCACAAGTGTCCGTAAAAGTCTTCTCACCAATTGCTCCCACATCGTCGTCTGAGAGGCTTCTGGAGGATTGAGAGGAAAGGATCAGAGACCTCACTGGCTGCAGCAAAGGATGTCTCAGAACTGGGGAGACCGGTTGCAAGACAGGGGACCGACTCCAAAACTGAAACTTTGTCGGCACTGAAATCACAATAGGAACTGAAGAGGGCGATTTTTCTTGTCCAAAAGCCTTCACATCTGAAGAAAATACCTTGGCAAGTTTTTTTGTTGGCTCCAAATGAGAAGCAGATGAATATATTCTCTTACCTAACTTCTCTGACCTCAAAGACCGGGATTTTTGACTCGATTTGGAGGTACTCTGAGTCCCTTCTAAACCCTCTGAAAATGGAACTTTTAACAAACCTCTCACAATCAACTTATTCTTTCTTTCCATTAGTACCATGGAACTAAAGGCATGACAGAAAGAACATGATTCCTGTAGGTGAACAGCACCCAAACAATACACACAACTGGTATGTCCATCAGTTAACAACATCTTCTGACTGCACTTATCGCATTTTTTAAAACCTGAAGGTTTTGATTCCTTAGGAACTTTCGACATCCTGTCAACACACACACACAACAAAAACTAACTAGAATCAACTAGGAAAACAACATCAACTTTATTTTTATACATAGAAAAAAGGTTAGAACTACTACCAATAACAACACACTGGCTTATACACTACAGACCAACAAAGAAAAGGAGTAGCTCTCTAACTAAAATGAACTTCTCCTAATTAACACAAGGAAAGGAGAAGGAAGGGGAAAAGCCCTCTAAGTTAAATGGGCCGAAGGGAGCCCTCTAACTTAAACAAACTACCCAACAAAAGAAAAAGGATTTTGTCCAAGCTCTCTAACTTAAATGAGCCTAGGAACTGAGACAGGGAAAGAATCAAACAGGTCTACAGGCAGAATGACGACCACCACAGAAAAACACAAGCAACAGTAGCAAACACCTTAACTAACCTAAATACTAATCTATACACAATGAAAGGGAACAACTTTGACAGTATTTAGTAAGTAATAAATAAAAAAGTTTCCACTTAGCCAGAGCCTGCATAGATGCACACAATCTTGTTTAGTGGCAAACGAGATCTGGGTAATCTTCCCTGAGCATGATGGAATATGTGTAGCCATGAGCCAGTGTAGGTCCTTGAGCTTTTGTATAGGCCGAGTCGGAACCGATTCTCTGTTCCGAGACCCAACCAGCAATGAATGGGGGCGAAATAGGACAACATAATATCAAATGTTACTAAAGCTGCAAGAGTTACATCTCAGAATGCCAACAGTGTGTAAAGAGACAGTGATTCAAAGAAACCTTCATTGTCACTTAAGAAACACAAGTGCAACCTAAATGAAATTTCTGGTATCAGCTCGTCATCAGAGTAGTGGCAAATTAAGTATAAAAAGAATAAGACATGACGTTCACACACCTATACTAATGATTAATACACATAAAAGGTACTCCTTATAACCTATTTCTAGTCAAGTAAAACTACCCATACTTATAAACCTAAATATATGAATAAATAGTACTGTACACAGAAAAACAGAAGAAAAAGCAGTTTGTTAATACTGCACATGAAGAATTATTATAATTGCACTTTTAAGAGAAAAATACTGCACTTTTGTAAGTGGATTAAATAATGTATCACTTTAACTGAAATGTTACAAGTGAGATCACATTTGGAAGTAGGAGACGTCCAAGTTGATGTCAGAATTTATGAGCCTTATTACTATGGGACAGAAGCTGTTCAAGACAGAGACAGAGAGAGGGAGAGATAGTGCATTAAGTGTAATATATTGATGTACTGTAATATGGCTGTAAAAATGAGCAGATGATTCAGAACTGTTGTCTATGTGGAATGTTTAGGAATCAGAATCAAAGGCAGGACTCATTCCACATTAAATGCAATAACTGTCATTGTTAATTAGGTGTTAACTGTATTCCAAAACAACAGTGTCATCTTCTTGTCTTTAGATTATCAGTCCAAGTATCACAGTATTTTTTAGATAAAATACTGCACCACAAACAATAACAGCAGTGAAATACATGTTTACATCTGCAGTGGATCTGAACAATTAATGGTCAGCAATTTTTCAACCAAGAATTTCAGTGTTTTTTCAGCATAAACACATACTGCTCATTCAGTTCAGTACAATTCATATTGTCTACTCATTCATATGTATTATCTTATTTCCTACACTATATGATCTGTAAAATGATATGCTATGACACACTGCATGTTACTTTTACACTTTTGTATGATGTTTTGTTTGTCTTTTGCCTTGTGGTCTCATTGTCATGGCTGAAAAAGTTTTCTAGACCAGCCCAACTACCTGGCTAACAAAAAAGAATAAACACATAAATACAAATTCAGAAATACAACTTTAAATCCAAAAAACATACAGTCAAATGGCCAAATACAAAGAATGACTCATAAACTGAAAAATAATCTGAAAAAAGTATGACTTTCAATAAACTGTTATTTGATTCTGCTGGCGTTCACCTCTCAAGTTTAAAGGATTTTCATCAGCACAGTAACTGAATGGCAAAAGGTCAAGGTTCAAGTTAACATGCCTTATCTTCATTACAAGTACTACAGAGCAGATAGACAGCACTGAAATGGCTTCAAAATACAAATGAAACAGAAAATGTTTTACGTCAAGACAATGTGAAAATTATTTATTTTGATAATAAAAGAGAGGCCAGCATGGACCTAGATCACAAAGTCAATCACAAAATGCTAATTCAAGCTATTGCTGTTCATCATACCTTGCTGTGAAAATTCACAGCAACAGGTGTAATATAAAACTCTGCAGGTAGAATCATAGACAATTTTCAAAGTTCCGATAAGTAAGTAAAACAGTATAGTAGCAATACAGTTGCTGGAGTAAAAAACTTCTTATGCACAAAGTGTAACAAAAACTATAAATCCAGGACCAAGCAAGGCTTCAGGTAAAAACAACATTTAATGGAGGTTAGCACTTTCATGCCTCTACAGGCACTTCATCAGACATATAAAAACAGTTTTAAACTTGAATTTATAACAATTACAATCAATTAAAACAGACGTAACTGCGGTAGTGGTGCTGCGGTAGCATTGTCGCCTCACAGTATGACATTGTCCTGTTCGATTCTCAGCTAGAGCGTCTTCTGTGTGGAGACATGCGTGAATGGGCGTACCTTCGTTGAAGGTTGTACGTCAGAGCTGGCAACTCGGCGCATAAAAATCTTCTGCCAATCATTAGCGGACCGGAGTTCTGTTGTGGCGACCCCTAACCAGGAAAAGCCGAAAGACACAACAATCAATTAAAACAGACAATCAGTGACATAACTTCCTTTCCTTCAAAATGGGTTTTAAAGGCACATAGCCATTCAATCCTGGGGGTCTATGTGTCTGCGGCAATGTAATCCATCTAGTTTCACATTTCTTAACGTTACTGTTCACATCTCCTCCCCTTTTATTAACATCAATGCTTTGTAATACTAAAAACTTAAATGAATGTCCCTTAAGTGCTTGAACATGCCTATATAAAGGACTAGTAGTACCATTATTTCTAATATAACCAACATGTTCTAGTATTCTCTCTTTTAAAGTCCTACTAGTCTTACCTACATAGAAACTAACACATAAAATGCAAAATGCAAGATAAACCAGATGCTTACTGCAACACTCTGAATAAAACCTAGGTGTATATACATAATTTAAAATTGAATGCTTTAAACGTATTTATATTAGAAATAAAAGGACATGCTGCACACTTCCTACAAGCAAAGGTACCTCATTTCAAGATCTGTGGCCTCTTTGCTCTTTTCTTGTTATAACATAATTGTTGCTTAAGTGACATAGCATTCTTGAAACAAAAACATGGGGTATCCCCTACTATCTCATGTATCTTATCACCTGAAATAAGAATGGGCCAATTTTTTCTGATCACATCACTTATCATACCACTATCACTAGTGAAAGTGATAGTTGGTCTAATATACTTATTATGTACTTTATCTGTTTCCCTCCTTCAAATAACGTTAAAGAAAAAAAGGTTTAATTGCATTATTTCTAGTAACATCAATCAGGTCCTTATCGCAATACCCACACTCTTTCAGTTCTTGTTTAAAAGAAGTTTATGCATTTAGCAACTGATCTTCTTTAGTATGCAATCTTTATATTCTTAATGTTTGACTTTTAGCTATGTTATTAAATACATATCTTGGATGCATACTAGTACGGTGTTAAAGTGTATTTCTTTTATATGTTTTTTTGTATATAGACGTTTCTAACAAACCTTTGTCACCTTTGCATAAATGTACATCCAAGAAGTCTATGCACTGGATATGAGCATTCTTCGTAAATCTTAAAAAAATTAGTTGTGGATTCAAGGTACACAATGAAGCAATCCAATTCAGACACAGTACCTTCCCATAGCAGGAAAATATCATCAACAAAACGTTTAAAAAAATTTAAATGTTTTAAAAAACCATGAGATATGTGGACAAATTCATCTTCCCATTGTGCCATCACTAGGTTGGCATAGCTATTGGCACATGTTGTGCCCAAAGCTATACCCACCTTCTGCAAGTATACTTGTTCATTAAACATAGATGTATTATTTTCTAAAATAAGGTTTAAAAAGGCACATAAGAAAATCATATCATTATTGTATTGACTGTGCTTGTGCAAATATATTCTGTCTCCACACCCTGTAAATTGGGTATTACTGTAAACAATGTATTAACATCCAATGTGACTAACAAACAATTAGATACATCACGGATGGAGTTGTAATCAAACAAGTCTGTAAGAAAATGTTGAGTGCCCCTTAATATCGTGCTGACTTAATTTACCACTTGTCTTAAATGATGTTCAGGAAAGATAAGAAGTGACACTGTAAGCCAGCCACTGCCTGAAACTATAGGTCGTAAAGGCAGATTAATAGCATCTCTATGAATTTTTGGCACACCATATATCATTGGTATTAACGAATGCTCAACTAGAAAATACATTTCTTCATCTATCAATCTATTCATTAACAGATCATATAACTCATCACTGACAAATTGTATCATCCTGTCCATTGAGCCTGTTTTCATCTTGGCATAAACTGTTTCATCTGATAACATACAAAACATTTTATCGTTATATACATTCTTGTCAAAAATGACAATCCCTCCACCTTTATCAGACGGTCATAGTTGTATATCCAAATTGTCTTTCAATAAATCCAAGGTCCTTTGCTGTGCTACAGTCAAATTAACAAATTTATTCCTTATGTTACACTGTCTAATGCTGAACAAATCCGTTCACATTTATTCAAAAACAATTCTGCTGACGCAGAAAATTGAGGACAAAAAACACTCGGCTTTCTACACTTTTGAGCCTGAGTATCATCATTGTTTTTAAACATACTTCTCAGCATAATGTAAAGAGACAGAGATTCAAAGAAACCTTCATTGTCATTTAGGAAACACAAGTGCAACCTAAATGAAATTTCTGGTATCAGCTCGTCATCAGAGTACAGAAGCAAATTAAGTATAAAAAGAATAAGACGACGTACACACACCTATACTAATGATTAATACATATAAAAAGTACTCCTTATAACCTATTTCTAGTCAAGTAAAACTACCCATACTTATAAACCTAAACATATTAACAAATAGTACTGTACACAGAAAAACAGAAGAAAAAGCAGTTTGTTAATACTGCACATGAGGAATTATTATAATTGCACTTTTAACAGAAAGATACTGCACTTCTGTAAGTGGATTAAATAATGTATCACTTTCATTGAAATATTACTAGTGAGATCACGTTTGGAAGTAGGAGACGTCCAAGTTGATGTCAGAGTTTATGAGCCTTATTACTGTGGGACAGAAGCTGTTCAAGACAGAGACAGACAGAGAGGGAGAGACAGTACATTAAGTGTAATATATTGATGTACTGTAATATGGCTGTAAAAATGAGCAGATGATTCAGAACTGTTGTCTATGTGGAATGTTTGAGAATCAAAATCAAAGACAGGTCTCATTCCACATTAAATGCAATAACTGTCATTGTTAATTAGGTGTTAACTGTATTCCAAAACAACATTGTAATTTTCTTGTCTTTAGATTATCAGTCCAAATATCACAGTATTTTTAGTTAAAAATACTGTACCACAAACAATAATAGCAGTGAAATACATGTTTACATCTGCAGTGGATTTGAATAATTAATGGTCAGCAATTTTTCAACCAAGAATTTCAGTGTTTTTTCAGCATAAACACATACTGCTCATTCAGTTCAGTTCAATTCATATTGTCTACTCATTCATATGTATTATCTTATTTCCTACACTATATGATCTGTAAAATGATATACTATGACACATTACATGTTACTCTTACACTTTTGTATGATGTTTTGTTTGTCTTTTGCCTTGTGGTCTCATTGTCATGGCTGAAAAAGTTTTCTGGACCAGCCCAACTACCTGGCTAACAAAAAAGAATAAAAACGTAACTACAAATTCAGAAATACAACTTTAAATCCAAGAAACACACAGTCAAATGGCCAAGTACAGAGAATGACTCGTAAACTGAAAAACAATCTGAAAAAGAATGGCTTTCAATAAACTGTTATTTGATTCTGCTGGCGTTCACCTCTCAAGTTTAAAGGATTTTCATCAGCACAGTAACTGAATGGTAAAAGGTCAAGGTTCAAGTTAACATGCATCATCTTCATTACAAGTACCACAGAGCAGATAGACAGCACTGAAATGGCTTCAAAATATAAATGAAACAGAAAATGTTTTACGTCAAGACAATGTGAAAATTATTTGTTTTGTTAGAAAAAGAGAGGCCAGCATGGACCTAGATCACAAAGTCAATCACAAAATGCTAATTCAAGCTATTGCTGTTCATCATACCTGGCTGTGAAAATTCACAGTAACAGGTGTAATATAAAACTCTGCAGGTAGAATCACAGACAATTTTCAAAGTTGCCAGATATAATTCCAAGTCAAATATTCGGATCTTGAAAAATGTCATTATAAAGTCTTGGTCACATGCATTAGCTTCAGCTACCAACACATATCCTGAAATTATTTCCAGTATTTTGCCAAATATATCACGGCCCAAGCGCATTGTTGCAACTAATATAAGAGTTGAAATTCAAAATAAGGACAGCTACAAATTGTCAAGTGACTACAATTACTATACCAGATTTGGATACTTAATCACAAAGCTACTTGGATGCGAACTTTCAGTGAAACCATGTTAAAATTGCAACTGATACTTGGCTCACATACCTATGGTCTACATAATATTTGTATAAAGCACATATTTAAATGAAGTGCTTCTTTCTCAATAAAATAAGGGTGCTACATCCATACATTGTTAGCAATGGTTCTTTAATCAGTAAATCTAGTATGTGAGTCATGTGACCAGAGCGGGCCTTCAGTCTGGAGTACAGATTAGAAGTGAAAGCAGGTGAATGATGCCACTCTGATGTGCCTCCATGTGCTATCCTGAACTACTGTGTTAACCTCACAATTCTCTGCAGATCTGACTGAACACGGACATCAAATAGCCAACTATTCAAGAAGAAAGGGTCAGTTCTATCTCTTCAGTAAGTTCTTGGAAAGTACACACATTCCTGAAGAATCAAAGCATACGGTAGAAGGACACAACTCTGATAGCAATATAAAGCATCAGATGTCTGTCATCTACATATTACAAAGACATGTTTCAGGTATTGTGCAATTTTGTGTGTTTTTTTCCTTTGTCAGTTTTGTTAATTGACATCAGCATCAAAAGGGAATATACTTAAATATGTTTTTATCATTCACATCAATGCATGCACGTGTTCAAGCACACACATATTAAACATGTATGTGTGTATACAAATACCCACATTTATCTTGTTCACAGTTGCAACAATGCATATTCAGATACTACAGCTTATATTACTAATTTGTACCTACCATACTAATATTAATACTGCTCCTTTATTCATATCAGTACAAACATACTGTGTTCAATTATCTAGTTAATTATTAAGTATATAAATGTAGCAACCACATAAATTATTCCTGAGATTTCTGAAGGCATTATTAATCAGCAATGCAGCGAGAACTTGGAATAACATTCTGTCATGTGCTGCTTTCAGAAGGTGGGACTCTTCTGCTCTTCAGTTTATCTGAGTGATACATTACCTAACGAAAGCAAACCTCTTTTTTAAAATTAAGTAAATAGTGCCAAATTATTAAAGTCCAACTTTTCATTCTTGACTAAGACATAGTAAGCTGTCATTGTTTACTATGCTGCTGTAGCCCTCAGGTGATCCAGTGACCGTGACAGCAGAACTTTGCAGATCACTATTAGATATCTCAAATAAATCCTCAACAATAAGAAAACCGGTGCAGAGCTGCATGATGCCAACACCCAGTTTAAGAAAACTAACTACTATTATAGTTCAGACATGGTATAAGTGCCTCAGATAGCATTCTTATCCTTCAGCTGGACAGCAGTTATGACTTTAGAATCTTAAATTGCACTCTAAAGGGAGTGGCTCATCAGTTTGGTATGATTATCTTTGAATGACTAGTCTTATTCGGATATATCATGATAATGTCTGTGTGTCAGTCTCCATCAGAGAAGTGTCATGCTCTTCCCTGCAGCACTCAGGCTCATATAACTAGGAACAGTTAACTTAGGATTTAGCACGCTACTGTACTATGAAGGCACATAACAACATACTCAGTCAAGTAAAAAGGCAAAATGTACTTTAATGGATCAGACTATACATTTCACAAAAGAATCACTTCAGCATTTTAATAAGTTATCAACAAAATAACAGTAAAAAAGCACACTAAATAATTTTAACATGGGTATAAACAACATACAGTCAGTAGTAGTTCAAGTATTAAAACTGTAAACGTTACTTGTAATAAATTAAATTAGCAATAAGTCACCCGAACGAATGGCAACAAAATATGACGAGATATCTGCACCCACAATTCTGGGATTTGTTTAGCTGGTGGCAGCCCAGTTCTGTAAAGCTTGTCCGGTCAACACTAGCAAATGACACAGGATACTCACTAACAGAAAATATAACTATACAAAGCTTGAAAAACTCAAATTTAGTTATATTAGTGGGGAAGGGTTGCACTGGGATGTAAGTTTTGTGGCGTTGCCTACTTGTTCAGCCTGATTCAGTAGAACTGACTTCTTGGACTCATGTCACAGTTATGCATACTGCAGCCAATAATGCCTGTTTTCATAATATGTAATAGAAAATTTCAAATAATTAAATAAAACTGTTTTAAGTATATGTACGATATTCTGTAATAAATACACATACTAAAGTTTTGCTTTCTTACTCTCAACAGCTTTGTAACATGTTACAGAAACAACATATAAACTCTGAGTGAAAACAGCTCAATTTCTATGAATTTGGTTTCTATTTCATTTACGCATAAAAAAGTGACTTCCAACTGACCACTACAAAAACTAGCAAAAACACAATTCAGCTATTACAAATCTTGGTCAGTAGCCACATATTTTAAACACATGTCCAAGGGGTAGTCTTTGTGTCCCAGAATAATGGATTCAGGACAGATAATATATGTTCTGGAGTGACTTACTACAGTTATGAAACAGTCATGTGTTAATGATATCATATGTGTGGTAGAAAAACAGTAATAGGAGTTGCTTAAAGACATATTAAATGTAAGCACCATATATAAAAAAATCTCTTATGAAAAGGCAACAAGAATTTCCTCCTGGGTGTAGGTAATGGAATATCTGGCAGCACAACTGACTATTCAGTGCCTACACAGTAATGCGTCTCATTTTATGAGCTTCATACTTTGACTGTCATTTTAGCAGATTGCAAATTTTATACTACAGTTTACTAAATCATAATGAATTTACTGTGACACACTACTGACTTAAAACACTGCACAGATATAAGCACGATATATGTTTTCAATGTTCATAATAGAGTATTAAAATTAAATGCACTTAAACAAAATGCATCAAAGTTGTTTTAAGAAGATAGCTCTTAAATATCAGAATCCAGAATCCAAAAATAATAAAGTGATCAAATGATCACACAACTCAGCAATATGCATCCATATTTTGTTTTTTTTTTCTCCTCACAAGTGACAATCAGTTTCCTTTAGAACACCTCTTCAATCCATACCTCTCACCCTCTTAGCACAAGAAATCTGGACAAAGTCATAAACAGTGGGGGGACAAAGCCCCAAAAAAAGGGACAGATTTTCAATATTAATCTTATAAACTTAGAAAGTTGTTAGAATAAAATTTTTGTGTTAGTATACATTTTCTTTATGATATGAAGTCTTAAATTCAAGTGTCTGTCATTATTAAGTGGTGTCAATACTCGATGATTTGCCAGAAAAACAAACTTTATGAAGAACAGATCAAAAATATGAGTCAAATATATGGACATTCTGTGAAAATCTAGACAGTTGAGAGGTATGCTTTGATCACTGGGTCTACCAGGCATTCCTCTCTCATTTGGGTTTGCTCCCTACCCATATTCAGGACCAGTGAGGAAAGCAGAGGCTTAAAGTGTAGTGTTGTACTGCTTCATGAGGAGTATTTTCTGCATTATGCCTTAATTCCTCAACCTATCCTCCATCCCCCTGGGTGTTACTGTTGTATGTCTGCGGGTGGAAGTGTAACAGGACCATGCTGGTGTATCGGCCCACCTCTGTGGAGATTCAGCAAATGACTCCCACCTATTCCACTCTAGGACAGTATCTTCCCTGTACAGCCCCAGCCTCCATTAGGGATTGACCCGTATGTGCACTCAAATGTATGGCCCCCACACCAGGATGGGTACATCCATCCTTTCCGAAGAGCACCCCAAACACCTGAGCTGCTAATTGAACCTGGTCACCAGGGTCACAGTCAGGGTTTTATCCCTCTGTGCCATGGCAGTGGCTATACTAAATGCACAAAACTAATTCACTAAACTGGATACTATTAATACACTGCCAGGGTCTGGATGGGTACCAACTCTGCCTTACTTGAAATTATATTTACTGCTTTATCAAGCAAACTGGTGACACTGTTAAACCACTTATCAGTTTGCCATATCACACCTTCAGATAGGGTCTTATACAAACAGGCAATGCACATTAAATAAAAGCATACAGAACAGCTAGTAAATTTATTTACCATTATTCACAGGTTTCCAGTTGCCACCTACTCAGTATTTTTCTGAAGTATCCTGAAAACTGAATGCTGATCAAATAATTTAGAAATTAATTTACAAACTCTGGTATTCTGTTTGCTGTGGAGTTTGTAAAGATTATAAAGTCAGCACATCCACTCAACTGCTTTTTTTCATGCATTGCTTTAGTGTGATGTTACTTTGGGAAGTTATAAGCAAACTTGCCAATTTACATCATAATGTAGGTGTGGTGAAGCAGTGGAGTACACAGGACATGGGATGAAGCAAGAGGTGTGGCTTTTGTTTAGTTTTTACCTTTTCCAAAGGTGGCAATCCTAATCATTCATCACATTGAAGCTGACGTATATGATCAGAATCAGAAACTAATGCTGTTCAAAAAGCTTACAATAACTCAATGAATGCTTTAAAACAATAAAAGAAAGTATCGCTTACACAATACCAAAGGCTATTTCTAAAAAAAAAAATATATATACTGACAAGACACTTACTAAGTGAAACCATATCCATAAAAGGCTATATAACCATATCTGGTCATTAAATAGTGCTATTTTTGACTTCTACTGGAAAATAGCAGAGAAGGTAAGTACAGTACATAATAACCATTAACTGTATTTTCTGATACGAAAATCCTGATTTATGCTTAGCACCTCAGAAGAGAACCTTAACAGGTTCTACACAAGTTACTTTAATTTATGGTCATAGCAGCTGCTGGTCATCTAGCAACTTAAACATGCAAGCTCACTCAAAAAATGGTCAGCTGCCTAGGACAGATGAAACAACATACTATTAGATGTTAAACGTCAGTTTCCCAGTGTGAACCTTGTAAAACATCAAGTTGCATATGTATTATTTCCCCCTCTCAGTTTTCTTTCTGGCTGGGAAATTATGTGATTATATTGAATCAGAGAGAGTTTATCAATGATCCTCGAAATCTTCTGATGTAGTATACACAGGCAAGTTTCAGCCTTTTCAAGGTCGTTGACTAGATCTATGCTGAAAGAGACCCAAGAAGGAGAGAGCACCTGCAGCAGCTGTTACAAACCCAATAGCACCAATTGCTCGGCTTGCCTGTAAAAGATTCAAACAATTTGCACTGTAAAATGGTTTAGATGGTACAGTACAAAATCAGTTTGCAAAGCACGATCATATAATATGTATTAATGACACTAATTAACAAATATGATAGCCGATCTTCTCTCTTTTGATTTTTTTTTACTTGCCTTTTTTACAATGTAAACTGTTATATACAAATAAGCCTATATAAATGCCAAACACACTCTTGACTGTCACATTTGCATAGTTGTTAAAACTTGTAGACTGCTGATTCATATGTGTTACACACTTGTCTAACTTGTTACAGACCAGTCAGATTTCCACCTTACCTTCTATATTCAACTCCACTTCATCATATTTTGAGAATAACAGTAAAAATGTGCAAAAGCAAAAAAAGGAAGACAGTGGTACTGTCTGAAATGTGTCTGTTCTTCCTTAAGCCAGACGGACAGGAAAATGAATAGAGGACAGCATCCTGTGGTCTGAGTAATATGTGTGGTGGCACTGCAAGCTGGACATTACATTTTGTAATGTTAATGCACACACTTGTTGAGTGCAGCCACGGATGCTATTCAGAAGCCTTTAACAATAAGAACATGACTTTCTCTGAGCCCTGTATTTTGATGGTCAGCGTGTACAGAGCTATGAACAATGTGTGCACAGAAACATCTGCGTACTAATGAAATATGTGGGTATTTTTACAATTTTAGCAAATCAACGCAAGAGCCAAGAAAAGTAAAAGTTAAGTAAAGGCAAGTATGTGCTCTGTGTTTGAAACAGTACGGACTGACCTGAAGGAGGCATGTACTTATTAGTGTTGTAAATACATTCTGTCTTTCTACTGCAGTGTCACAATAGAGGTCAGTCAGTGTTGTCATATGCAGAACTTGTTCATATACTGGGATGCAGAAATGGGTCATCACCAGCCTCCAGGGAACATCTGGTTAGCAAAAGCGATACAATATATACATACTTACAAATATTTTAGGTATGGACAATAATGCCTTTCTAGCATGCCAATATACCAAAACATTTAGTTATGTACTCACCATAACTTCAGATGTTTGGGATCCATCTCGCCTACATTCTGACTGGTGGGTTCGGAGCCGATCCCTCGGCTCCGACTCGGCACGCTTATGCTATAGAGCGAGGCCTCTAATTGGCTGAGCTATCTTTATCCCAGGATGCACCACCACTAATCCCCCAGATCTTGTTTGTCCGCATTCATGCACACATGCACAGCTTGTTTATATAGCATTGTTAGATGTTTCAAGATGAAACAACAGGATTCGGACCTTCTGATATCCTCTGATCTTCAAGGAAGGGGGAAGGAGGGTGGGTTATTAGGAATGTAGGCGAGATGGATCGCAAACATCTGAAGTTATGGTGAGTACATAACTAAAAGATGTTATGTGATCCTGTCTCGCCTACATTCTGACTGATGGGACAGCGTCCCTAGCACCTAAATCCCGGGTGGCTCATTGCAAAACACTCCTGAGCACTGTGGAACCAAATGAAGCTCGTCCTCTAGATGCCACATCTAATTTGTAGTGGGAAATGAAGGTGTGCGGGGAAGACCATGTAGCCACAGCACAAATGTCACCAATAGCAAGCTTAGAATGAAATGCTACCGAAGTAGCCATAGCCCTTGTAGAATGAGCCTTGACCGAGTTGGTAAGCTCTTTGTTAGAATAAATATAAGCTTGAGTAATACAGTCCCTGATCCATTTGGCAATAGTGACCTTTGTGACAGCGTTGCCCAATTTGTTTTCTGCAAAGGATACAAACAACTGATCTGTTTTCCTTGATTGTTTGGTCCTATCTAAATAAAAACGTAACTGTCTGTGGACATCTAGTGTGGAAAATAAACTCCGCTTTATTGGAGTATTTTGGGAAAAAAACTGGAAGCTCTAACGATTGTTGCAAGCATAAAGTAGAACATACTTTAGGAACAAAAAAAGGATTTGGTCTGAGGGATACCCTGTCTGTATGAAAGACCAAGTACGGGGGTTTCACTGACAAAGCTTGAAGTTCTGAAACTCTTCTTGCTGAAGTAATCGCCACTAGAAAGGCTGTCTTCCATGATAGAAACTTTAGATCACAGGTAGCTGCCGGTTCAAAGGGAAAAGAAGTCAAGGCACGCAACACTATATCGAGATCCCATGGAGGTGCAGGATAAGAAATCGGAGGTCTTAATAGAGCAGCACCTTTCAAGAAGGTCTTACACAATCTGTTGCTCATTAAAGGTGGGTCTATGGATTCATGAAAATTAGAAATTGCTGCCAATTGTACTTTGATGGTAGAAACTGAAGAGCCTTGATTGAAAAGAGAGGTCAGGAATTTTAGTACTTCTGCCACGGGAGTAGAAATGGGGTCCAGGCCCCGGAGTTGAGCCCAAATAGCAAACCTTTTCCATTTGCTAGAATACAGTTTCTTTGTAGCAGACTTGTGGGCTGAAGATAATATGTGCACAACATCTGGATCCAGTGTATGACTCCTGACTATCGTCGGAAGAGGAGGAGCCAGGCCGTCAATTTTAAGGTGTGTAGGGACTGGTGTAATAGTCCCGACTGATGAATCAGTAAGTCTGGGACCTGGTCCAGGAACCATGGACCCTCCAGAGCATGTTTCCGAAGGTAGGGAAACCACACTTGACGAGGCCAGTAAGGAGAAATTAAGATCATCTTGCTCCCTAAGAGAGATGCCTTTTGAATCACCCTGGGGAGGAGAGGAACTGGAGGGAAGGCATAAAGCAGGCCGGTGGGCCAAGGATGGACTAATGCGTCCATGGGGCTCTTCCCCGGAGCCGGGGTTAGGGAGAAAAATTCTTTGCACTTCGCATTCAGAGGAGTCGCGAAGAGGTCGCAACACGGAACTCCCCATTCGCTGAAAATCTGCCTTGTAACTGTCGTATTCAGAGACCATTCGTGAGGAGAGAGGATGGTTCTGCTCAACCTGTCGGCTATGACATTGGACTTGCCCGGAATGTGAGTAGCCACTAGGAAGCGTTTGGTCGAGACTGCCCATTCCCAAACTCTCATGGCTTCTCTGCAAAGAGGATAGGATCTGGTCCCTCCCTGTTTGTTCAGGTACCAGACAACTGACATGTTGTCTGAGTGAACAGCAATTACTCCCTGAGGGAGATAATCGTGAAGGGCTCGAAGGGACAGGAGTACTGCCCTCATTTCTAGGATGTTGATGTGAAGAGGGGTCTCTTCCGGGCGCCATTTGCCCTGGACTGACCTGCCCAGGGAATGCCCCCCCACCCCATCTGGGAGGCGTCCGTGGTCAAAGTGACCGCCGGAGGAGGAAGAACAAAGGGTCGTCCCTGATCCAAATTGGAGGACACTAGCCACCAGCGAAGGTCCCGTTTGCAAGATTCCGTGATCGATATGAGGTGATTGAGAGGGAGTTCCTGAAAGGACCACTGAGTTGAAAGAAGCCACTGGAGGATTCTCATGTGCAACCTTGCCAAGGGAACTAGCAGAACCGTGGCAGACATGGATCCCAATAGCTGCAGGACCATTCTGGCTGGGGCTTTGGACCTGGGGAGTAAGGCTCGAACTTGACTTTGAATGGTTTGAATTCTGTCTGTAGGTAGATAGACTCGCATCTGGTTTGAATCTATCTCTACTCCTATGAATCTTATTCTTTGAGATGGCAGAAACACAGACTTTGGCCAATTGAAGGTGATTCCAAGGGAATTGCCCAGTGATATAGTGGCTTGTAGGCTCCGCAGAAGTAGATGCTTGGAGGTGGCAGTTAGGAGCCAGTCGTCTAGGTACGGAAACACCTGGAATCCTAGACTTCTCAGGTGAGCAGTCACTACTGCCAAGCATTTGGTGAACACCCTGGGGGCTGTGGTGAGACCAAAGGGCAGCGCACGGAACTGAAAATGACTGCCTCCTAGGCTGAAGCGCAGATGTCTCCTGGACGTTCGATGTATTCTGATATGATAATACGCGTCCTTGAGATCTATGGAGCACATCCAAACACCCTTCTCCAACAATGGGAGAATGGTTTGTAGAGTGACCATTCGGAACTTGGACTTCCTGACTGAACGGTTTAGGATGCTTAGGTCCAAAATGGGCCTCAAGTCCCCGGTCGTTTTTGGCACCAAAAGAATCTTGAGTAAGTCCCTAATCCGATCTGGTCTGCGGGGACCGGTTGGATGACTCCTTTTTGCAGCAGCTTTGAAATTTCTAAGGCTGCGGTATCCCGTTGACTGGGTGGCGGGTCCGGGATTTTTTTGGACTGAGGGGGCGAGAATGGGATGGAGTAACCTCCGGCGATAATCCGAAGCACCCATCGGTCCTGAGTGATCCCTTCCCAGGCCTTCAGGTGCTTGAACGACCCCGACTGGCTCCGAGCAGCACAGTCGGGCAATCCCTCAGGGACTATGAAAGGCTGAAGAGCCACGAAAGGACTCGCGGTCTCCAGTGTTGCGAGGGCCTCTGCCGCCTCTGGGACGGCGTCTTCCGGATGAATTTCCTCCTCTGCCTCTGGAGGGGGGAACCTTCCTGCTGAGAGGGGTAAGACTTCTGAGATCTACGGAACCACATCTTCCCTCCTCTTTTAGCCTTGGGATAAGGCCGAAAGGGAGTGGAAAATCGTGCTCCACGGCAGTCAGAGTCTTACCCTCCTGTTCACAGCGGTAAGTGTGTCTTTACCTTGGGTCCAAACAGGGAGGACCCATCAAAGGGGGCGTCGGCAAATGAAGACTTAAAGGCCTCCGCGAAATGACACAGGCGGAGCCAGGCTTGTCTCCGTAGAGCAATGCCTGTACCTGCCGCTCTACTCGCCCCTTCGGCCGCATACGAAATGAGCCTCATGGACGAGTTCGAAATGGACGACATTGTAGCCAGCTGAGATCCAACCGTCTGGGCCAGTTCCTCAGGCAGGTTACCCAAGAGGGTATCGGATAGCTCCTTAATCAGATCCCTCTGAAATCTCGTAAAGTGCGTCAGGTAGTTCAAAGACCTCAGTGTAAAGGCCGCTGAACTAAGGGTGCGCTTACCGTACCGATCCATGCTCCTAGACTCCTTATTAGGAGGATGGATGGACATAGAAACCTCTGCTACATCTTGCTGGGTAGCAGATGCCACCACCATAGCATCTACAGCCACACCTTTCGTAAGGAACTCTCTATCCGGGGGCGCCGAGAGAAATTTGTTGGGACGAGCGGGCACCGGTTCCACAGAGTCTGGGTGTTCCCACGCCCTTCGACAGATCAAATCCAAGAGCTCGTCAAAGGGCGGAGACACCCAGGAGGCGGAGGGCTGAGCCCCGAAGGCCTTCAGGAACACCGACTCATCAGCAGAGGGAGGTTTGGACTGCCAGCCGCCTCGTTGTTTTAGGGCTTCTAGGATGTCTGCAAAGGAGACATCATCCGAGGACGACTTGGGGGACCCCTCTGCATCATCGAGATCAGTGTCAGATGTCAAAGACTCGTCAGGGGAGTCAACGTGCTTCCTCTTGCACGTTCTCTTCCTGGGAGGTTCCTCCGAAGAGGCTTCAGAAGGACCTCCAGGAGGGGGAGAAACCCCAGCGGGGTAACCTGAGGCCCAGGGGCTCCGCTGTCTACGGACAGGGAGACTGCCAATGACCCAGTCTCCAAATGTAGGGAAGGAGCTGGGGAAACTGTGGAGGTAGCCAAGGAAGATTTGGCTAAAGCACTCCTCATAGCCCTGAAGGCGGGACCACCAGAATCCTGGGAGGGTCCCCCCTCCGTGGCCACGACAGTGGACAGTACTCCTGCCGCCGACGCACCAAGAGGGAGACTTGGGACCGAAAGCATCAATCCCGAAGCCTCCCCCCCAGGGCCAAAGGAAGAAGTCCATGCACTGAACTCCGACCCAAGAGCCGGAGTAGGAGCAAGGGTCGGGCCCGACCATAACACCTCCACTGGTTCCACCAGCACCTGCTCCAACGGTGCCGAAGCTGTTGGAGGAGGAAATACAGAAGGGGAGTGGACCATCGGCTCCAAAGCCATATGGGCTGGAGCCAAAACCATCTTTTGGAACACCGGAGACTGGAAGAGTCGAAGGAGCACCCTGTCGATGTCCGAATCAGACATCTTGGACGATCTCGAGGATACCGATCGGGCCCGAACCGATTTCTCCATCGGCTTTGAAGGGCTCGGGGACCGGCTCCGAAATGACTCACCAATTATCGGCTCCGAGGAAACTTTCAAGGAAATTTCCCTCGGTGCCGGTAAGGACTTCGGCTCCGAGGGGGAAGAGTCTGAGCCGATGACCCTTATCGGCTCCAAAATCAGTGGAGCCGATGAGGGTGACCCGCCTCTCGATGCCCCAGACCTCGGCTCTGAAACCAGAGGGGTCAAGGCTGGAGGCATCGAGGCAGACCGTTCCGACCTCGGCTCCGAAGTCCGTGGAGCCGATGGAGAAGTCTGCTTAGTTTTCTTAGCGGTCGGTTCCGACTGACTGGTCGGAGCCGACGCTTTCCTCTTTTTAGAAGGAGATGGAGAGGAAGATAAAGCCTCCTCGAAGGAAGGCTTGATTAATTCTTTGAGGATTAATTTGTTTTTCCTCTCCTGGAGGACTCTGGAGGAAAACGCATGGCATACACTGCACGATTCTTGCAGATGTTTTGCACCTAGACAATAGACGCACGAGGAGTGGTCGTCCGTTATGGACATTTTGAAGCCACACCTCGTGCACTTTTTAAACCCGGAGGGTTTATGCTCTTTAGACATAATCAGACCAAAAAGATAACCACAAGTAAGGGTTGACACACAAGAACCACAATATATATGTCACTAGTTTAAATATCTAACACTAATCCAAAGAACTTTTTTTTTTTTTTTTTTAAACACAAGATTGAAAGAGAAAGAGAAAGGGAGAAAAAGAGGGTCAAGACCCTCTAACTTAAATGGGTACTTGACCCACACACAACTACTAAGGTAGCAGTAATCACAGGGGAAGGCCCCTCTAACTTAAACGGGAACCTTCTCTGACAGGAAAAAACACGAAAATTTCAACCAATTTCCTCAAAAAGCACTCGTACACAAAGAATAGCCGTTAAAACAGCTTTTGGTTTTAAATGAAGCAAATACTGACAGGAAAAAAGCCTAATAAAAGTACTTAGCCCAGCCAATGTTGAGACAACGTCCAAGCTCTGTAAGCGGCAAACGAGATCTAGGGGATTAGTGGTGGTGCATCCTGGGATAAAGATAGCTCAGCCAATTAGAGGCCTCGCTCTATAGCATAAGCGTGCCGAGTCGGAGCCGAGGGATCGGCTCCGAACCCATCAGTCAGAATGTAGGCGAGATAGGATCAGATAACATCAATCATTTCCATAACAACTGTCCAAGTTGTTCTTAAAAAAATATCTAAACTTATACTTGCTTTAATATATTTTGGTATTCAATTCCATGCATCAGCTACTCCCTTACACAGGTTGTCTTAATTATGCTCTACTACTCTTTGATAACTCCCAACACTGCCACAGATAGCTGTCTCTAAATGCCCTATATATCGAAATAAGGTCACCCCTTAAATATCTAAATGAAACACTGCACAAGTCCAGACATTTTAATCTTTCATAACTTAAATTTTCACATCCATGGGTGCCCTCGGTATATTTGCACTGTAATCTTTCCAATTTACTCATGCTAGTTTTCTATTATCCACAGGGCTAGGCTAAGGGATAGAATATTCAGGTGGAGCAGAAATCCCTTTAGTTATCAGGTCTGGCTGTACAGAAATTCTCCTTTTGTTTTCTTTTGCCAGGTGAAATAGCAAGAGGAATTAGAAGTTATGTACTCACCATAACGTTCCATCTGAGTAGGTGTGTTCATTTGTCTGCAACCTGTGGGTTATGGATCCAATATCGGATCCGAACCGGCATGGTTTTCCAGCTATGGATCCGAGCTCTCAGCTCCTCCCCTCACCCATAATGCCCTGCTCTCCCTACATGACCTCAGATCGAGTTTGCCAACAATAGAAATACCCTAAAAAGGGTAACACATAATATGCAGGAAACTGACAAGGCCAGGGGGATAGGAGGGCGGGATGGTTGCAGACAAATGAATACACCTACTCAGATGGAACGTTATGGTGAGTACATAACTTCTAAATCTGAAGTAGGAGATTCATTTGTCTGCAACCTGTGGGACAGAGTCCCCAGCTACCTGAATCTTGGGCGGCCATCATGGAAGGATATTCCGAGCACCAAGGAGCCAAAGGATGCTCTACCTCTAGATGTAATATCCAACTTGTAGTGGGAGATAAAGGTATGAGATGAAGCCCAAGTGGCTGCTGAACAAATATCATCCAGAGGAATCCTAGCTTTAAAGGCGCTGAAGTAGAAACTGACCGGGTTGAATGGGCATGTACTCCCTCCGGTGCGGGCCTTCCAGAAGCTTGATAAGCCAATAAGATGCACTGCGAAATCCAGCGTGATAAGGAGACTTTGGAAATTGGTTTACCCAAATTGAATTTAGCAAAGGAAATAAACAACTGGTCGGATTGCCTATGACCAGCTGTCCTGTTCAGATAAAATCTGAGTTGCCTGTGAACATCTAAGGAATGTAGCTTGTATTCACCTTTGTTTTGATATTTAGGAAAGAAAACAGGGAGGTTAATAGAGTGATTAATATTTGCTTCAGAAGCTACCTTAGGAAGAAAGGACGGGTTGGTCCTGAGGTATACACGGTCCGGATGAAAGACCAAGTAAGGAGGCTTGACGGATAAGGCTTGAAGTTCTGAAACTCTCTTGGCCGAGGTAATGGCTACTAAAAAGGCCGTCTTGAAAGACAAAAATTTCAGATCTACCGTAGCCGCAGGTTCGAAGGGGGGAGCGGTCAAGGCCTGAAGGACCAAAGAAAGGTCCCAAGGAGGAACCACTTGCTTTACAGCGGGCCTGAGGAGAAAGGTACCTTTTAGGAAAATCTTACACAATTTGGCAGACATCAGTGGACTGGAGTCTTGGCCAATATGATAGTGAGAAATTGCTGCAAGTTGCACTTTGACCGTGGAACTGCTGGCACCATCATTAAAAAGAGTGGTTAGAAAGTCAAGCACCAGAGGAAGGGGAACTGTGAAGGGTCTAGACCTTGCCGCTCCGCCCAAATGGAGAATCGTTTCCACTTACTGCGGTAAACTTTCCTGGTAGATGGTTTATGAGCCGCCACCAGGATGGCCTTAACTGGAGACGAAATACCGACTGTCCTGATCAGGAGTGGAACTGGAGCAGCCAAGCAGTCAGCTTCAGGTTGTCCAGATTCGGGGTTGATAGGTGGGATGGGTGAGATATCAGATCCGGAATGGGATCTAGAATCCAAGGAGGATTCACTGAGTGAGACCTTAGGAAAGGGAACCAGATCTGTCGAGGCCAGAATGGGGCAATGAGAATCATTCTGCACCCCAACCGAGAGGCTTTCTGAAGAACTTGGAGCATCAGAGGCAAAGGGGGGTAAGCATAAAGAAGACCGGGTGGCCAAGCATGCACCAGAGCGTCTCTTGGGGTATCTCCGGAAGGATGTATTAGAGCGAAAAAACTGTCGCACTTGGTGTTTGAGGGAGACGCAAAAAGATCGCAACAAGGAGTTCCCCACCGTGCGAAGATGTGTTTCGCTACCTGAGCATTGAGATACCACTCGTAAGGGGAGAGAATGGTGCGACTGAGTTTGTCTGCAAGGATGTTGGACCGACCCGGAATATGCGTTGCGATGAGAAAGCGGTTGGTGGAGATTGCCCATTCCCACACTCTCATGGCTTCTCGACAAAGAGGGTAAGACCTGGTTCCTCCCTGTTTGTTGATATACCAGACGACAGACATGTTGTCCGACTGAATCGTAATAATTCCCAAGGGAAGAAAGGCCTGGAGTGCTTGCAACACTAAGAGCACTGCTCTCATCTCTAGAACGTTGATATGCAGTAAGGTCCCTGAATCGTTCCACGTGCCTTGGACCGTCCGGCCTGCAAAATGCCCCCCCCCACCCGAGGCGGGAGGCGTCCGTGATCACCGTGGCGAGAGGGGGAGAAGCACAAAAGGGGCGGCCTCCGTGGAGATCTGGAGAGTGGAGCCACCACAGGAGGGATCGCTTGCAAGCCTTGCTGATCGCAATGGGATGATGCATAGGAAGAGCAAGATAAGACCACTGAACTAGGAGTGTCCATTGAAGGATGCGCATATTGAACCTGGCGAGAGGAAGAAGAGCTATCGCTGCTGCCATGGACCCTAGAGCCCTCAGGACCAACTCCGCCGGAACTGAGCTGGAGTGGAGAATGGCCCGCACCTGGAGCTGCAGATTCTGAATTCTGTCCGCAGTGAGGAAGGCTCTTAACCGTCTCGTGTCTAACCTGGCACCTATAAAATCTATGAACTGCGTAGGAGCTAGGTTGGATTTTTCTGTATTTATTGTGATGCCCAGACGGGGAGCTAGATGGAGAAAGGAATCTCGCGCCAATAACAGTAGATGCCTTGTTGGAGCGGTGAGAAGCCAGTCGTCCGGGTAAGGGAAGACCTGCACCCCCTGAAGCCTCAGGTGGGCCGCTACCACTGCTAATACCTTGGTGAACACCCTGGGGGCTGTGGTGAGACCAAAGGGAAGGACCCGGAATTGGTAGTGACTGGCTCCCAGCCGGAAGCGGAGAAACCTCCTGGAGCGCCTGTCCATTAGTATATGGTAGTATGCATCCTTGAGGTCTATGGAGCACATCCAGTGATTTTCTCCCAGAAGGGGGAGAATAGACTGCAATGTGACCATTCAGAACTCTCCTTGGGAACTGCCAGGTTCAAGAGTGAAAGGTCTAATATTGGTCTTAGATCCCCCGTCTTTTTTGGCACTAAAAAGAACCTGGAGTAGAACCCTGATCCGATCTGGTCTGGGGGGACGGGCTGGATGGCTCTTTTCTTTAGCAGATGGCCAATTTCTGCCAAACCGTCCTCCCACTGACCGGGTGGAACGTCGGGGAGGGACTTCAATTTTGGAATGTGATGAAATGGGATGCGGTATCCTCTGGATATGATGCGGAGGACCCAGCGGTCTGATGTTATGGACTCCCATGCCGCTAGGTGCTCCGAAAAACGTCCCCCGACTGCCTCCAGAGTGGAGCAGCCGGGCAACCCTTCAGGGCTGCTGCGCGGGCCTTTCAGAGAAGGGTTCTCTGGACCCGAAGTTCCTGGGAGCCCCTCTGCCCCTGGGGCGGCGTCCTCCCTGTCCTCCTCTGCCACAGAAGGACTGGTTATCCGGAGCGGGTTGGGATTGCTGCGACTTCTGGAACCACATCTTCTTCTGGCCCTTTTGATTCCTAGAATAGGGCCTCTGGGGCACAGAGAAGCGGATTCCGACGGCAGACAGCGTCTTCCCGTCCTTTTCGCTCTGGGTCAAGGTATCACAAACAGTTTTGCCAAAGAGGGCAGAACCATCGAAGGGAGCGTTCGCAAATGACGCCTTGAAGGGCTCCGTGAAATCGCAATGACGGAGCCAGGCCTGACGTCTAGTAACTAGGCCTGCCCCTGCGGCTCTAGCGGCACCTTCCATAGCATGGGACAGTAACCGCATAGAGGTATTAGTCACGGACCTGAGAGTGGCCATACGGGTGGAGTGCAATAATATGTCCTCCTCCGACATGGACTCTGGGGGTGATGCAGCGTATTCCTTGATAAGATCGCGCTGCATCCTAATCACATGTGCCAGGTAGTTTAGCGCCCTTACTGAAAAGGTCGCTGAACTAAACATCCGCTTCCCCAAGCGGTCCATCATCCGAGACTCCTTGCTCGGGGGATGGACTGAGGGACTCTCCTGAGCAAGTTCCCTCTTGGTGGCTGCCGCCGTCAACATGGCATCTACCGGAGGCCCCTAACTCCAATGGGCTCGGTCAGCCGGGGGACTAAGTATACGGTCAGGCCTTTTTGGAATTGGCTCCACGGTGTCCGGTTCCTTCCACGCCCTGGTGGTAATCAGGTCCACCAGGGGGTCGGCAGGAGGGGACACCCAAGAGGTAGACGGGCCCGCTTCAAATGCCTCCAAGAACATGGACTCGTCCGAGGAAGACTTGGGGGCAGACCCCCCCCTTATGCGAAGCATTTCCATGATGTCTCCAAAGGAGACATCCTCGGGGGGTGATCTTGGGGAGCCTTCCCCTTCCTCCAAGTCCGTGTCTTCAGTGAGAGACTCGGGGGAGTCTATGTGCCTCCTTTTGCACGTATGCTTGCGAGGGGCATCCTCCGGGGGGCTGTCAGAGGACTCCTCGCAAAATGTGACCTGTTCCAAAGGAACAACTTGGGGCAAAGGAGCGGGCTGTCCCAAAGGCCGGATGGTGGAAGCCTGGCCCAGTGCCGATGGAGCGCGGGATGGAGCCGAAGCAAGTGCCGGGGGTCCGGAAACCCTCAACAGTGCCCTCTCCACTACATCAAAAGCCGAGGGGGAGCCGACCTGGACCAAAGGATCTGATAATCGGCTCCCCCTAGGATCCGAAGAGTGGATCGGAGCTGGCACCGAAGCACTCGGATCCGAGGGGGCAGTGCGCTCCGACACGGACGGCGCCGAAGGAGCACTGATCCCCCCGGATCCGAAGCTCGGATCCAGGCTCCGAGGTCGGATCCGGCACTCGAGGGCAGGGTCGGATCCGGTACCCAGTACTATCGGCGCCGACCCACCCCGCCGGCTGCTCGGCTCCAACTGCTTCGAACCCGGGTAGCGGGTCGGAGAAGGAGCTATAGGTTTAAAGAAAGGGGTCGAGCTCTCCCCCAGAGGGGGGGGAAGCAAGAGCACTCCCATCTGCATCTGGGCCTGGATGAACCTTTTCATCATCCGGTCCAGATCAGCATCAGATAAACTGTACGTAGATCTCGACGAGGCTACCGAGGTAGGCCTTGAGTGCCTCCTCGACAGCCTCGATGGAGATTGGGTCTCCTCCTCCTCAGGTCCCGGTGAAAAGCACACAGGAGACCAGAGCCGAGGAGGGGGAAAACCAGCAGACAAGGAGGCCAGAGGAGAAGCCCGCTTGGCAGGCGGGGCCGAAACAGAGGTCTCGGCCCGCCGCTTATGGTGCTTCTCCCTCCGGTCCTTCTTTCTAGCTTCCCTCTCCTCCAAACCACTACAGGGAGGTTGAGTCCCAGGAGGAGGAGGGGAGCAGAGGAGGAACCGTGACACGGTACCCCGAAGGAGCGGTAGCCGGAGCCAAGTCCGGGGGCAAAATCCCGCCAGGACCAGCTTCGACCTCCGCTCCTTCAATGCCCTGGGGTTGAACCCTGCACAAATGGAACATCCAGAAGTGAGGTGTTCAACCCCAAGGCATCAAGCCACAGTGTGGCCATCAGCAGGGGAAAGCTTATGGCCACACTCGGAGCACTTCGAAAAAACAGCCTTAGGTAGTTCAGACATCCTAAGAACACTAGCTTTTTACTTAAACTAGTCTAAAAAGTAAAAGCTAACTAGCCAAACAAACACAGGCCCAAACACACACTACGCACCAGCGAGGGGAGGGAAACTAAAAGTTATAAAAGTTAATAAAACCAAACAACTTTAAGCTACAATAAGGGAAACCTAAACTTTCACACAAAACTGTCGAAAAAACTTTGAATTTAACACTAAAAATAGCTGAATAAACACTTAGCTGTAGAGCTCTCAGAAACCAATCTGGTCACCAGCGCAGCAAACTAGATCTGAGGTCATGTAGGGAGAGCAGGGCATTATGGGGGAGGGGAGGAGCTGAGAGCTCGGATCCATAGCTGGAAAACCATGCCGGTTTGGATCCGATATCAGATCCATAACCCACAGGTTGCAGACAAATGAATCTCCTACTTCAGATCCGATGTTTCCTCAGCCAAAATAGAACAAGTAAGAGCTGCATTTGGGCAATTCCTTTTGTGCCTTGAGAAGAATGTCTGGGTGGGGGAGGGGTAAAGAGTCATACAGGAAGTTCCCTGTCCACTGGAAAGAAAAGGCATCTGTCCTCCAGGCTGCGGGACAAAGGTCCCTGGTACAGAAATGGGGGAGCTGATGGTTTCTTGGCTAAGAAAAGACGACTATCTGAGAAGTGCAACACTGAAGTGTGATGTTGTGGAAGACCTTTTGGTTCAAGCTCCCCTTGTTGGGGTCCTCCAATGAGGGACTTAAGTAGTCTGCTAGTACATTGTCCTGAGAGGAGGTGTATGTGGCTGTCAGCTTTATGTTCTTTTGTGCTGCCAACTTCCATGCCACCTGTGCTAACCAGCATAGTTGATAAAACCTGATGCCTCATGGTTTGTTAACGTACCACATATCTGTGGTGTTGCCTCTGCACCCCTGGAGTAATCTTGGTCTCCAAAGGAGGGCAAAAATCTGAAGAGGTTGCAGAAGAGCCCTCATTAATTTCAAGCTGATGTGTTCTTTCAGGACCTGGGGTTGCCAATTCTACTGCACTTGGAGTGATCCTGTCCATGCCCCTGACACCTCATCTGAGATGTCCATGTGAACTTGTTAAAGAGATGGTGTGAAAGGTAATCCTGGGTTGGGGATGACCTGGCCCTTCCACCACATAAATGCCTTCTTGAGACAAGGGAGGACAGGAATCAGGGTTTTCTTTGCGTCTAGTCTTAGTCCCAGAAACACAAGGTCCTGTGTAGGAACCATGTGTGTTTTTTATATTTTTGTTGTTTATAGTGAAACCCAGACTTGTTAGAAGATGAAGGGTGAACTGAACATGCTGAAGAAGAACAAGAAAAATCTCTAGGGAAAGAAACTTGATCAAAAGGTCATCCAGGTAAGGCAAAATCTGAATTTCTTGAGTGCAGCAGAAAGCTACTATTGGAAATAGGCACTTTGTGAAAACTCTTGAGGCTGGGGAAAGACCCAAAATTAGAGCAGTAAACTAAAAATGCGAGGCGCCAGAGAAAAACCTGAGGAATCTCCTGCAAGACAGAACAATGGGGATGTGTAGGTCAGTGTTCTTCAGATCTAATGACACTAGGGGATCCTGTGGAATGAGGAAAGGTAGAAGAGTCTGAAGAGAGAGCATTCTGAAGAATGGTACCTTCAGGTAAGTGTTCAGGATGGATAGGTCAAAGATGGGTCTCCACTGGCCTTCTTGGGGATAGAAAGATCCTGGAATAAAACCTTTTTCCCGTGAATTTCTTTGGGACTTGCTTGATAGTACCCTGATTCAAGAGGTCTTGAATAATGAGGGTTAGAAGGGATATTTTGCTTTGAGGAGGCAGCTGCATGCCTCTCAGAGAGGGAATGATTTCCCAAGACATGGCATTGTCGTCCCTGATCATGAAGAAGACCCACTTGTCTGTGGTAAAAGCATCCCATCTGACCAGGAAGAGAGTCAGCCTTTGAGAAAGAGGGGTAATGGGGCTGGGGACAGGGGGAGGGATTCTGCAGAGGTAGTCACAGGTTTTTACCTCCAAAGGGTGGCCTACCAGCTGGAGGTACTCTTTGGGATTTTTCAGAGTACCTTTTCCTCAGGTTTTCCTTTGTTTCTGGACTGTCCTAGGGTCCCTTCTAACAAAGGATGTAGATTTAGTTGGGTAGTTCTTATGGTATCTAGGAAATGAGGAGAGTAGGATCTGCCTGCTTTCATCGTCTTACCTTGGCCTTGGAGAGTTTTGACTAGACTGGCTGCCTGAGGGCCAAACAGCAAGTCTTTGTCTCAGGACGAATCTAGAAGTTTTGATTTAAAATCCTCAGGCATAGGCTGACTGTGGAGCCATGCGTATCTGCAGATAACAGATCTAGTGACAGCTGCACCGGAAGAAGCATCCACAGCAGTGTAACTGTACTTAATACTGTGTCTGTCAATATGAATGCCCTAGGAAAGTAATCTCTGCATGTATTGCTTACAGTTTGCTGTATCATGATACAAGATAACTCTGTTTAAGGCGTTAAGAACAGAGATCAAACACTATGAATATGTCTGGTAATTAATTACCCTAAAGACAAGAGCAGCAGAGGTGTAAACCTTCTTCCCTCATCTATCCATAGCCCTACTATCTTTATCAGTAGGTAGAGCATTATTCCTTGGCAGAAGCTTGGAGAGCTTATCTGAAGAAAGATATAGAGCTGAAGGGTCTGCCACAGGGTTCTTCTATAGATTTTTAAGGTAATCAGAGACCTTGTAAAACCTGGTTGGTCTCTTTGGAGCCAGAGGTTGAGTTTCTGATGCAGAGGAGGTAGACTGAAAGACATCTCGGAAAGCCTCAAGGACAGGTAGGAATGGAGAAGGGGCAGGGGTACCCATCTACTGGAGGGTGTAATACCTCTTTTGAATACAAGACAGCTGTGTGGATTGCCAGTCAGTGTTCACCATGTCCTGAGCAGTTTCCTCAAAAGGAGCCTCCTTTGTAGGTGAGTTAAGTGAAAGGGAGTGCCCTTTATCGCAAGAGATTTGTCCTAGAGAATGCAAGTGAGTTGAATAGTCCAGAGAATAGTTAGAGTCATAGTCCTGCTCCTCATCAAAGAAAGAGTGAACAAGGGTAGGTTTAAGAGGAGTACCCTGTGGTTGTGGAGATAAGAAGCAGGGAAGCATCAAAGACATAATAGTTTTGAACAACCCTTCTGAGAAGTACATCATCCACATGCTTTGTCTTTTACTTTTTCATTTTAGGCTTGACATCTGCTGAATGAGATGTGGTGGTTCAGAACCATGTCTAACCCATATTAGAGAGTTTGGGTTTTTTTCTCTAACCAGAATTTGAGGGACACAGTGCAGTCCTGCTGAAATGATGAGACATGGTTCTTCAGACTTATTGGCAATCTACAAGGCCTCAAGAGCCATTCCAGCCTCTGATGGAGTCTCTGTAGTGGGGAACTGAGAAATAGTCTGACATACTGTGGGTTCTGAAACTTCAACAGGTAAGTTGGAGTTGGAAACATTGGAGTGTGGATCCGTTCAAGAGCTCTTAAGTTTTGTCTTAGACAACAGACAGAGCCAAGGAAGTGGAGTTAGCTATCTTGGACTGGGCCAAGCGTTTAAAATGCTGGGTCTTGAAAAAAGTGTTGAGAGTAGAAAGCCTAGACCTAAGGGTTTTTGGATTGAATGACTTACAGATAGAGCAATATTTGTTGTCATGGTCCAGGCCTAGGTAAACAAGACACTTGGCATGCAAGTCCTTGTACAGAATCTGCCTACCACACTTGCAGGTATCACTCCTAGTTGACATATACAACTTTAACAAAATAACGAAAGATAAAAAGCAAGATTCCCCAACAGAGCATTTATCTGGATAAACAAAGGGAGCAAAGGTACCAACGACCAAACGATGGATGAATGACCTGCGTTCGGGCTGGAAGCGAGATAGTCTGGGGATCCATGCTCATACCCCAATCCATACGAATAAGTTGAGGTCATGCATCAGACGTACGACTCAGGGAAAGTAAATCTTTAGTATCCCAGCTGAACATCAGCAATGACAACTCATATGTCAGGAATACTGTAACAGTGATTTCAGTCAGGACATCTATTTGTTACTGCACAGTGTTAAAAATAATACTCTAACATTGAGCCTAATATCCCATTAATGGTAAATCCTGCTTGATGGATGAAGGTGCCAGCTAACAGATGTCATGATTTTGCAAGCATGCACAGTGAAAAAAATCAGTGTGGGAAGGAGTAAATCCTGCTTGATGGATGAAGGTGCCAGCTAACAGATGTCATGATTTTGCAAGCATGCACAGTGAAAAAATCAGTGTGGGAAGGAGCTACAGTCTGTAAGAAGTGTTTGCAAACAGTTATGAAACTTATATATCTTCCACATTTATATTAATTATGCAGAAATGGATTGTGATGTAGCTATGTTTGGGGTGACACATACAAGCTATGAGTGTTAGACAAAGATTGGCATTAAAATATGTTGGGTAATATGAAGGATTTTAGAGAGTGTTTGCTTGGTAAAGGACTTATGAATATTAGTTGCATTTTCTTAGCAGAACTGTTATTGCAAACACTGTGCGGTACACTGGCAAACAGATGTTGCAGTCAGCTGCACTGCATTATGGTACACAATTTTGCGACTCATTGTTGCCATCTAACACGTACAGCTCTATAGACTGATGTTATTGTTTTGAAATCTTGTGACAGTATGATATGCATAACTTACACTGATTATGCAATATCACAAAAAAGAAGTGCTACCCACTCTTTTTATATGTCACTGGAATGCTCCTGATTAAACAAAAAAGTCACTTAGTGATACACTGGTTTATCTTACATGGTTAAAAATATAACCCTTTGTCTGAATGTAATACAAACACATTTGGGCAGGTAAAATACCAGTCTGGGAATTCAGAAAGAACTCCAGCACTTGAAGTAAGAGTGGAGGCAAAAAGGGACTAACACAATGCAAGAATTCATTCTTTAGACACATTAGCTGCAGTGAGGAAAAACCTCATTACTAGTTAATTTACATGCCTTTGAATCACCCCTAACCAAGGGTGTAGCCAGGCATACTCTGTACTCTACTGAGTACATTTTTTTCTGAGCATGATATCAACATGGCTTTTTTCGGTCATATTATGTCTACAACTGTCTAAATGAATGCATTTAACAAAAAAGTAAATGTTGCTAATCTGAAAACAATGCATTTAACAGTTATAAGGGGAACAGGTAAAAATGTTTCTTACATTTATTAAGTGCCTGGGGTCAGCATTTTGAGAGATGTGTCCATTTTTAAGTGCTAGGTGTCCAAGGGGGTAGCATTTAGAACTTGTGAGTACAAAATGGAATTTGCTAGCTACACCCCTGCCCCTAACTACCACAGGTGACTTTCATGTAGTATTTAACAATGGTGGCCCAGGCATTGCATTGGCAAAGGCACTCAACCCCATTTACTCCCACACAAACACACACAGCAACATACCTCTTTCTTGCCTGTCTGTGAGTTGACAGAATGTCCTTGATGTCTCTTCTTATGTTTTTTTCCTGTCCTCTTAAATCACAGATCCTTATAGTCAGTCAATAATGCTAAATGTTAAGAGTTTCATTCTTCTTATCATTTGTAATGTGCACTGTGATGCCAGCCCAGTTGCTCTACAGTAAACTCTCAGTTAACCGGAACTCAAGCAACCGGCACAAAAAAATCTAAGAAACACACTACAATTTTCATGTGTTACACTTTCTAACCCCCCCCCCCCCCCCGCAGAAACATACCTTACGCTTTTAGAATTTTGGAGCTTTAAAATGGAAGAGAGGAATAAATTCCCTCCCTCCCCAATCTGCGAAAAAGTCAAACCAAACAAACAGTATAGGGTACAGTATTAGTTAGTCCTATTTTAACAATAACTCTCAAGCAACCCGAAACTACAGTTATCTGGCACTTAACAATCGCCATGGGTGCTGGTTAACTGACAGTTTACTGTATTAACCTTTTAAGTGAGTCCAAGTACCACTTTAAAAGTAGTACCGGCTGTCATCGAGTGCTTCTCTTTGTCTTTAAGTATTCCCCATATAGACACACATCTAACCATATCAACTGTCCACTGTTGCAGTCACTGAATAATGCCAGATATTAAGTTTCATACTTTGTATTATGTAAAATAGCTCTAGCTGCTTAATTAGCGTAGTAGGTTTATGTTGGTGTCTTTTGTGTCAGGGATGTAGGGTTGAAATCACCCTTTACTTTACATTATTTTATGAAAGATTTAGACAGTGTACTACAGTATCATTGGTGTCTAGAGGTAAAGAAGGGGACTAATATCTGAGACATGAGGGTACAGGATTTTGTGCCTTTAAAGTTAGCTATGGTGTTTAGTGTGTGACAACCCCCCCCCCCCCACCTGCATCTTTTGCAAAGGTTGTTTATTAATATTTGTAAGTGCCTTTAAGGCACTCTGTAAATAATTTTCCTTGGTGTTTAGTGCCCTCCTCCCCAAACCAGTGTTACAGAAATTGCTTGTTAGTCTAGGGGAGGAGTGAATGAGTTAATTACTGTTAATTCAACTGGAAAAGCTGTATAGATTTAGGCAATACAATATAAATATTTTTTCTTAATTTCCAAAAAAGACTTATTTTTGCACATAAACCCTCAAGTCTTAAATTTGCAATGGCTTCAAATCATCTTTTGCAGCTTGCCAACTAATGCAAAAAAACTCAGCAGCCACATCTGATGAAGTCATTTCCCCTACAGCTAATATCAGCACTCTGTACCTGTCTGAAGAACTAGGCTTATCACTATAGTCTCTAGTTTTCCCCAGATCTCACTTTTTTATCTCTTCCTTCCCATCATTCATTATGACATAGTGCCTACATTGGATGCCAGAAGAAAAGTTTTAAATTATACCTTCAAAACTACAGAACATCTCTGCAGTCACTATACAACCAATCCAGAACCAGAACCATAGTTGTGTCTTCTACCATTGGCCTTCAAATAATTTATTCCAGTTGTAATGGGGCAAGCAAACTTCAGTCAAGATTTGAAGCTCAGCACCTTATTCATCACTAATCATTTTGCATAAATGGGAAAATGAATCAGAGGAAAAAGCAATGGCTTTAGAAACATTTGAAGGGTTAATAGTCTTAAGAACATCCAGAATAAGTGGTTTCTACTTATGCTGCCAGTCTGAGTAAAATGCATTTCTGTAGAAACAAAGAAGTAATGATTCAAAAGTGTCATATTAACTAATAGGTCTCTTATTTTATTTAGGAAAAAAAAAAAGAAGTTATGTACTCACCATAATGTTCCATGTGTGTTGTCCATCTTCGCCTTCATTCTTACCAGGTTGGGTTTGGATCCAATCCTCAGATCCGTCTCTGCCTTTATATTCAAGCTCAAGGTCTTCAGCCAGCTAGTGGCTAAACCCTATCCCAGCATGCACTATAACCTTCACCAGATCTTGTTTGCTCTTATAAAGAGTGTGTCATAGAAAAGACCAGAGTCAATAGAAGGTCAGAGATTCAGATCCTCTAATTGTACAGATTCGGTCTTTCAGGAGTTAGAAGGGTAGGGGGAAGGAGTGTGGGATGTAAGAATGAAGGCAAAGATGTACAACACACATGGAATGTTATGGTGAGTACATAACTTCTTTATGTGATGTCCTATCTCGCCTTCATTATTAATCAGGTTGGGACAGCATCCCTAGCACTTATCATCTTGGGTGACTCAAGGGAGAATATTCCTCAGAATCATGGCCCCAAAAGAGGCCCTATTCCTGGAAGCCAAATTGACTTTGTAATGAGTGATAAAGGTATGTGGTTTTGCCCATGTTGTTGCTGCACAAATGGTATTAATTAGTAAATTAGCAAGAAGCGCTGAAGAGGTTGCAATGGCTCTTGTAGAGTGGGCTTTAACTCTTCTTAGAAGATCCTTATTCTGAGACTTATAGATAAAAGTTATGCAATCTGAAAGCCATTTTGAAAGTGTCACCTTGGAGACTGGAGAACCTTTCTTTGAATCTGAAAAGAAAATAGTTGGTCAGATTTTCGGAAATTCTTAGTTCTGTGTAAATAAAAACATAATTGTCTATGCACATCTAGTTGATGCAACATATATTCTGCTTTATTCTCAAAATTTGGGAAGAAGACTGGCAGCTCTGTTGTTTGATTCAGATTTGATTCACATGATACAATGGGTAACAAGGAAGGATTTGTTTGTAATTACACCCTGTCCTTATAGAAAAGCAAGTATGGGAATTTTATAGAAAAGGCTTGCAACTCTGACACTTTTCTAGCAGAGGTGATTGCTACTAATAAGATTGTCTTCCAGGTTAAAAATTTGAGTTCGCAAGATGATGCTGGTTCAGAAGGGGGAAATATTAAATGAGATAAGACAAAATTTAAGTCCCATGGAGTTGGAGGTTCTTTGACAGATGGTCTTAACAACAAGGTACCTTTAAGAAAGGCTAGGCATAGCCTATGAGACAATGTTTGAACCTGATTCACCAAGATGGAAATTGGATATAGCTGCTAGTTGAACTCTAATGGTAGCTGCAGCTGCACCCTCATTGAAAAGTTTTGCAAGGAATTCTAAAATGGAATTGACTGAGGCAGAAAAGGGATCAATGTGGGTATGAGAGGCCCATAAGGAGAATCTTTTCCACTTGATTTTACATATATTTCTTGTTGAAGCCTTATGAGAAGAAATTAGGATGTGTTTAACTGAAGAAGATAGGCTTGGAAACCTGGCTATAGCTGGAATCGCAGCAGCCAAGCTGTCAATTTGTGGGTCTGAAGGAATGGGTGAAGCATTCCTGACACATGAGTCAGAAGGTCTGGAACCGGGTCCAGAATCCAAGGCTCCTCCCGAAGATGAGGGCACAGGAAGGAGAACCAGATTTGGTGAGATCAGTATGGGAAGATGAGTATCAAGTCTGTTCCCAAGCAACTGGCTTTCTGAAGTACTTTAGGAATTAACGGGAAAGGAGGAAAAGCATAGGGGATACTCGAGGGCCAATAGTGAACAAGTGCATCCCATGGTGACTCCCCTGGAGGGGGGATAAGGGCAAAGTAGCTGCTGCATTTGACATTCATGGATGTCGCAAAAAGGTCGCAGCATGGCTGACCCCATCTGCGGAAAATATTTTCCGCTACTTTTTGTTTCAGGGACCACACATGGGGCATCAGAATCGCTCTTCTGAGTTTGTCCATTATCACGCTGGATCTCCCCAGGAAGTGCATTGCTATCAGAAAGCATTGACATGTTGTCTGTCTGTATTGCAATAGTTCACAGTAGGAAGAGAGTCCTAAAATGCTTGCAATGCTAGAAGCACCTCTCTCATCTCTAGGACACTGATGTGCAAGTGAGCCTCGTGATCCTGCCAGGTGCCTTGGACTGTCTTTCCCAGATAATGCCCCCCACCCTATCCGAGATCTGTCCATGGTTACTTTGGTCAGTGGTTCGGGGAGTACAAATGGTCGACTTAGAGTTACAGTACTTGAGTGGAGTAATGCCACCAGTGAAGGTACTTCTTGCAAGTTTCTCTTAATAACATCTTGTGAGACATTGGTAGGTCTCGCATGGACCACTGAGTGGACAGCAACAACTGTAGAATTCTCATGTGCAGATGTGCTAGTGGGATCAGAATTATTGCTGTTGCCATGATTCCCAAGACTTTTATAACTATCCTTGCTTGTACATTCTTCTTTTCTAGAAGGCATGAAACTTGGTGACTTAGAACTTTAATTCTTTCTGGAGGGAGTCTGGCTGTCATGTTTGTTGAGTCTAATTCTGCCCTTATGAAAACCACATTCTGAAAAGGCAGCAAGGCAGATTTTTCATAGTTTATTGTAATGCCTAGGTGAGAGCAAAGTTATAAGATTGTGTCTCTTGCTTGTATTAGTAGATGCCTGGTCATGGCGGTAAGAAGTCAGCCGTCTAAGTATGGAAACACCCAGAATCCTAGACATTTCAAATGAGCCACGACTACTGCCATATATTTGGTGAACACTCTGGAGGCTCTAGTGAGGCCAAAAAACAGAGCTTAAAACTGGTAATGACTGGCTCCCAGCCGAAAGCCCAGGTATCTCCTGGATCGTCTGTCCATTTTTATGTGGTAGTATGCATCCTGGGGATCTATAGAGCACACCCAATTGTCTTTTCCCAAGAATGGGAGTACTGACTGCAGTGACACCATCCGGAACTTGGTCTTTTTTACTGATTTGTTTAGAATGCTGAGATCCAGAATTGGTCTCCAGTCCCCTGTTTTCCTTGGAACTAAAAAAAAGTCTTGAGTAAGCTCTGGATCCTATTTGGCCTGCGGGGACTGTTTGGATGACTCTTTTGTCTAGCAACTTTTGAATGTCTAAAGTTGCTTTTTCCTTTTGACTGGGTGGAATGTCCGGGACCTTTTTAATCTTTGGAATGGGAAAGGAAAAGGGTATGATGTAACCTGTGGATATGATGCTTTGCACTCATTTGTCTTTTGTGATTTGTGCCAGGCTTCCAGGTACAAAGATAAGTGACCCACGACTGCCTCCAGAGTTGGACAGCCAGGCCTCCTTTAAAGAGCGCTAAAAGGGCTTGCCAAAGAAAGAATCTCTGTCGCCCTGTTTCTGCAGACCCCCCCCTCTGCCGTGTGGTCAGTGTCTTCCATTACTACTTCCATCTCTGCCTCAAGTTTCACCACGTGTGTCCTGAAAAGATCTCTGAGATTTTCAAAATCACATTTTACCACTTTCTTTCTGACCTTTGGGATAAGGTCTAGTAGGCATGGAAAAATGGACTCCTACGGCAGGCAGAGTCTTTCCTTCCTGCTCACACCTGGTGAGTGTATCCTTGACTTTGGGTCCGAAGAGGGACGAGCCATCGAATGGGGTATTCACAAAGGAAGATTTAAAAGGTTCTGCAAAGTCACACAAACGCATCCAAGAATGTCTTCTTAAGGAAATTACAAAACCCACAGCTCTACTTGCTCCATCTGCTACATATGAGATGAGTCTCATGGAAGTGTTGATAACGGAATTTAAGGTAGAGAGCTGAGAGGATACTATCTGCAACTCCTTCAGCCACTGAACCTTGGAGAGTAACTCCCAGCTCTTTTAGGAGATCTCTCTGCAATCTCGTAAAATGGGTAAGGTAGTTCAGCGATCTGAGAGAAAATGCTGTGAACAAAAAAATGCGCTTTCCATATCTGTCCATCGTCCGAGACTCCTTGTTTGGGGGATGGACAGCAGAAAAAGTCTCTGAGAGTTCCTTTTTGGTGGCTGCCGCCACAAACATAGCATCTACTGGGACTCCCTTGGTAAGAAAAGCCTTGTCTGAAGGAGATGTAATATATTTATTTGGCCTCCTAGAACAGGTTCCTCTAAGACTGGGGACTCCCACTCCTTTCGAGAAACTAAGTCCATAAGTTCATTGATAGGCAGAGACACCCAAGAGGTGGAAGGGTTAGATCTAAAAGCCTTGTAAACAGACTCCTCAGCCGAAGGGTTGATGGGCTTCCAGCCGCCTCTCTGTTTTAACATTTCTAGGATGTCTCCAAAGGAGACATCATCAGGAGATTACCATGGGGACCCTTTAGCTTCATCGAGGTCCATATCCAAAGTGATGGATTCCTCTGGGAAGTCTAGGTGCTTCCTCTTGAATAACCTCTTCTGAGGGCCCTCCTCAGAGGGGTACTCTGGGGAGGTGTCAGAAGAGTGCGGGGTACCTTGCAGCGCATCCTGAGGCCTAGGATCTCTGCATCTCTGTGGATGCAGGGGTATAGAGGCGGACGCTGGGGCCTTTGGGAAATCCATGGATCTGAAGAAACTGAGCCCCCCCCCGGAACCAAAGATGACAGGCCCGAGGCCGAGGTAGGAGCCGAGCTCAACCGTGCCGATGCCCTAAGAGGCATAGTCACAACCAACAACTGTCTGATCTGAATTGCCTCACTGGACCCTACTGGAGAGCATTGGCTCTCAGACTCCTCCAGTCACAATGGAGCTGAGGAAGTCAGGAACATGGATGGATCCGTAGATCCAATAGTAGGTCTCGGATCAGAGGGTTTCACTACAATCAGTTCTGGATCTTCTGACTCCGAAGCCTGGGGTTAGATTGGAGGAGGAATTGGAGCATAAGAGGTGATGTGGTAGGATCAGAAGCAGAGGGAGTTGGATCTAACAATAATTTAGCCAGCACTGGAGACCTCAGCAGCCTCTGTACCACCCAATCCATGTCATTATCAGAAAGACTCCCAGAAGACCGAGTTGAGGGGGTAGAGGACTTGGACCTTTGTAGTATGGGTGATCTGAGAGTGGTGGAGAACAGCTCCAAAGTAGGAGACTGGCTCCAATATTTGAACTCAATTGGCACCGAGGTAAATGGCGTTGGAGCAGATGCAGATTTCTCGGATTAGATAAGCTTCGGATCTGGAGAGGATATTTTTGCCAACTTTTTAGATTGCTCCGATAAGGCAGAACAGGAGGATCTCTTTCTGGACCTGTCAGGTTTATCAGACTTTTCAGATTTAATACCCCAGACCTTCTTCTAAAGCCTCTGAGAAGGAGGTTTTCAATAATTCTTTTAATATCAATTTGTTTTTCCTCTCCAGGAGCATTCTTTGATTGAAAGCATGATAAACTGAGCAAGACTCCTGGAGATGGATGGCCCTAAGACAATAGACACAAAGAGTGAGTCTATCACTTAAGGGCATCTTTTTACCACAAGCTTCACATTTTTTGAAGCCTAAAGGTTTTGAATCCTTACTAGACATCTTTCACAGCAAAAAAACAAGGAAGTAATAGGCCAGAACAGAAAATAATAACTTTTTTTAAAACTAGACCCTATTGACTAAAACTGCGGTGGTGGTGCTGAGGTAGCGTTGTCGCCTCACAGTAAGACGCTGTCCGGTTCGATTCTCAGCTAGAGCGTCTTCTGCGTGGAGACATGCGTGAATGGGCATACCTTCGTTGAAGGTTCTGTGTCAGAGCTGGCAACTCAACATGTAAAAATCTACTGCCAATCATTAGCGGACGGGAGTTCCGCTGTGGCGACCCCTAACCGGGAAAAGCCGAAAGACACAACAACCCTATTGACTACAACGGGCAAATTATAGTAAGAAGAGACAGAAAAAGAGGGAGGCACAAACTTAAATGGGCTATGCCCGGGAGACAGAAAAGAAAAAGGGGTAAGGAAAGCCCTCTAACTTAAAGGGGCTAAGAATAAACAGTTCCCTAACTAAAACGAACAGTTTATAAGGCATTAGGAAAGAACAAGACCAAAATGAAAGACAATGGCCAACAGCAAAAAACACAGCCACAAAAAAACAGAAAAGGATTACACAGTAATCAGTAACCTCAAAAAGTTAAAAAAGCAAAAAAATTCAATTTCCTCAAGTTAGAACAACAATAAAGGAAATACTTAGCCAGAGCTAGCAGAATGACCGCCCAATCTTGTTTGCGGCAAATGAGATCTGGGGAAGGTTATAGTGCATGCTGGGATAGGGTTTCGCCATGAGCTGACAGAAGACCTCGAGCTTGAATATAAAGGGCGAGACGGATCAGAGGATCAGACCCAAACCCAACCTGGTAAGACTGAAGGCGAGATAGATCAAGATCAGATTAGAAGTCTACCAGCAGGCCTGGTGACTGATAAAATGAGTGTGGTAGATGTTTTAGTCTCAGGAAATAAAAAACAAAAAAATCTAGAACATCAGACGTTGAGATAATTTTTCGCTGTAGTGCAGGGGCTGGATCTATACACTCAGCGGTGTGACAAACAACAAAAACAATTTGTGTACCAGCAACATTGGATAGGTGAAATATAGGACTTAATTCTGAAAGTAGTACCAAGCCTGACATAGGCTTTATCCACCATACTCCACCTCTGTCTGGCATTAATTCCAATGCAAGCTCCATAATCTACTGATGGCCAGGGTTGATCTGCTTCATGCTTACTCATGCACAAGCTCATACACACAGGTAGTAGAGTCACGTTTTATTTTTTTTTTTAACATTATGTCTCTTTATTTGTACTTGGAGGATTTCAAGGTCTCAGTTTCTGCAACACACATGGATAATGAGCCCACTCCTCATTCAACCATTCCTTCTGAGGTAATCTCAGGCGCTCATAAGAAACATCTTTTGGTCACCTGCCTTTATTCACTTTGCCCAGAAGCACCCTGCAGAGTTCCGAGAGAAGAAGCTTGAACAGTCCTGGATCATCACTCCCTTGGAGATCATTATTAGGAATTATTTTATAGCAGCCTAAATGTATCCAGATTCTGCCCCAATGGATTCAGAAAAGACCAACACCCTTTACAAGCCACTGTGTAAATGGGCAAATCATCTTATGAAGCATCCCACTGTTAGGTCCTGCATGATCTCTTAGGTCCAGCAGCATTTTGCTGTTTTACTGCTAAACAAGGAAAAGTTGCTGCAAGAAGATCTACTCGTCTGCCATGCTGTGCCCTAGGCTGCACAACTGTTCATCTCATCTTCTTATTCTAGGTATGCCAGGTTCAGTGGGCCCTGGGCAACTGATGGAGTCTGTGACCAAGAAAGAGGTTTGTGATCTCTTGTTCTCAGCCTTTTCTGTAGGCTATCATGCATCCATCTTACAGTCACTGTTCTGATTATCTTGCAAGGGCTGCATTCTCAAGACTATACCTGTGTAGGATAGCATGGCCAACATTCTCCTCTTTTATGAGTGGAGCTCATACCTCTCAATAGTACCAAATTCCTCGGTATTTCCTGTTTTGTGAGGCAAAATAATAGGGCGTCATTAATTTCCAAGTGGCCCCTTTGAATCCCGATATCATTGTTTACAGCTGCAGCCCATGGCATGCTACACAATGTGACACCAACTTAGATGCCACATAACTAATGGAAGACTACAAAATAAGTTGCCTGTTACAGCTGGCTGTTTCTTTGCACACAGGAACAGTCTCTCCAAAGCTATATCATTTTTTTTTTTAATACCAAACTGCAGTGAGGGTTCATCCGATCTATCCGTAGCTGAAACAGGGCAGACTGCTCACAGCAGAAAAACAACCTTTAAATTACTTCTTTATTATATTTTACTTTTTCTTGTTTGCTAGTTGCTATGGCAATTGCAGCTTGGGGTGCGGGTGTCAGTTGTTGTGGAAACTTTGTAACCCCTTAAGTTTCTGTGTTACTGGACAGTTTCACTGTTAGAGAAAGATGAAAGATGCAATCTCTAGTAATTTGAATAGAGATGTTTGTATTGCACACAGGAACAGTCTCTCCAAAGTCATATGTTTTTTTTTGAATACCACACTACACAAGGCAGCGAGGGTCCAATCTGTCTGCAGCTGAAACAGCACAGACTGCTCACAGCAGAAAAACGACCTTAACCTTTATTTCTCTTCTTTATTGTATTTTATTTTATTTTTTTTTTTTTTTGTTTATTTGCTAGTTGCTATTAAGTCCCTTCCTGTGTGCAAATCCAGAGCTGGAAAAAAAGAAATAAGACTCACAAAAAGTGCTTGCTTGTGCGCGCACACTATAGGGTACCAAAGAAAATGCATCATGCTTCACATCATACCTGTTAGGGCAAGAATTTTGTACAAGGCCAAAAATAATGGGGGGGGGAATGTCCCAAACCAGTGAGAGATTTTAAATATTTCTTTTATAAACAGAAAGTTGCGTGCGGAATAGGTTTTCTGCCAAAGCATATATTTTCTAAAGGGTATAAATTCTAAAACTCAAATGTCTGTCATTATTTATTTAATCAATTCAACCTTCAATGATTCACCAAACAGCCACAAGCTTTATGAGAAACAGACCAAAAATAAAAAAATGTGACATATTTAGAAATGCTGTACAGTTCTGAGGTAGGCTTCACAGGATGGTACAATTTGATATTTTAAGTATGGCAAATTCAGTTTACAGTGAAAACAAACTTCACATAAATAATTACTTTGGCCAGATTAATATTATAGGGTGCTTACAAACCAACAGTTCTCTAGACACAAAAAGAGGTCCTGTCATTTTTTACAGCAATATTAAAGTAATTTAGTTATAGGACTACACACGTGTACTTCATTTATATTTATGTTTCTTCAGCCAAACGAACCCAAGAAAACACTGTGTATCTCAGTAAAATTTATTGGCTGAGGTCAGACAGATTTGTGAGGTGGGGCTTGGAAGTGTAAGCAGATTGTTTTTGTCTTTTTCCCTAAATGGCTTCCAGTACAAGACCGTCTGTGGGAGATTAGAACTACAGGGTAACGGTACACGACTGATGGGACTCCAAACGTTTATTACTTGTTACAGAATAGTTCAAGAGGAATTACATTTCTGCAGTAATCGATTTGGTTGAGATACCATTCGGACAGCAATATAGTACATTGTCACAGGGCCCTTATCAAAGGGACAGCATTGGATTTTGTCGCTGGATGCCTTGGAGGTAAGGAAAATCACAGCTAGTTTTATCAAGAAAGAAAAGCTGATGTTGATATTCATCCGGTCTTAAATATCTCTCTTACAAATCTTTTGCTTTGTATTAAATACTATGACAGAAGTGGACTCTATTGCTGATATGTACTGCATGCTTAGAAAGTCTGACACATTTTTCAAAAACACATGAATATCTGAATAGTTTGCTTGTGATTTAGCAGTTTTAATAATTGCTTTTAATTTCTCATTTTTGTAAAAAAAATATTGATTCACAGGGTGGTGCTTTTCAAGTGGGACACTGGCATACCTCTCAAACTCTAAGAGCAAGAAATCTGGACAAAGCCATAAATTATTGGGAGATAAAGACCCCAAAATAGGAACAATTTTTAAATACTGATCTCTTACAAACTTTAGAAAGTTGACAGCATTGCAGGTTTTGTGTCAGTATGCATTTTCTGAAGAATATGAAGTCTGAAACTCAAATGTCTGTCATTATTTTCTGACTTTAATTTTCAATGACTTTCGTATACTTTGCCTGAAAACCACAGTTTTATGAAAAATGGACCAAAAGTATGAGGCAAATATCTGTACATTCTGCTTATCTATAGGGCCACCCTATTTACAGGTTAATAATATTTGAATATGTGAAGTGCTGCTGAGTTTCTCTGCCCTAGACTGGCCAGACAAGGTCACCCGTGTTTTTCTGAATAAATTACATTCTTATAGTTGAAAGACCAGAGTGGCTCACAACAGTGAGAAGCAGTTGGCATTACTCTTTTTCGCTGTTGCTCACACCTTGTTCCATACCTCTTAACCACACCTCTCAACCTCTTACAGCAAGAAATCTGGACAAATCCATAAATAATGAGGGGGCAAAGACATAGAATAGGAACACATTTAAATAATGCTCTTACAAACTTAGAAAGTTGCTAGAATAACAGGTTTTGAATTAGCATACATTTTCTGAAGGATATGTAGCCTGGTGAAACTCAAATGTCGGTCATTATATTCTGACTTGAATCCTCAAGGATTCTGTCCATGATTTGCTAGAAAAAACACAATTTTATGAGAAACAGACTAAAAATATGAGGCAAAAAGCTGGTCGTTTTGCAGAAATCTGGACATTTGAGAGGTATGAGGTTTCCTTTTGGTAAAATGTTAGTATTCCACAATTCCACTAGAGTGGGTGGGGTTATTTGATAATGCATGCAAATTTTATGTTAATCAGCATCCACATTTTGGGCCCGTTGTACCTACTTTTCACAGGTCTTTGTCCAGATTTTTGATGTTTCTAGGTTGAGAGGTATGGTGAAGCTCATAAACAAGATTTTGGATGCGCACAATATTGAGAACAGACTATTCATCTATCCTGCTCAGGACCCAATTGATGACCTCTTGAAGAGTAAATAGGCCCTCTCCTGTATGGACAGCCTCTTAGATATCCCTCTGACTACCTGCTCCTCTTCCTTTACTATGGGAGGCCAACCTGGCAGAGGAAGAAGCTTCCGTAGTATCTCAGGAGGGCCATTAAGTGTCAGGCACACTTGAGATTCTCAGTTCTGACAAAGGGACTCAGACAGTTGGTGTCCAATTAAGCCTGTGGTAGACCTAAGGTCTGGAGCTGCTGATGGCAGCTTAGTCATCTTCAAACATGTCCTAGATATCATGGGTCTTACTCGAAAGAGGTCTACAAGCAAATCAGACCACTTTAGCATAGATCTTGAGACAGACACAGATTTTGTTGCTCAAACTGTCCAGAGAGGCTGTCTTGTCCAGAAAGAGTGATGGGGTTACTTCTGTATCTTCCTCTTTAATTATCTGAATGACTACATTTGGTATATGCAGTTCAAATAATCAACAACAGTGTATGTGTTTACAGTGCTGCTGAATGTCATGAACTCCTTTTTGCATATCAGCATCAGGGGTATATAGGAGACAACCCTAATTCATTCCAGTAGAGAGTGCTGCAATCTGGGCTTTCTTCAGTATCCAGAGCCGTCATGATGGTGTTGGATGTTGTTAAAAAAGCCTTGCGGATGATTGCTTTTCCATTGTTCCCTTATTCTGACAGGTGACTGCTGGAAGACCAATTCAGGCACTCCATGGAAGAAGCCCTGCTCAAGGCCCTCCTGTAAATGCAGTCCCTATGAGTCATCATAAACTGGAAGAAATTCTTTCTGGACCCTGCTCACAGAAGCCCATCATTAGGAAAGAGTTGGATCCTCTTCACTGTCAGTCTTTCCTGCATTTAGAGCAGATTAATGAGGTTATTTCTGTGAAGGTCACAACACATGGTCCAGGTACAGGCTATGCTGTGTCTGCAAGGCTTAACTCTCTCAAGCCATTGTATATTTCCAATTCACACCCATAACTACTTATGGCGTCCAGAGCTTTTTTGGGTCTGGCTTCTTTAACTAAGTGACTTACCAGCTAATAGTAGGAGTATTAAAAAGGACAAGGAGTTATTAAAATTACACTAAGACTTTTAGTCTAGGATGTCCTACTGTAAAAAATGAATCTTTGTCACTTATTATTCATATTTTCATATTTATGTTCTTACTTTCATAACTGACAGGCCTACATTTTACTGAGGTGTATGGTTTGAAACACCAGTGTGGCATACAGAATAATTTATTGAAAATGCTGGTTTATATCACACTGTATTGGAAATACTGCTAGTTGTTTGTTAGTAATTATGAAAATAAGCAATATTTCCATATGTATTAATACTTCAAAAACAAGTGACTTACAAACTGTCACATGACATTAGGTGAAACTTTAGATATTCTTGAAGAAAACTATATGTAATGTTTGCACTGTAAAGTTGCTCATCTTGAGAGATATAAAAAAGTTATGTACTCACCATAATGTTCCATCTGTGTTGTCCATTTTCATTCTTCCTAACAAGTGGGTTCGCAGCTTTTTACAGCTTGTGAATAATGAAAACTCTAGAGCTCCTCCAAGGAACAACCATTATATGAGAAACCAAAATCTAGAGCTCAAAGGCAGGAACATTTGTTCCCTTAGCTTCTTCTCATTCTTCCAGAAGTCACAAACAAAATGGTCAGGGGTTGGAGGGAGGGGAGTTGAAGAAGAATGAAAATGGACAACACAGATGGAATGTTATGATGAGTATATAACTTCTTTATCTGATGTTGTCAATTTTCAATCGTTCCTCAACAAATGGGACAGAGTCCCCAGCTACAGGTGGACTCTAAGGAAGGATACTCCTGAGCACTGTTGAGCTGAAAGCTGCTCTTCTCCTAGAGACCAGATCTAACTTGTAATTAGTAATAACGGCATGAGGATTAGCCCAAGTTGCAGCAACACAAATATCCTCCATAGCGATCTGGATAAAAATATTGATAAAGTTGCCATGGACCTGGCTGAATGAAGTCTCAAAGGTTTTGGTAAAGATAAACCCAACTTGTTGTAGACCAGTGGTACACAACCTTTTTGTGGGGAGGGCCACTGCACTAATTCTTAATGCATCTGCAGGCCACCTCAAAACATAGTAAGTCGTTATGAGTAAACAATAGGTACAGGCGGCTGGCATTTTTACTTAGGACAGCAGTCATGTAATTGTCTGTTTTCTACACCAGCTTTGCATTTAACTTTATTCTGGCTAGCAGCCATGACTTATTACAAACTCTTGCAGAAAGTTACTACTGTTTGCAGACTACAAGTTATAAACAACAAAGAATAGTTACTTTCACAGCTAAAATTAGAGGTGTGCGCAACTGCAGTCAATCAGGTAAGTAAGCACGTGCTGTAAAGTTTGCGTGACTGGAGTAAGGCATAGAATATTTTTTACTTTTTTAAAAATTTTTAGTTACTCTTTGGGGGCTGGATGGTATTGCATCACGGGTTGGATTTGGCCCCGGGGCCGGACATTGTGCACTACTGCTGTAGACAAAGGAAATGCAATCAGTTAGGCATTTGGCTAAAGTTACTTTGATAACTGGCTTGCCCAATTTTGATTCCGAAAAGGAAACAAATAATTGATTTGTTTTTCTGAATTTTTCCATTATGCAAATAGAAACATAACTGTCTGTGAACATCAAATACGTGTAACATGTATTCCCTCTGTTCAAGAAATATGGAAAGAAAACTGGAAGATTGATTGATTGATGCTTGATTCTGACACCACTTTAGTAAGAAAGGAAGAATTGGTTTGTAACGGTACCTTATCTTTATGAAAAATTAAATAAGAGGGCATAGAAGATAAGGCTTGAAATTCTGAGACTCTTCTAATACATTATGGCTACTAAAAAGGTAGTTTTCCAGGTTAAAATTTTTAGTTCACACTTTGCTGATGGTTCAAATGGAGAGTGAATCAAATATTGTAAAACTAAATTCAAAAGGGTGTCTTAGAAGAAAGTTTCCCCTTACAAAGTATTGAAGCTTAGGTGGAACTATTTACTCCTAAAGGAAAATTAGAAATGGCAGCTAGCTGTACTTTAACAGTTGAGAAGCTAGCCCCTTCATTAAAAATTGTGTCCAGAAAACTCAAGGTACTTGGGGCTGAAAAGGGGTCAATGTCTTTCTATTGTGCTCAAAAAAAAGAAGTTATGTACTCACCATAACGTTCCATCTGAGTAGGTAAACTTCATTTGTCAGCAACCTGTGGGTATCGGATACATATCGGATCCGAGCCGGCAGCTTCAAACAGCTAAGATCCAAGCTCCAAACTCCTCCCCTTATCCATAATCCCCTGCCATCCCTCTCTGACCTCAGATCGAGTTTGCTATAGGAACACAGAACATTACAACAAAAGATCACCTGCAAATCCTAACCTGATGTTATCCGGAGAAAAGGACAAGGAATCCTTCTAGGACGCACTATAGGTTAGGGGGATGGAGGGGGGGTTGGTTGCTGATAAATGAAGTTTACCTACTCAGATGGAACATTATGGTGAGTACATAACTTCTTTATCTGAAGTAGTTAACTTCATTTGTTCATCAACCTGTGGGACAGAGTCCCCAGCTACCCAAACTTGGGGGGGGGTCCTCATGGAAGGATATTCCGGAGCACTGCAGAGCCGAAGGATGCTCTCCCTCTGGCAATTAGATCCATCTTGTAATGGTTAATGAAAGTATGGGATGAAGCCCAAGTGGCAGCTGAACAAATGTCGTCCAAGGACACTCTGGAGCAAAAGGCAGCAGAAGTAGAAATCGATCGGGTAGAATGAGCGTGGACTCCTTCAGGTACAGGCCGACCAGAACTCTTATATGCAAGAAGTATACATTGGGAAATCCATCTGGACAATGTAACTTTTGATACTGTTTTGCCCAAAGAGGTTCTTGCAAAGGATACAAAGAGTTGCTTAGATTGCCTATGTTCAGCGGTCCTGTGCAAGTAGAATCTCAATTGCCTGTGTACGTCCAGAGAATCTAGTTTGTATTCACCCCTGTTTTGATAATTTGGAAAGAAAACTGGTAAATTAATAGACTGATTAATATTGGGCTCAGAAGCAACTTTGGGTAGAAAGGAGGGATTGGTCCTGAGGGAAACTCTATCTTTATGGAAGACCAAGTACAGAGGTTTGGCGCAAAGGGCTTGAAACTCCGAAACCCTTCTAGCCGAAGTGATAGCAATGAGAAAGGCCATCTTCCAAGACAAGTATTTTAGATCCACCATGGCTGCGGGTTCAAATGGAGGGGCCGTCAAGGACTGGAGAACAAGAGTTACATCCCATGGAGGGACAGCGTCTTTAACCGGAGGCCTTAAAAGGAAGGTGCCTTTTAAGAAATTCTTACATAATTTGGAAGATGCTAAGGAACCGAGATCACTTCCCACATGATAATGGGAAATCGCAGATAATTGGACTTTGACCGTGGAACAGCTAGCACCTTGGTCGAATAAAGTTGACAAAAATTCTAACACCGCTGGTATGGGAGCTGTAAAGGGATCCAACTTCCTATGCTCCGCCCAGATAGTAAAGCGTTTCCATTTGTTGTTATAAACCCTTCTTGTAGAAGGTTTATGGGCAGCTACTAAAATAGCCTTAACAGGGGACGAGATACCGGGAGTCCTACATATCACTGGAACTGGATCAGCCAAGCTGTGAGCTTGAGGTTGTCCAGATTCGGGGTTGTTAATCCTAGTGGGTGTGAGATCAGATCCGGGGTGGGATCTAGAATCCATGGAGGATTCACTAGGTGAGACCATAGGCATGGGAACCACGTTTGACGAGGCCAGAATGGGGCTATGAGGATCACTCTGCTCCCCAACCGACGAGCTTTCTGCAAGAATTTTAGCATCAGGGGAAGAGGAGAATAAGCATAAAGTAGACCGGATGGCCAAACATGCACCAGAGCGTCTCTGGGAGATTCCCCTGGTGGGGGAATTAGAGCGAAGTAGTTGCTGCACTTTGCATTCAAAGGAGACGCAAAGAGATCGCAGCAAGGTTGACCCCACTTGAGGAAGATTTGCTTAGCTATTCTGGGGTTCAGAGACCACTCGTACGGTGAGAGGATAGTTTGACTCAGCCTGTCTGTCAAAATGTTCGACCGACCCAGAATGTGCGTCGCTATGAGAAAGCGGTTGGTGGAGATCGCCCATTCCCAAACTCTCATGGCCTCTTGGCGAAGTGGGTAGGATCTGGTTCCCCCGTTTGTTGATATACCAGACCACTGACATGTTGTCTGTCTGAATTGCAACTGTCCCTATTGGAAGGAGGGCCTGGACTGCTTGCAACGCCAAAAGCACCGCTATCATCTTTAGGACACTGATATACAATAAGGTCTCTGAATGGGTCCACGTGCCTTGGACGGGTCTGCCCATACAGTGCCCCCCCACCCTAGGCGAGAAGCATCAGTGGTCACCATGGCTAGAGGTGGAGACATAGAAAAGGGGCGCCCTATCTGGAGGTCCGGAGACTGGAGCCACCAGAGCAGGGACTTCCTGCAAAACCTGCTGAGGAGAATGGGTGAACTCAGTGGGTGTAGCAGGATGGACCACTGAACCTGCAAGGTTCATTGTAGTATCCTCATGTTCAAGCGTGCTAGAGGTAGCAGATTGATCGTGGCCACCATGGAATCTAGAGCCCTCAGAACCAATTCCGTTGGAGGAGCCGAGGATTGTAGAAGGGCCAGTACGTGGAGCTTCAGAGTACGAATCCGGTCCAGAGTTAAGAAGACTCTCAATAGGTTTGTGTCTAACCTGGCTCCTATGAAGTCTAAGATCTGGGTTGGATGAAGGGAAGATTTGTTCAGGTTGATTGTGATTCCCAGCCGGGAGGCCAAGTGGAGGAAGTAATTTCTGGCTGAACATAGTAGATGCCTGCTGGGGGTGGTCAGGAGCCAGTCGTCCAGGTACGGGAAGACCTGTATTCCCTGGAGTCTCAGGTGGGCTACTACTACTGCCAAAACTTTGGTGAACACCCTGGGGGCTGTGGTGAGACCAAAGGGAAGGGCCCTAAACTGCTAGTGACTGGCTCCTAGCCGGAAGCGGAAAAACCTTCTGGATCGTCTGTCCATCAATATGTGGCAGTACGCATCCTTGAGGTCTATCGAGCACATCCAGTCATTCTCCTGTAAGAGTGGGAGAATGGATTGAATGGTGACCATCTGGAACTTTTCTTTGGCCACTGACAGGTTTAGAAAGGACAGGTCAAGGATTAGCCTTAAGTCTCCCATCTTTTTTGGCACCAGAAAGAACCTGGAGTAGAAGCCCGATCCGGTTTGGTCTCGGGGGACGCGCTGGATCGCTCTTTTTTCTAGCAGCTGCTTTATTTCTGTGGCTGCTGCCTCCCTTTGATTGGGTGGGACATCGGGGAGGCTCCAGGATCTGGGAGAGGGATTCAGAAAGGGGATTTTGTAACATCTGGATATGATTCGAAGCATCCCAGCGATCTGTTGTAATGGACTCCCAAACTGCTAGGTGCCTCGAGAAACGCCCCCCCCCCCCCGACTGCCTCCAGAGTGGAACAGTCGGGTAACCCTTCAGGGCTGCTGCGCGGGCCGATCCGAAAAGGGTTCTCTCAACCCGAAATTCTTCGGTCCCCCTCTGCCTCTGGGCCAGCGTCCACCCTGTCCTCCTCTGCCTCTAAAAGACGAGGGGTCCGGAGTGAAATGGGACTGTTGAGACTTCCGGAACCACATCTTCTTTTGTCCCCTTTGGTTCCTGGAGAAGGACCTCTGGGGAACCGAGAAACGGATTCCGATGGAAGATAACGTCTTCCTGTCTTTCTCGCTCTGGACCAGCGTGTCGCAGACGGTCTTGCCAAAAAGCGAAGAACCGTCAAACGGGGCATTTGCAAAGGACGCCTTGAAGGGGTCCGCAAAATCGCAGAGGCGGAGCCAAGCATGTCGTCTTACAATAATGCCCGCTCAGCTAGCTCTAGCAGCTCCTTCCGTGGCATGGGAGAGGAGCCACATTGAAGTGTTCGAAATGGACTTAAGAGTGGCCATCCGAGCTGAGAATACCTTCTTATCATCAGTCGACATGGACTCTGGGGGCGACCCGGCGGATTCCTTGATGAGATCCCGCTGGAATCGTATGACGTGTGCCATATAGTTCAGCGACCTTACAGCGAAGGTAGCTGAAGCGAACATCTGCTCCCCAGGCGGTCCATCGTCCGAGACTCCTTGTCGGGAGGCTGGACCGAGGAACTCTCCTGGGCTAGTTTCCTCTTGGTGGTAGCCGCCACTAACATGGCATCTACTGGAGTCTCCTTGCTCCATACCGTCCTATCAGTGGGGGACTGAGGATTTTATTCGGTCTCTTTGGAATGGGCTCAACAATGTCTGGTTCCTTCCATGCCCTGGTAGTAATGAGATCTACCAGGGGATCAGCGGGAGGGGACACCCAAGAGGTAGATGGGCCTGCGTCAAACACCTCCAGAAACACAGACTCATCCGAGGAAGGTTTTTGGGCTGACTACCCCCCTCTAATTCGAAGCATTTCCATAATGTCCCGAAGGAGATGTCCTCGGGGGGGGGTAACCTTGGGGAACCTTCCCCTTCCTCTAAGTCCGTGTCTTCTGTCAAGGATTCAGGTGAGTCCAAGTGAGGCCTCACCAACCACATCTTGTTCCAATAAGGGAACCATCTGGGATGTAGGCGCAGGCTGTCCCTGGGGCCGGGTGATGGAAGGTAGGCCCGTCTGAGAGAGTGCAGGGTGGAACCATAGTAGGAGCCTGGGGCCTCGAATCCCTCGACAATACCCTCTCCACAACATCGAACGCCGAGGGAGAACTGCTCTCTCTTGGATCCGAGAGCAGCCCCCTCGGATCCGATGTGTGGATCGGTGCCGGCGCCGAAGCAATCGGATCCAAAGGGCCAGTATGCTCCGACCGAGACGGAGCCGAAGACACGTTGACACCTCCGGATCCGAAGCTCAGCTCTTGGCTCCAAGAGCTCGGATCCGAGAAGGGACCCGACAAACCTGAGGGTGCGGTCGGAGCCAAAGTACGAGACACTATCGGTGCCGAACCTCCCCCGGCTCCTATGCAACCCAGATCCGAAGGCTCCGAACCCCGGAAGTGGGTTGCAGAAGGAGCAATTGGGGCGAAAACGGGGGGCAGATGCACTCCCATCTGCAGCTGGGCCTGGAGGAACCTACGCATCATCCGGTCCATATCTGCATCGGATAAACTTCGGGTGGACCTAGAAGAGGCCACCGAGGCGGGCCGGGAGTGCCGCCTCGATGACCTCGAAGGCGAACGGGTATCCTCCTCCCGCTCCGGGGAGAAGCGAGGTGAATGGAGCCGGGAAGAAGAAGGCCCGGAAGCCCTGGGAGAGGCTGCTTGTTTAGCCGGTGGAGCCGAGGAGGAAGACTCGGCCCGCCGCTTGTGGTGTTTGTCTTTTTTCTTCTCCCGCCTAGCTTCCCTGTCCTCCTGGCCTAAGGTGGGAGGTTGAGTCCCGGCCAGGGATGGAAGGAGGCACTGCCTCGGCCACGGCAGGTGCCATGGAGGGAGAGGAGGCTGAAGCCGAATCCGGGGGCAACAGTCCCGCCAGAATCAACTTCGACCTCCTGTCCTTTGGAGCCCTGGGGTTGAAGGCTGCACAAATAGTGCAGCCTGAAGAAAGGTGGTCAACCCCAAGGCAAATAACACACCGAGTGTGGCCATCCACTGGGGATAGCTTATGGCCACACTTGATGCATTTAGAGAAAAAGGTTTTTGGGGCCTCAAACATAGTCTAACTAAAAACAACACAAGGCCCAACACACATGCCTTCACACACACGGGGAGAAATAAACTACACTAAAAAATAACAAAATAACAATTTTATAACTAAAAGGTTTTTAGCACTAGGGAGTAACACACACAACAAGTAATATTAGCTACAAGAAAAAGTTAGAAAAAGGAATATTTTTCTCATGGAATGACTAACTCCCATGCCTGGAACTCATTCAAAGCTGTTGATTCAACCGCAGCAAACGAGATCTGAGGTCAGAGAGGGATGGCAGGGGATTATGGGTAAGGGGAGGAGCTTGGAGCTCGGATCTTAGCTGTTTGAAGCTGCCGGCTCAGATCCGATATGGATCTGATACCCACAGGTCGATGAACAAATGAAGTTAACTACTTCAGATCAAATCTTTTCCATTTACTTCTGTAAATTTTCCTAGTGGAAGCTTTATGGAAAGACAAAAGAATGTGATGGATAGGGGAGGAGAGCCTGGGCTGTCCAACTATCAACAGAAATGGAGAAATTATACGGTCAACTTTACGCCTAAACTGTCAGGGTGAATCATGTCTGTCGGGTGAGACAGGGGGTCTGAAATTGAATCCAGAATCCATGGAGAGCAAACTAGATGAGGCCAAAGAAAAGGGAACCAAATCTGATGAGGTCAATAAGGGGCAATGAGGATGAGTGTGCTCTTCAATCAAGATGCTTTCTGGAGAATCTGATGAGGTCAATAAGGGGCAATGAGGATGAGTGTGCTCTTCAATCAATTTCTGGAGAAACCTGGGGCTTAAAGGGGTTGGGGAATAAGCATACAGGAGACTAGGGGACCAGTCATGGAGTAAAAAGCCTCTGGGTGATTCCCCAGGTGGGGGGATCAGGGCAAAGAATCTGCTGCACTTGTTGTTGAGGGAAGATGCAAAGAGGTTGCACAAAGGTTGGCCCCAATGGCATAAAATCTTTTCCACCACTTTAATCTTGAGTGACCACTCACAAAGAATTATAATGGACCTACTTAACTTGTCTGCTGTCCTGTTGGATTTCCACGGAATGTGGACTGCTATCAGAAACTGACTGGATGAAATCATCCACTTCCACATACTCAGAGCTTCTTGAGACAAGGGGTAAGATCTGGTTCCTCCTTGTTTGTTGATGTACCAGACCAATGACAAGTTGTCTGTCTGAATTGCAATAGTTCCTGAAGGAAGAGAGTCCTGAAAGGCCTGCTTTGCTAGGAGAACTGATCTCATTTCTAGGACACTGATATGGGTGTTGGCCTCTTCATGATACCATATGCCTTGGACTGTCTTTCCCAAGAAGTGTCCTCCCACCTCACCCCATTTGGGAAGCGTCCGTAGTCATTATGTCCTTGGGCTGAGGAAAGATGAAGGGGCGGCCTTGTAAAATCTGATCTGAATAAATCCACCACAAGAGATAACTTTTGCTTGCCTGAGTTATTCTGATCCGGGTGGACGAAGGCTGGTGTAGAATAGACCACTGAGTCGCTAGGGTACATTGAAGAATTCTCATATGCTATCTTCTAATGGAACCAGAGATAACGTAGCAGACATTCAGACATTGACCCTAAAGCTTGGAGAATCAGTTCAGCTGATAGAGAAGAATTTTAGATTATATTTTTGACTTGAAATCGAATAGTCTGTACCCTTGGTAATGGAAGGGAGGCTGTCATTGATAGTGGACTGAATAAAGCTCCTATGAACTCTAATATATCAGATGATTCTAGCTGGGATTTCTTGTGACTGATGGTAATTCCCAGGGGACAGGATAATTGGAGTACTGGTCAAAGCCTGGTAAAAGTGGCTATGAGCCAGTTGTCCAAGTAAGGAAACACCCAGAATCCCTGCAGTCTCAAGTGGGCTGCCACTATTGCCATGCATTTGATGAACACCCTGGGAGCTGTGGTGAGGTCAAAGAGCAGACCTCTGGATTGGTAATGACTTGCTCCCAGCCGGAAGCCTAGGAATCTTCTGGATTGTATGTTCTTTTTTATGTGATACTATGAATTCTGAAGATCTGCTCAGCACATCCAGTCATCCTGGTACAGGAAAGGCAAAATGAACTGAGCCGTGACCATCAGGAACTTCATGTACTAAACTGATTTGTTCAAAATGCTGTGATCCAAAATTGGCCTCTAGTCCACTGTTTTCTATGGCACTGAAAATAATCCTGAGTAAGTTCCAGATTCTTTCTGGTCTGGGGGGACCTCTTGGATGGCTCTGTTTTCTAGCAGCTTTTTTATTTCTTGAGCTGCTTCTTTCTTCTGACTGGGTGGAACATTGAAAATTTTGTTTATCGTTAAGGGGGGTATTAATATTATATAACCTCTTGAAATAATTCTCTGCACCCATGTATCTTTTGTAATATCTAGCCAGACTCTTTGGTGTGGGAACAGAAGACCATTGACTGCCTCCAGAGGTGGACAATTGGGCCTCCTTTCAGTAGTGCTGGTAGGATCTGTTAGAGAAAGTTATCCTAGATTCTTGATTCTGCAGGCCTCCTCTACCACGTGGGTGGCTTCTACCATTAGTTTCCCCCTATGCCCCTGGGAAACTATCTTCACCTGGATGACAGAAACGACCCTGGGACTTTCTGAACCACATTTTTCAACCACCTCGCTGATTCCTACAGAAGGTTCTTTGAGGAGTTGAAAAGTGTACACCCACTGCAGACAGGGTCTTACCACCCTGCTCACATCTGGATAGTTTGTCTTCAACCTTGGGGCCTAACAAAGAACTTCCATCACAGGGAGCATTGACAAAAGAGGATTTGAAGGGCTCAGCGAAATCACAGAGCATCCAGACATGTATGAACCCGCTGCCCTTGAAGGAAGTGAAAAATTACCAATAATAGTAACTGAAAAAGCTACCACAAGGGTATACAATTAGGGAAGAAAGGAAAATGTCAACAATGATAATATTAATTTACACTAAAAAGTATAGAAAGGGTAAGACAAGTCTATTAACAAGAAAGACTATATGGGTCTACCTTATTTTGTCAAAGTGCCTTATTATCAAATCCCGTTTTATCGATGCTGAAAATATCGAAGCCCACTTCATCAAACCACCGGAGCTATGAAGATCTTCCCAGTGTAAGTAACCTGTTGTGCAAGATTGTGAACTTTGCCCTTTTCCCAACTGTAGTGCAATCTCGGAGTTGGTATATTTAGTTGGGGGGGTGGGGGGATGCAGCCCACCACTTTGGGGGGTGTGGGAGCATAGCCCCCCACCTGGGCTGGTTAGGGATGGAGCGGTTTGGGTATTCTTTCTTTTTGGGTTAGTGGTTACTTACACTGGGAAGATCTTCATAGTTACGGTCCTTTGATGAAGTGGGCTTCGATTTTCAGCATCAACAAAATGGAATTCAATATTATGGCACGTCAACAAAACAAGGTTAAAAACGGATGCATATATACATATAAACTTCCTTACTCACAAACTAACAACAAAGCTCACAAACTAACAGCAGCCACATCTGTGCACGAAGGCTGCAAATGAGATCTGAGGTATGGAGAGACACTAGGGCATTATGGATAAGGTAGGATCATGAGAGTTTTCAGCATCCACGAGTTGTAAAAATCATCCAAGTCAGATCTGAGGATCGGATCCAAACCCACTTGTTGAGGAACAAATGAAAATTAACAACATCAGATCCAGTATTATTTGTATTGTTAATTATACAATTAAAATATATTTTCATATTTCTGTGAATATATCAATAAACATGCACTTTTAGAGGAATTTCCTGCTGTCACATGAAAGCTTATGTCTGGTTAACAAAAATGTTCTAACAATATATGTCTAGGTTGTACAGTTCTCAAGCTATGAAGTTTAGAAAAAAATAAAATTTGGGATTTGTCTGCATTATAATATAGTATTTATGGGAAAGTCTATGAATGCACTGTCTACTGTTGCTGTAAAGAATGCTTCTTACTGATAACATTTCTATTTGTATAATTTTAATAGCTTTTATTGTTCACAAAATATTTTCATTTGTTCATCTTATGCTTTTTAAGTTTTTTATTTTCAGAAAATGCTCTGGAATGCAAGATGTGTGCAGGCTGTAAGAGATATGACATTCCACACCAAATACATATTAATGAGCATAGTCTTCATGGTGCAATTCATACCTGAGGTTGTTAGCACTACACTGGACTGCTAGGTGGTATTGGCTTCTTGTAGACTTTCCTACAGAAGATTTTGAATAAGGATACTTTGCAAGAGGGTTGGGAAGCCCACCTAAGCTCCCAAATGGCACTTGGAGGTGTGGTCTCTTTGAACAGACCACTCTGTATCAATCATTTGTAGCTCAGAGCAGTGTTGCTGGTCATGAAGACCAATAAGAAACACACATATGCATCAATATGCCACTGCAAGCACAGCTAAGAGATAAGATAAAGGCTGCACAGCAAAAACCTTACTATGTTTTTTTTTTTTTTAATTTCTACAAGTCGTTTGGGTTTCTAATACCCTGACAGGAATGGACCTCTTTCCTAAGTCAAAGTATGATTAAAGTTCATGAAATTAGTATTGTTTCAATCTTTGATATCAACCAAAAGTTCTCTTTGCAGCACCCATAATATGCCCAGTAATGACTCCTTCTGCAATTCGTATGGGGTTACATGTGTTGGTAACATATCTAAATCCAATTGTAGATTCTTTTTTATAAGACCTGTTGCTCCTACTACTGCTGGAACTGTCTGGGTATCTTTCTTCCAAATTGTTCTCATTTCTGCCTGCAAATTCTGATATTTTATGACTTTGTGTCTCTCTGTACGCAAGACACTGTAGTCACTGGGTGTGGCAATTTCAATGATCAATTCTACTTTTGTCTTCTTTTCACGGACCACTATATCTGGTTTTCTAGCATATATCTTTTGAACTGTTGGTAATGGGTGATCCCATGTGATGTAGACGCCATCATTTTCTATGATGCTTTGTGGCTGTTTCCAGTGTTTTTCCAGCCACTTCAATACCATAATGATTGCACAATTCCCAGTGCAACAGTCTTGACACATTATTATGCCTTTCAGTATAAACTTCTTCTGCCATTAGTATGTTACAACCAGCAAGAAGGTATGTGACTGTTTCCAATTCTGTTTTACAAAACCTACATGTAGATAGCCCACTGTCTTGGGCCACTAATATTAACCTTTCATCTTTTGGTTTGAATTCACTACTACTTAACCATTACTGCAATCCTTCCTTATCAACATGAGGTTCTTCCTGAAGTTTTCTATACTTGCAACTATATTTATGCATTTTCCACATTTCTTGCCTTCTTATATGGTCTTTCACCTTATATTCTTTCTTTTGTTTTTTGGCACATTCAGTTGCTGCCTGATTTTTATCTACTTCTGGTTTGATTTCCATTCCTGCATGATGCCAATATGCTTCTGCTAGACTGAGCAGAGAAGTCATCTTAGATTTATTCCCCTCATGTTTCAAAACTTTCACTACATTTGGGTCTTGTGAAGTCAGCAGATACGTGTGGAGTCCCACGACTGCAGACCTATACATGTAATCAATTTCAGGGAAGCCCATCCCTTCTTCGGAATGGGGAATATATAATCTTGGTATGTACTGATTTTTATAAATCATTTGGTGAGCATGAAGCATCCTTCTTGTTTTCCTGTCTAATCTATTCAACACGTTTTGATGCCTGTCAATCACTCCAAAACTGTAAGTTAGGACAGGAAGAGCAAACTGGTTTATAGCTTGGATTTTGCTCCTAGATGTCAACACTGTTTTCAGGATTAATTTAAGTCTTTTAAAGTATTCCTTTCTAAGTTTTATTCACATTTGTTCACATTTTATTGTTGATCCTTCAATTTCCAAATATTTAAACACGCCCTCTTGCTCAAGTTGTTTTATATCAGATTCTTGTTCCAAACTGATGTTTTCTTGGTACTGCAGTTTTCCTGCTTTAAAGGTTGCTTTTGCACATTTATCAAGACCAAATGACATTCTTATATCATCTAAAAAAGTTTGTGCTATAAATGACACAATATGGGTATACAGGACAGTCAGAAATAGGAAGAGTAAGCAAAGGAAAACAAAGAAGGACAAGTGGAAGGGAAGAATGAGATGAGAGCAGAGAAGCAACAATATACTTCTTACTATGGGACATATATCCATTTTTAAGTCTCTCAAAGAGCATAGATGGGGAAGGTTGTAAGGTGAAGCTGTGGGCAGAAAATAGCATATAGGGATGGCAGCAGAGACAGACAAACAAAAAACAGACACAGACCAACAGTGGAAGTGCTGACACATATGGGAGTTTTGAGGATAGATGATGAGAGATGTGGACAGAACAATTTGTGATGGGGAGGACTGTAGCAAATACTGGACAGGAAAGGGAACTCTGTTTATTTATTTATTTACTTACTTACTTACTTATTTACTTACTATATAGTATCTGTGTAAGTGTGCTGGTCCAGAGACCCTTTTCAACCATTACTTGAAAGTACAGAAGCAGCAAATGACATGAAGGTTCATTGTTACAGAATCATAAGCACAAAGTATACATTGAAAGTTAAAGAGAAGCAAAATACTTACAATATACACAAAATTTTAAGATTTTAAACTAAGATATCAGGCAGGGAATGACTGTCTTGCTAGAGGAAGGTTATGCTCCGTGGTAGCAGATGGTGGGGTTAATCATTGTCTATATAGCACTTACAGGCAGTTTCTGTTTGCAAGTAATCAGAGAGGGCATTTTTGAACTCTGGGAGTGATTTGGGTCCCACCATTAAAACGGGAGTGTGTTCCATAATGCAGGCCCAGTTGGAAGAAGGCAGATTCTCAGGTAGATGCTTTAAAAGGGAGTTTGCTTAATGCATTCATTTTCTCTTTGGTAATTTTTAGAAGGTAAACCTGGTCTTGTATGGGAGATGTCCTTCTCAAAGGTATGTAATAGCCACTGTTTAGAATTTTATGTATAAGAGTACCAAGTTGATACGCTGCCCTTTCATTAACTGGAAGCCATTTTAGCCTCAGTAGCAGGCTGCAATAGTGGGATCTATTGTCCGGCAGGAGGGTAGATTTGTAGATTTTATTCTTTGTGACATGTACTCTTTGGATATTTAGAGCTGAGTGCAAGGTAAGAAAAAGTAGACCATATTCTAGTGAAGGAAGTAGAACATTTTTGGCTATGGACATACAGGTTGTAAGGGACAGTAGATGAGAGATTCTACAGCAGAGTTTCAGATATGACTATGTGACTTTGTATGACTTGAGAATACCAGAGAAAGACCAAGGTTTAGTCCTAAGTATTTGTATTCAGAAACAAAGGAAATAATGTTGTTACGTTTATCTGTGATGTTAATAAGGGGTAAATGTGGGCGTTTTTGCAGAAATAAGAATAACTAAAGGTTTGTTTTCTTGTGATTAATTAGAGGGTGATTACATTCAGCCCAGTTACACAACTTACAAAACGATTGTTGTGGCTTATTTTGGAGATCAGCTAGACATTTATCAGCTTGTAAAATTAGGATGTAATCTGCACAGCATATAATGTCCAGGGAGGGAAGGTCATTTGTAATATATAGTATATTGGATACCATGAGATTATAAGAGGTTAATAGTGTGGACCTGGAATGTCCTCTCCAGGTATCTTTGGAAACACTTGATAGTGCTCTGGACAAAATTAAAATTGTTCAGCTTCATAAGTAGGATATTGTGGTTAACAGTTTTGAAATCCCTCAATTGAGACCATAAAACACTTGTTACACACACACACACACACACACACACACACACACGCACACACACACACACACACACACACACACAAACCACATCTGCAGGAGCTGTGCATCATCTTATTTCACTCCTCTGTGGTCTTCTGAGAAACCACATATTCTCCTCCATATGCTACAGCATCACATTCAAGAACTGGTGAAGCATTCTCAGGGAAGATGCCTGGGATCGTGTCCCTGATGGCTGCTAACAGGTCCATGTAGTAAGGATCACCAAAGCTAAATAAATATTAGTATCCACAGGGATCTGTTTTCCATGCACCTCAAGAAAAGATGACACATGTCAATCAGCTACCATATGGTGTCTCTGTCCATACAACAATGGTCTATTATGTCCCTGTTGTGGAGATAATTGCATGTAATGCATGGCACAAAAGGCCACAACACATCCTGTCATGGACACTGGCTGTGAGAACTACCTCTAACATAGTGCTGCTTGGCTAAGACAGCTGCCACACCTAGCATCTTGCATCATCTCTCTACCAGTTCACCAAGAGATCTTTAATGTACAAGCCTGCTGGAAGCCATAACCAATATTATTTATCCTCATTTGCATTCATAACAGGATTCATTAGCACAATGTTGTTCATTTTCATATCATTATATGGTTATTAGAATAGGATACCAACTATGCATTTTTGGATGCTTCATCTCTTGTACTACCTGTGTTTCTGAATAAGCCCTGCTCAGTTCACAACCACTCTGAGTGCAATTTTGCCTAATGCATTATGCTATTTGTTTCTAATTCCCACATTTTAACTGAAATACTTTGGCCACGTAATGAGAAGGCAGGATTCACTAAAGAAGACTGATGGGGGGGGGGGATGAAGGCAAAAGAAGGAGGCAGTGGCAGAGGTAAGGTGGAGAGACATTAAGCAGTTCTTGATAGATGGGCCTAGGGTGCTGAAGTTCTTTTTTTTTTTCCTCAAAATTTTTTTTATTTTCAATTAAAATAACATTTACATAATATTTTTAAATATAATTTTAAACAGCTATATACAATATTTACAATAGCCTGACTTTCAATTATATACACTGTATGTTATTAAATATAGAATTAACAGATCAGTTATCAGAGAAACACTATTGATTATTGCAGAGTGTCCAACAAAGATATAACTTTGATAAACCTTAAAATAGTCCTGGCTCCTAAAGGTCTCTTCCAACGAAAAACAAATCCAATAGCACAAAAATGGAAAGAGACCACCACGAAGGATTCACTGTTTATTAGAGAGAAAATAACATAAAAGATGAGCGCTTTCGCATGCACTACTGCATGCTTCTTCAGATCTAATACACAAAGGAGCAAGCTTCATTTATATACCTAGCTAAAATAGCTACTCCTACCAAAAAATCAAAAAAATCAATTGGTCAATTAAACAATTAAACAATTAATCAATCAGTTCACTCCTTTCAATGAATACAACTGCATCTATAGTATTCATCCAATGTTAAAAAAGTAGTATATATACATATTTTTAGTACCAAACCCACTTAAAAACCACTTAAAAACCACTTAAAAACTTAGGAGCTAGCTATCTAGCAATTAACTTGTGTCATGGAACATAAAAAGCTCATAAAAACACTACAAATAACTCCACAGCCCCTAAAGTACTAAGAAATCTTTGTTAAAAACAACATCAGGCATAGTGGATGAGGTTCTTTTCATGTTTTTAGTTTTTTTGTCTTTCTCCCCCCATGTGGGTTGAAGAAAGATGGTTCAGCTTTAAAGTTTATTAATCATTTGTCTTGTGCACTCATCATACTTTTTTGTTAGATTCAGTATATATTTTTTCATATTTACATGTATTTTAGAGATTTAGTGTCAGTCTTCCTCAAGGTATGTGTGTTTTTTTGAACACACACCTTGGACACACTTTTCTTGTTTTGCGCTTTTTAATTTTTCATGTTTTAGTTTTAACTTATGATTTTGACATAACATGTCTCATGATTTCATTACATTTGATGGTCGTTTTTCGGGCCACTATTGTACTTCAGTGTTGGTCCTTTATCTCCATTTCCCTTGTCAGTATCATAGTTAGATTTAGTTTTCTGTTTGACTTTTTGTATGTCCCTCTTACATTCATTCTGGACATACTTCGGATCATGTGTCCTTTTTGGACCATGACATTGTATGTAGTTATATACCACTGCGTACAGCATCTTCTGTTTTTAGTTTTAACAAGAGGCGTAACTTGCCTGCTGCAACCTGATATTCCTTTTTGACTAAATATCACTTGGCTTTGCAGCATCCAATTTAGTTATTATATGCATTACGTGGAAGCTTCATTATATGAAGCTTCAGAAATGCTTCATATATGGTAGAAGTTTTTTGTTATGTTTATATGTTTTTTATACATATTCTATATTACTTCTCTTGTAGTGTATTATTTATTCCTTTTTAATGACCTAAATACATATGCGGCATATTAGTCAACAATGTGTACCCATCGCTTGGATAGTGATAAGTTTAGATGTACATTCTTGTACTTCAACAGGGCTTAATGGCTTTTTGACAGGATTCTGTTCTTCAGGCGCATGTTCATGGAGGCGGAGCGTTCCTTCTACAAATTAGATGCTGTCACTAGTTTATTTCTTAATGCTTTATCCTGATGTTAGAGCTGAGTTGTTTGGTTTATCCAGTATCAATGCAGACAATGATATTTGGACACATATGGAATTTGTTGTTATTAAGCCAGTAGAGAGTTGTCCTTGTGAATAAACCATTAGATGTATGTACTATCATTCACCGTGTTTGTAAATAATATGGGTGAGTAAGCTGCTCTTGACATTCGGACTGTTGTCCGTTTTACTGTACCACGTATATATATGTTGGGTCTAATTTTCATCGCAGGATAGTTTTATGCAGAATACGCCAGCATCTTTGCAAAGCTGTTCTAGGGACTATCTGTGATTAAACAGCGACTTCAGAACAAGGTGGAAAATATACTTTAGATGTATTTATAAACCGGAACATGGTTTGTTTACGTTTATATCCATGTTGCCTCTTGTTTTGACTGCGATGTTTTCATTATATTATTACACAGTGTTGCCGGCTAACTGCTTTGGTCAGCTTGTGTAGATATGTAGTGACAGGCTTTGCTGATTTGTTTAATGCCGTTTAGTAACGGCGTTCATGTTTTAGCTTTTATGTTGTTTTTAGTATGTCTTAACACTGTTTCTTTAAACAGCATATGGAGGGAATTCAAATGTGTTAACAATTAGTCAATTATTGTCTAATTTTTTTGGTTTGAGCGCCAAAAGTTTTTGTATATAAGCATGTCTGTTTTAATGTTTTATTACACCTGAAGAAGCGTAGTATAGCTACGTGAAAGCGCTTGTGTTCCTGTTTTCAATAAAGAAGGTTTTATATTCTGCAAGAATCTCCGTGTGGTGACTCCAGTGGATTCTGTATTACCAAGAACTAAAAAGACTTCAATAGCAAGATCAAATAATAAATAGGAAAAAGGGCAGCCTTGCTTAGTTCCTTTTGTAATGTTTATGAAGTATGAAGTAAAATGACCCAATTTTTCATAAGCTTTATTATTATTATAAGTGGATTTTAATAAAGAAATAAACTGGGGGGGGGGGTCAAGCTGAATTAAAGCTTTACACAAAAAAATCCCAATCCAGAGAATCAAAAGCTTTTTCAATATCCAAGCTAATACAGAGAGATTCTTGTTTTCTTTTATTCATAACATCAAGAAGAATAACAAGTCCTTTGATATTATCAGAAGTTTGTCTTTTATTATAAAAGACAGACTGATATGAACCAATTAAATCAGCTAGAATGAACATACAAATTTTGTAATCTATCTTTGATAAAGAAATAGGTCTACAAGAAGAACACCGTTGAGGATTCTTATCTTCGTTTTTGATAGAAGAAATCGAAGAGTACTTCCAGGATGAAGGTAGATTTACTTTGTCTTGAACATCCAATATGACTTTATATAGCTGTTCGATAACTTTTCATGAAAATAACTTGTATAATTCTGGAATAATATCAATTGTTTCCTGGAGCTTTGTTAGGTTTTATAATTATTTCCTGAAGAATTATGGGTCTTAATAAAATCATATTTTGTGAATTATTAATGAAAAAAAAATCAAGTATGGATGATAAATCAGTGCCTTTATTAATAACATTCTGATTTAGAAAAGTATAAGCTTCTAATATGTCTCCAATTTCAGTACATATTTTCTTACTGGATTTTTTATTTCCTTAATATTATTATTATTATTATTAGTTTGAAATCTTTTTATAATGGTTTTAGATGTTTAGGAGAGATCTCGAATAACAAGACAATTTAAAATTTTCTAGTGCTAGTTCTATTTTATGTGAAATCAATTAATTACATTTGTTGTTAAGAAGTTTTATTTCTTATTTATTTGAAATGAAATTATCCACTCCTTCTTTACGGTCTCTGTTACTTTTATTTGAATATCAGATAATTATTTATTACATGTATTTAATTTGAATTTATACCAAGGAAATGAACATCCAAAGATATAAAAGTTAAAAGACTCTCAAACCACATGTGGATTAGAATCTGAAGCTTTATTAAAACTCATAAAATTATCTATTTTATTGCATAGCCAGGACTGATAATTTTTAATTTTTAATAAGCCCAAATGCTCTATGGTCACTGCAAACTACACCACATTTATTTAGAACAAGTACATAAGCGCTTTTGATTGTAAATTTTAGATGTCTTCAAATAGAAAGGAATTGATACACTGCTATATAAAAACTTTTGAAATCACATGACACTTTTGCACCTAAAAATTTAAAGCAACAATGTAACTAAAATACAACAAAGGCATTAATATTATAAAAGGAACAATACAGCAATTTTTATAACCGTACCAAAAAATAAAACCATTTAAGAATATTGCACAAACTGCATAACCGTTTATTTAAAAAACGTATTTTAAAAATCTCTAACATTGGTAGGCTTTTAATTTCAGTAAGCAAGTGATGCACAGAGTCCAATTAAGTTCAGGGGTTATGTGCATTAAGACGTAGTTGCCATAACAACTCTTTTTTTTATCTAAAACTAACCCCCCAGGGACCTCCCTGGGGTTGACATCAAGCTGATCTAACACCACAAATTTAAAACAATGCTCCGGGCATTCACTTAAATGTTTAAACAGGGCATTATTGTAATTTTTTGTTCTGATGGCATACAAATGTTCATAAAGTATTTTTATCAACATGCCTTCAGTCTTTCCTATGTAGAACACTGAACAGGTCCGACATAGGGCCACATAAACAACACCTTTTGACAGGCAGTTGTGTCAACCATTAATATACCATATTTCATTTTTTTATTTCAACATGATCGGCACACAAGATGGCTTTATAAAACTTGCATGAACCACATTTAAACATACCTTTCTTCATACTATCCTTGTTTCTTTTAAATGATTCAAGCATAGCTTTCATAGCATCATAGGAAGTTGCTAGGCTAAAGGAGCTAGGGTCCTTACAAGCCTAGCCAAGTTCTACTCTTGTTTCCATGATCAGCACCTACTGCTCCTGTCCAAGACAAACACAGGTGGAACCCCCAGGGTGAATTTACAGTTACCCATCTAATTGTCCAAACTGCGTTTGAAGAGGACCAATGAGGTGCTCCGTTTGACATGAAGTGGGAGTCTGTTCCAAAGTGTGGTAACTTCTGGGAGACAAATCTGTCCCTCCAGCAGGTTCTGTTAATGTCACATACCAGGTTAAGGTCCTTAAAAAGAGTAACCTATGTGCCACTGGACTTGTAGATATGCAGCATTTCCAGTAAAGCAAAGTCAGAGATTGCCTTATACACAAGCCAGAGATCACCTCTGAGTAGTCTGTATGAAACAGACTAAAATGACAATGATATCAGATAATCCACATAAGACAGATGCTGAAGAACTTGAATTTTCTTTGTGAGGAACCTTTGTGGTCTCTCCAATTACTGAGGGTACTTGCAAAGGTACATATCAAAAGGGGTATTGTACTGAATTAATGGTCTCACGAGAGAAGAGTACAGGAGGTTATAACTTCTTTTTTTCTGGAGGCAATGCCCTGACTTATGAGATGAGCAATGAAGAATGCCCTTCTTACTACTGTGAATACATGGTGATCAAAGATAAGGTTGCTGTCAACCTGTGTGCCCCAGGTCTCTCACCATTGAGTGTGTAGTTCGGGTGTTGAAATTGATGTGGTAGTTAGCAGGAACATTGCTCTTACCGAAAGAGATGATAATGCATTTTTTTTGCATTGAGTTTAAGGCCATGACTTTGGCACCAGTCATTTGTTTGCATAAGACCCTCTTGTAGGATGCTGACATCTTCTGGAGATTCTATGACTGCCCCCAATTTGCAGTTGTCAGCAAACGTTGTCAGCCACAGACCTTTAGTTTTTGCTTGTACTTTGGAAAAATAGATTCAGAACAGTAGAGGTCCCAGGACTGATCCCTGTGGAACACCACTGGTTACTGATCTGCTGCTGGAGGTGGATTCCCCTATTCTGAATGTACGGGTTCTATCAGTGAGCTAGTTAGTGACCCACTTGATGATATAAGGGTTGATACCTAGCTGGGTGTGTTTGTCAATAATGCCTGAGTGGGGGATAGTGTCAAAAGCCTTGGCTAAACCTAGGTAGGATGTATGCACAGATTTCTCCTCATCCAGGGCCTTGATGACTGTCTCAAAGAAGTCCACCAGACTTAACAGGCATGATCTCCTTTTGACAAATCCAAACTAAGTAGGGTCAATTGTTTGTAGATTACCTATATCTTTGTTGATAAGGTCCATGATGATTCACTCCATGGCCCTGCAGATAAGGCTTGTCAGGTAAATAGGTCTATAGTTCCTGGGGTCAGTGGAAGCATTGCCTTTATGCAAGGGGATAACGGTGGCCATTTTCCATTCTGGTGGGACAACGCTGGTGCTTAGACTATGATTGAAAAAGAGTATCCAGTGTTGCTGCTAATTCCTGTTGCAGCCCATGTAGGATGTTAGCATGTCCCATAGATGCTGTGTTTTTGGCATTAGAAAGGGTGTTTATGACATGCTCTTTAGAGATACAAGGCAGGAGACAGGTGGTAGGGATGTCATGGGGTATGTGCGGCAGGGACAGGAAGTGAAGTTTTCACAGACCCTGTCAGCTAACAGGTTAGCTATGTCCACAGGCTCAGAATATGTGGTATCATTAACTACCAGTTTGGCACAAATCTGGGCCTTTCCTTTTAGGTTACTGATGTAACTAAAGAATGCCTTATGATTGTCCTTAGTTGAAGAAGCTAATTTGGATTCGTAGTTTGCTTTGGGGGACTTCACAAGAAGTCTTATTTGTTTGTTTAAGCTGAGGAGGGAGTATTTCCAGTGTAGGGCTCGCTCCATCTTACTCTTAGACAGCATTTTCTTATTGTTATTGTAAAGACTGTTAATGGCAGTTGTCCACTAGGCAGGTCTGCTCTTCCTTGTAGAGCTTGTTTTGGTCCTATCAGGTACATCCGAGTCAGTGCAGTTATATAGGTGTTTGTATAAAGCTCTGGTGTAGAACTCGGCACAGTTGCCAGTTTCATCTGAGGGGAGGTGCAGTGAAGCTATTTATAGCATTCTGTAAGAGGTTATAATCTGCTTTGGAGAAGTTTTTTAGTTTAGTTGCTGCTAGGGGGGGTTAGGTGTGCTAGTTACTTCGAATGATACTGCTTTGTGGTCAGATCTCACTAGGGAAGACCTCACAGTGGGGGTGCTACACTGGTCCCCCATATTTGTTAAGCACCCTATAAATGACCAACGGCCCTTTGGAAACATTTTTCCTTAAGTCTGTGTTATCATATACTAATGCCCAATTTTTATTCAACACTATTTCTATGTTTTATAATGACTAGAGTAAATAAGCCTTCTCGTTCTTCATATTTATGTATTATATGAGGCATTTGAATCTCTTTTTTTCAAAGAATGGATACATTCCTTCCCTCAGACTTAAAATAAGACTGTGCTAAAATTAAACATTTGTCAGATTTCCAATCATTACTATTATTTTCATTTGAAAAAATATGCTTCTTGAAGAAATATAACGTGGATTATTCAAGTCAACATATTTTATTAAATTTTCCCTTTTTACGGTTGTTTATACTATTAACATTTAAAGGATAACAGTGAGAAAGCCAAAGTATTCTAAGATAATATGTAAATATATACATTTTTGAGAATAATAATATAGTGATGAAATACAAAATTAATAAAAATATGCGTGTGCATGTCTTAAAATTAATTAAGATCTCAGGCAAAAGAAAAAAGAATTTAAATATAAAAAAATAAAGTACTAAAAAACTAAATATCATGGAATACTTACTATTCCCAGCCTTTAACAGATATAAAAAAGAAAAAAAAAAACTCAAGACCTACCATCACTATTTTAACAAAGAAAGAAACTTATCAATTATAATACAGAAACTCTGCAGTATGTATATACATTGGAAATTTTTATAAAACAGAACATTTTTATTTTGTTATGGTCTTCTTCTTTTTTCTCTCTTCACCCCCTTTCTCCTTTTTATAAATCATTAAAAAAGATTATCAACAAATAAATTATGTTTTCCCTTGTAAAGTAGATACATCTAGTCTGAATTACAATTATATCTATATCATTCGTATGTTTCGATGTTACTGCAAAAATAATGAAGAGATAAACTTACCTATCTTACTTTAGCATCAGTTTACAATACTTACAGCATTCAGATTACGTCTATAATCAGAGGATTATTCAAACCTTCTGAATAAATGAGACTTTATACTTTCCAGGGATGAACAAGACTTGCTTGATTGGGTCAAATCCCTGGATATTAGACTTACTAAACCAGATAGAGGGGATGGGTTGGTTGCAATGGACAAGCATGACTCTCCCCAAACTCATGCAACTAACACAAGATGCCTTCTCTTGTACCAAGTCTTGAATGCTGAAAAATTACCTTGCTCTCAATGTATCCAAAACCAAAATCATGATCTAAAAACACCTCTATTGATTAAAATTCCTTCGCCATAGTCAGTCAAAATAAGATTCCTGTTGAAATAGTCTCCCATACAAAACTTCTAGGTGCTACCATTGATGAACATTTAAAGTTTGACATTCATATACAAACTACTATTTAGAAAACACACCAAAAGCTCAGAATACTGTATCATCACAGCTGTTATCTCACTCCCTCTTCCATATACTGTCTATTTCCTACCTCATACTTTCTCTCTTGTATGGAGCCCCTCTCCTCACCAACCTTCAATTTTCCCTAAAGTCAAAACTGTCATCCTGCTACAATGCAATCTCTAACCTCGCTACTGGGACCAAATCCTCCTTCCACCACTGTAATGCACTCCACTCCTTGAACTGGGTGGAACTCCCCCACTATCTCTCTTACATTCACCTGTTAACTGCTCACAAACTTATTTTCAAACCCTCTAACTGCCCTTCCCGTTCCCCCATACTCACCTTGCATCATCCTGGCAGACTACTCAGGACCAGTAACCAGAACCTCCTTGAAGTGTACAAACCCTTACGTGCACCTGGGCAATTTTTCCTGTCTTTCTCCCTTGCTAGCCTATGGAATTCACTCCCCCCCCACATTAGAATCACCCAAAACCACTCCGCCTTCAAGACCATGCTCCATTCCCAGCTCTCTTCTCACTGGGAATGCTCATGCTCTCACCTCACCTGACACCCTCTATATCATTTCTGCTCCCCCATCCTTTTTTTTCTACTTTCTCAAAACTCAACCTAGTGACTCCCTTCATTTCATTTCCACTCCCTCTCCCTTTTTTCCTTTCTCATAACTCAACCTATTCACCTTTCACTGTTCTACTCTCTTGCTCTAATTCTTCCTACCTTTCACCTTATGAAACTTTGAGTGCATAAGTGCCTTCACTTCAAATTATATTTATGTATTCCAAAATACTTATGCTTTAATTTCAATCAATGCTTTGTTACAACACATTGCTCAAATGTTATTATTCTGTCTTCTATATTACCTCGTTTTTAGTAGTTCTGAAAATTGTATTGTACTTAACTTTGTTGATATTAGCTTTGTATATGGGACTTTTCTCCCCGGGACTCCATTTAAAATGGGCTCATTTTGGCCCAATGGACTTTTCCGGTTAACAAACTGCAAATAAATAAAATAAATAAAAATGTATGTATTATTTGAAGACGCAACCAAATATCTAAAAATGAATTTAATATTGTATATAGTAGGATCAGGTCACAGCTTAATGATATGTTACTTCAACAAAGTATTACTTTGGCTAAATATAAATTTTACATGTTGACCATCCTATTATTCTGACTATTTTTGTTTACCCCATATCCATAAAGATTTATATAACCCACCCATGTGCCCCATTGTAGATGCTCACAATTCAATCCATTTGCTAAGTCTTTAGATATTAGGCTTAAGCATTATGTAGTAAATGAAACCCACTTATGTACTGACTCATAGGATTTTTGAAAGCAGTGTAATAAGTTGAATTTTAATGTGGCTTTTATTTTTCTAACCATTGACATTGAGGATCTTTATTCTGCCATTCTGTAGGATGTTGGTATAACATGGTTCACAGATTTTTTTTATTCAGGAAAGGTATGGCAAACTTTACTGGACTCCACTTAGAGAAATGCAAATGTTATTGAATTTTATGTTTTAATGCAGTTGGATGGCCCGGTCTAAATGATCTAGCCTCCAGCAGATGTCTTTTAAAGCTTAGAGCTCAGATTAGGTAGGAATTTTCAGTTTTACTGTAGAGTGATTTTTAGTTTGCTATTTTAATATATGTTATATTCTTTCTATATATGTGACTTCTGTTATGGGTTTAACTGTATATATTACTTTAAATTTTAATAGGCATGTAATTTGAGTAATCACACAAATGCTTTGATTCTATTTAAACTGAATGTTTTTTAATGATGGTGAAGCTGATGAAGTTTATTTGGTAGTGTTTATGGAGATGAAAGTGCTTGTTCCTGTTATTTTATATTAAACAGTATGTTTAGTTCCTTGAAGTTTTGTTTCTACTTTTCACTTTTTACAAATCTATGTGGATTTTCTTTGAGACTTTAAACAAGCAAGTAAGAAAGTTACTTGCTAGTTAGTTAATTAATTAGATTATTTATTTAAAATTATGTTTACCAAAAAAAAGATATTTTCTTTAAGTATTATAATTTAACCATTTTAAAAATGTGTATAATCAAATTAGTTATTATTTAGACCAAAACAAATATTCCTATTTGTGAAGACTGCATTTATGAGCTTTAAACATGTTTTGAAGTAAATTGCTGCTTTACACCTGACCACATTTTACCTTTAAGAAACTATTATGAAGACTCAGCTTTTTACATACAATGTTTAAATACCTTAGTTTAGTGTTATATTTTGAAGAAAGTATTTCAGAGACAATTAAAACTATGAGTGTAGAATACCATAGTAAATAAGTAAGATGTTTCTTTAAAATCTCTGTTATATTTTTGCCAATTTTTTGTCATTATCAAGTTAAACATTAGGTTCTTAAAGATGTATATTCAGCTTCATTAAACCATATGCATTTATCTAATGAAACAAACATCTTAAAATGTCTGAGAACTGTTAGAAACATCTAAAGACAAATACTGATCCTTAAACTAAATATTTTCTTCCCCTCAGGATTTATAAGGTTAACTAAAACATAGTACATCAAATATAATATAAAAATCCAATAGTTATTTCCCATTACAAACTAAATGAGGAAGAAAAAATATATAATTTGTTAAATAAAGCAATAGATTAATACATTATAAGGAGATCCATTGGGAATAACAGGGAAAAATAAAGATGTTACACTACAGGGACAAAAAAAGGAAGTACCTCATGGTAAGAAAATAGAATAATATAAATCTACTAATGTAATTGATATAAACATGAATTGTGTATTATAAACACTAAATAAGTTTTAAAAACTTATTAAAAGTATAAAATATTTAGTTGTTAGACTAAAAAAAAAAAACAAAAAAAAAAACTCAACAGGTTCACATAGATAGATTGTGCTTTCCAAAAAAGAAAATAACTCGTGTCCTACTTTATTAATACATCAAAGAGAAGAGAACATCTCTAGGGTATAAAACATTGCATTAAAGCACCTAGTCAAAGATAAGTATAATATTACTTTTCAAATATAGCCACACTACTGGCTAGTGTTATCAAATGAGTGCTTCTGTCATATAACATTTACAAAGAGACCTCAGCAGTTCTTTGGTATTTTATCATTGTTGTCTCTCCTGGATGTAGCCTTGAGTCTCACTATTTTCTCTAGGTTTGCTCTGGCTACAGACACGTATATGTTTAGCATTCATACCTGCTTAAAATGCAAATGACGACTAATTCTTTCTCAATATTACTTTGGGGAAAAGAGATCACAGAAGAAACCACAGGTGGCAGACGTAGCCTGCTTTGACATCAATGCTGCTTTTTAAACTGTGCTACGTTAGGCATTTTAAAGTCATATGTGGATACTAAATGCAAAACTGATCAATGAATAAACTGCAGGCTTTAATACACTAATAAAGCAAAAGGGGATCAGCATGTTACGATGAAACACGCTTATAATGCTGCATCTCTTCTATAAAAACATAGTGACAGGTAATATAAGATGATAGACTCATGAAGCACCCTGTCTGTTGATTTGTGTTGCATTGTTTATGCTTTCTGACCTATGTGCAGAATTTTGTGAGCTCCTTCTTAGCCATCCTGTACTACTCTTTTGTACTTGCCTGAAACTCTTTCTGAATCCACTACTAAATTCAGTCTGCATGTTTCTCTGGGAGATAACTCCTAGTGTTCAGCCCCCTTCTGTAACAAAGTATTTTTTATCTGCCCTTAGAAAATTTCTACCGCAAACACATACTCACAGTATGTCACAAAAACACATGCATGCTCATAGGCACACATATTTGTTCTTGTTATACTTTTTATTCTGAAATATATATTTCTACCTGCACCTTATTCACTATCACAGCTTAACTGAGAGACTTAATAATATTTCTGGTCTTTTTAGTAAGGATATGATTATTCAAAGCAGAATATAAAGAATTTGTATTCTTAAAGAAAAAATTACACCTTTAAATCAGCTGTTGTGAAAGGAGTACATACTGCACTCACTACATGATAACAGTTTAAAATGTAGTCTAAAATTACATCAAAAGATTTACAAAAAAAAAAAAAAAAAAGAAATACAATAATCTGTTTTCTAATTTTTTCAACTAGAGCACCAATGACCTTTAGCTTGAGTTCCCTTCTCTGTTAAACTGTGGGAAAGCTCAAGCTCATGGCAGTATTAACAGTTTGCTGTTTTCTAAAGAAAAAAAAATGCCAAGAGTTTCTACAGCCACAGGCATGATCTATCAAGACATGTTTCATTTTCCAGCATATTAAAATAGGCAAACAATATCATCTTAACTATCCCAAGAACAAAATGATGCAGAGATTCAAACACCACCCCCAAATCAACAAAGAAGGAAAGAAAACAACCCACAATCACCAAAACAAGTACTCTCCCCCCTTGAACCCCCCACAACAAAACTAAAACATTTATCCAAAAGGAATATGATTATGATGATAAAGTCAAAGCTTATTCCCTTATATATTAATATTGGAAAACACAGGGTCATAGTAACTTTCTCTATATGTGCCAATAGAGTCCTCCCAGATTACAGTATTATATATATATATTAAAATTTAAAGCTATAGTCACATAAAAATAAGGATATATATAGTATAAAGAAAGACAGAAGGAAAAACTAGAAAAGATTATATTTCATAAATATTGAGACTTGTTAATTACTAGATTAACAGAGTAAATGAAAGAAAATGTAATTAATAGTTAAAAAGCTAATAAGTAATTAAGAAAGAGTGTGATAAGTTTAGAATCAGTTATGCATATGAAACAGAATATAAGTCACAAATTTATAAATACTATAATAAATATATGAAGCAGGAAACAAAAACATAGATATGAGGAAGAACTTTACCTTATGAAAATGTGTGTATAAGAAGAATGTTTATAACATATTAATGGTCTTTAGTTTTGAAGAGAAATTTATTTTAACTGTAGTATCACTGTATGTATCTGTCTTCTGTTTCTTCTTTTTAACATCTGACCAGTTAGATTTATCTCTAGATGTTTTAAAAGATTACATCCATTCCATTTCTTCAGTTAATGAGATGATATTATTTTTGATGAAAAAACATGCTTCTACCAAGGTGTTAAAGATTCTACTACCAGAAGACATATGTACTTTTATTTTTGTTGGAAAAATTAGTTGAAGCTTAATATTATTTTGTTTAAGAGACTTAATGAGTTGCCACAATTTTTTTCTTAATTTCATTGTTTTAGATGAGTAGTCATTGTCAAATTTGATAGTAGATTGTCCATATTTTACTGGAGCTTTTGAACAAGCTGATTTTAAAACTAACTCTTTAGCCAAGCAGGAAAGGAATTTAACAAATATTGATCTGGGACAAGTAGAGAGGTCTAAAAAGCTTTGTTTACCAGTTTACCTATAATTTCTTTCAATGCCAAATAACAAGCTTTCCTGAAGATTACGTTTTTGGTATCCAGGTAGTTAAGAAGGAAATAATGCTGTCTCCCTCTGACTTTTCTGATAAGCCCAAAATTCTAATGTTGTTTCTTCTTTCATGATTGTTGCAAATCATCCACTTTTCCAATGACCAGGTATTATATTTTTAAAGTCTCTGTTAGAGAATTATTTTCTTTGAGACTTTGATCCAAGTCAGTTAAACCATACTCAAGATCTGAAACTTTAGTTTGTAGTTGCTGATGTAAGTCCATGAGCATATTTGCTTGTTTAAGACTATTTTCTTTCACTTCTAAGATGTTTTCTTGAAATCCATCTATTTTGACTGGGAGATAATGCTATTTCATTTATTTCTTTCCTGAGAGAAGGGCCTGTATGGTTAATTTTAGAGCGACTCATTCTTGCTTGAAGAAGTTATAGAAGAGATAAATTCCCTGTAATAATCTGACAGGAAATATTGAATAAAATAATTACAAATTTGAATATGAGCAAGGTATGATGTTTAGACATCATATACAGTGTAAAAATGTTTTTATAAGAAAAATCCTGTCATAGTAATCAAGATACTGCACAGTTCTGAAAACAGCTGTTATCTCATTGCCAGCTAGGCCCCACCCCCTGTTGTGATACATTTCATATAACCAATCAAATGGATTTGTTTAATGTTCTTACTTCCCAATTTTACATACTAAAAAACAGTACTTACATCTCTGCACACTTTGGGTGGTGACATGCAACTACATAATGGAACAAAGAAAGTCAAATGAGGTACCAGCTTTAAGGGTAGCTCTTGCTGCTTTATGTAACCTTCTGAGCATTCAGATGAGGCAAAGCCAGAAACACTAATTTGGGTGGTGGTTGTATCCTGAATCAGGCCTTATTGCTGGACAGGGTTCAAGACATTTGTCAATCAGGTCTCCTTAGTACTATAGGAAAGACCAAGAACAAACAGTAAAAATGTCAAACCACACCACGGAGAAGGAATAATCTTCAAGGCCGCGATATAAAATTAGACTTTAATGCACTTTGGTATAAAATATAGTATTAGCGCTTTTGTTTTACTTCCCATTAAAACTTCTTCAGATACATTTTAGTGCTCAAAGAGTTGGTTTTAAATAGTAGATGCTGCATCCAAAATCACACCTATTGCTAATTAGACAATTTAGGCTTGAAGTCATATTCCCCACACACAATACAAATACATTCACCATACATATGTTTATATCACAAATATATACATACAAAATATTTGTGTAATATATATTAAGAATTAAAAAAAAAAATTATAAAAAATTAATTATGAAATAGACCCAGCTCCGACCCTAGGGAATAATGCATAGATATGTATATAAACCATATACTAGCCATGTATGTGTATACCTTCTATTAGCGCATATTACAAAACTTTAATGTTTCTGTAATAGACGTATGCGTGCCATTTTCATTATCTAAAAAAAAATGTTCTTTTACTAATGTTCCAATGAATTTAATTTAAGAATCGGGCTAATACTAATCATAGCATTAAGGCCTGGATATCTGTATGCTTCCAACTTGATCTGCCAAATTAGCTCCTGTTTTTCCAGGTGAAAGGAACATGGACCCCCCCCCCCATGTTTTTTTTTTTACTTTTTCCAGTATACTAAATTTGAAATCATGCCCTTCATGCTGTTCCAAATGCCTACACAGGGCATTAGCAGTTTTCTTCATCCTTACATCATACATGTGTTCGTAAATGCGGTTGTGTAGCTTTCGTTCAGTTTTGCCTATATAAAAGGCTTCACAGAACTGGCAGCGGGCACTATATATGACTCCTTTGGTCTCACAGTTATATTTCCCTTTCAGAAAATAATCCTTGTTTCTTAAATTGATCCTATCCCCCTCCAAAACATGTTTACATGTACTGCACCTCCCACATCTAGTCATCCTTGCATGGGGTGTCAGTTTTACAGATTTTCTCTCCATCATATTCTTTAAGTTACAGCCTCTCCTGTATATAATAATTGTCCCATTTCCCCGTGTTTGCCAAAGACCACAATTCTCCCTAAATACATTCCAGTTTTTGTTTAGGATCCATTTCATTTTTGAGCTTTCTATATTAAAAGAGGTTATCATCACCCCTGTATAGTTATTCTGTTCTGCCCCCATGACTGATGGGGACCTATTTCCACCATTATCTAAAGTCAGGATAGGTTTAAAAACACAGGTTTCTCTTTTCCTCAAAACCTCATCCACTATTTCCTGTACCATATCATAAGAGTAACCCCTTCTTGTAAACATAGTCATAAGTAATTCACATTCCTTTCTAAAGTCACAATCATGGGTACTCATAAGTGCTGCCCTGACCATCTGTCCCATAACAACTGCTTTCTTTTGTTTGTAAGGATGAGTATTGGAAAAGTGCAACAACATATAAGTATGTTGACTTACTATACACACTAGCCACATATTTAGCCCTGATTGTATCCTTTTCTACCAGGTCATCCAAATAGGCCATTTTTTCCAGGCTGTATGCACATGTAAATTGTAGAAACTCTGTGCCAGTTTTGATATAATCAACAAACTGCTGTAACCCATTTTCATCATCATTCCAAATAATAAATATATCATCCAAATAACATCAGTAGAGTTTAATACTCTTCCTAAATTGTTGATTAAAATATGCACATACTCTCATTGTAGCATAACTATGTTGGCTAGTAAGGAACCTACTGGGGACCCCATGGCTACACCTTCCATTTGTTTGTAAATTTTGCCTTCAAAGAATAAAAAAATGTTCTTTAAAATGGTCTCCAATAATTCTGTGCATGTATTAATGTTATCCTGATCTATTCCTCTCCTTCTCAGATATACCTGTGTCCATTCCAGGGCTATACTATGAGGTATAACAGTATACAGGTCACATACATCTATTGTAACTATTAGATCCTTCTCAGAATACTCAACTTCATTCATTTTACCCAAAAAATCCCTGGAGTCCCTACATAGGTGTTGTTCATCATTCAGTAACTTTTTAAACTTATGATGTAAAAACTAGGCACATGGTACCACAATACCAGGGAGGTAGTGTGGCCGAGCGGTCTAAGCTGCTGGATTCAGGTTCCAGTCTCTCTGGAGGTGTGGATTTGTATCCCACCACTGCCAGTTCAGGAATGTGAACTGCTGTCAAGCTGTTTTTTTTTTACCTTTTGGCTAGGCTTATATAGGCCCTAGGGCCAATAGCCTAGTACCTACTTATGAACATATAAAGCCTCTCTCGTCCACTATAGGTCTTAAGGGTGGGCTCTCTATTGATTTATGTACCTTAGGTACTTCAAAAATAGTAGGAGTCCTGGGTGCCACAACAGTAAAGTATTTAAAGTCATCCATATTAATCTGTTGCGCTATATACATGTCTCTAGTCTGGTTATTAATTTTATAATAAGCTTTGTTTAATTCAGAAATACTCGCAGTTTCATATGCATTTCCTCTTAGCAAGGTAAGCATGCGTTCATTATAGTCATGATGACAATCCTCCCTCCTTTATCTGGCTTCATAGCCCTTAGATCACAATCTCGAAGCAAGTCAAGTACTCCCTCACCCTCACTTTCAATGATACCACCCTTTTACAGTGTCTCCCTAGCATAGTACATACATCTAATTCACAAAATTTTTCGTATAATGCTAGTAAGGGATGCAAGGGGGGGTATACATGCTAGCGATTCTTAATGGCTCTACATGTGATTGTGTTTCATTAAACAAGATACTAAAGTTCTATTTCCGTACAAACACTTTCAAGTCTATTATTACCTTAGTAAGGTTCACTGATTTAGCTGGTACATAGTTCAAACCTCGTGCAAAAAAAAAAAAAAATCAGCATTAGTCGTTTCCAGTTCCATATTTGTATAATTATATAATTTAAAGTCCCATTCCTCATTATAAACCACAGTCACTCCACTAGGGGCAAGTTGGTATTCACTGCTAGCATGAGTAAAGTCCTTGTCACCATGTACAGCATCCATTATTACATTCTTCGTTGCTTTGAGAGGTGGGCCGTTGTCTCAATGATAATTGCTCTGATTCATCCTGTATGGTCTCTTCCAAGGATTGTGGTTGGATGGTTTCATGTTCTATTGCTTGCAGATTCATTCTGATCTTCTCAGTTCTAGAAAATCCTGCTCCTCCCCACCACTGGTCCATGCAACAGGGATGGGCTGCCATTAATCATTCATTGCTCTTCAGTTCTTTGGTTGTTACCTTGGTTACCATGTGTCGTGTACAGTGAGTTGAGGTTGTTGACAGAGTCCCGTTTACCCCACACCTGTGAAACCATCAGTATAATCCCTTCTATCCCATTCAAATTTTTTTAACGTATAGCCTTTAGAATGGGTTATACTTTCTTTGAAACTACAAAATGTACGGGCATACGTGCTCCTTAATTCTGGATATTGGACATGTTTGATAATACTGTCATTCAACACTGATACTTCTGCTGTAAGCTTATCTATTAGTTCTACATTGTGCTTTACTAATAGTTCCATATACTCAGATTCCTGTCTGTCCAGTAATTCCTTATGTAACAATGAATCTCTTTCCAGACCAGTGGGATATCTCCATTGCCGAAAGCCCTTTGGCACACGTTTTACTTTAATATTTTCAATGAACTAAAAGTTCTCAAATTGTAGTTTTTTAAATTAAAGAGTTTGTAATCCAGTTGATCGAGTATACAACATGAGTTCTCATTTTCATTAACAGGCTGAATGTTTTCAAAACTCATGTTAGCCTTTATCCAGTCTGTTAAATTAGGGATGGTAGGCCAAGCTGTTCTAGTATTTAGTGTACTTTGAAGGGCCATCCAGTTCAGTGCCTGTACTGTCTCCACCAGACCCTCTGCAATTGTAGAAAAACTCACTAAGCTAGGCATCAACACCTATATCACTAGGTGGGTTGCAAACTGGCTCACAGATACAACCCATAGTGTAAAAGTAGCTGACTCCAAGTCAGACTGTCGACCAGTCACGGGTGGCGTCCCACAGGGTTTGGTCCTGGGTCCTCTCCTGTTTGTTATCCACTTCTTTGAAGTCCAGGCCAACAAGAAGGGACTCCGGCTGACATAATTCGCAGACGATTGCAAGTTGGTTGCTATTATTAATTCTCCAATTGATGCTGACATCCTACAGAAAGGCCTCACTGAGACTAATGACTGGTGTCAGTACCATGGCCTTAAGCTCAATGCCAAGAAATGTGTCGTCATCCCCTTTGGGAAAATACCTGGTTCCCATGAATTACCACATCGATGGTAGTCCACTGAACACAGAAGGCAGTATAAGAAATCTGGTAACACAGGTTGACAGCAACCTCTCTTTTGACCACCACATTGACACTGTGGTCAGAAAGTCCTTCTATGTGGCACACTTCATTACTAAAGGTTTTGCATCCAGGAAGAGAGAGGTCATTATCTCCCTCTACTCTTCCCTCATTAGGTCAATCATTGAGTACAATGCCCCATTTGGCATGTACCTCACTAGACACCTGCAACAACTGGAGAGGCTGCAAAAGTACCTCACAAAGAGGATCCTAGGCCTTAAACACTTGTCCTATATGGACAGACTCAAAAATCTCCAACTATTCTGTGTCTCATATTGTCTACTTGGAGGCGATCTCTGCTTGACTTACAAAGCCATGTCTGATTCAGCTCTGTTAGAAATGCTACAGCTAAAAAAATCCCAATCCCTCCACACCACATGCTCCAGAGACCTAAGCCTCATTACCACAATCAACAGAATATGCTGGAGGGACAAGTTCATAACCCAGAAACTGCCCATGCTATGGAATAGACTTCCCATACATGTCAAGCAGAGCACCTCACTGGCCCTCTTCAAGAGAAATTTTGATGAGTGGATGGGAAATAGAAATATCACCCCAGGGATCACTCCAGCAGCTCAACAGAGGCACTGGGAACTAAGGTTGGGTGGCATGATGCCTGGGTAATCCTATGGGCTAGGCTTGTAAAGGCTCCAGGACCATTAGCCTAGTACACACTTATGAATACACCTATGAACCTATGTACACTATTATTTAGGAAATTATCCCAAGTTATCGTATTTGCCATTATAGATTGTGCTGTCACGAGAAGTCATATATAGTGCCCACTGCCTGTTCTATGAAGCCTTTCATACAGGCAAAACTGACCGAAAGCTACATAACCGCATTTATGAGCATATGTATGATGCAAGGATGAAGAAAACTGCTAGTGCCCTGTATAGGCATTTGGAACAGCATGAGGGGCATGATTTCAAATTTAGTATACTGGAAAGAGTTGAGAAAAATACACGGGGGGGGGGGGTCCATGGTCCTTTTACCTGGAAAAACAGGAGCTAATTTGGCAGATCAAGTTGGAAGCATACAGATATCCAGGCCTTAATGATATGGTTAGAATTAGCCTGATTCTTAAATTAAAATCATTGGAACATTAGTAAAAAAATTTTTTAGATAATGAAAACGGCACACATACGTCTATTACAGAAACATTTAAGTTCTGTAATATGCGCTAAAAGAAGGTATACACATGCTTGGCTAGTATATGGTTCGTCTACATATCTATGCATTATTTCTTAGGGTCAGAGCTGGTTCTATTTCATGATTATTTATAATTCATTATTTTTTTAAATTCAATATATTTTACATAATTTTTTTATGTACATATTTGTGATATAAACATATTTATGGTGAATCTATTTGTATTGTGTATGGGGGAATATGACTTCAAGGCTAAATTGTCTAATTAGTAACAGGTGTGGTTTTGGATGCAGCGTCTACTATTTAAAACCAAGTCCTTGAGGACAAAAGTGTAATGGGAATTAAAACAAAAGCGCTAATACTGTATTTTATACCAAAGTGCATTAAAGTCTAATTTTATATCACTGCCGTGAAGATTATTCCTTCTCCATGGTGTGGTTTGACATTGTTACTCTCCTTAGTACTAGCTAAACAATTAAGAGCCCAAAGTTAGAGGCTACACATTAATAACAATGTGACTTCTATGACTCCTTTATACATTCATAGAACCTCTCTCCTTTTCTTTATTTCAAAACTGCCATTAAGTTAGTGAAGGTAGTCCAGACTGTTCTAGTGCTGTTAATTCAATTCTTCAGCTACAGAATAGTCATGGTAAAGCCTGATCTAGACCTAGAAAAGGAATCACGCTTGTATAGTGCCTTGTAAAAATATGTAGAGAGGACCAAGTTGCCAATTCTAGAATAATTGTAGAATCCAACCCTTTCAAAAAGCTGCAGAGGCCAAGACCTTGGTAGAGTGGGTTTTTACCCTGCCTAGAATTGTTTTGTTGTGGTGACAATAACAAAAGGTAATAGCCTGAGACAAACATTTGGAAATGGTCTGCTTTGACACAGGTTGTCCTTTTTCTTACCTTCATAAAAAATGAATAACTGATCCAAAGACTTAGTTCTGTCCAATAGTACCTCATTTGGCTGTGGACATCCAATACATGCAGTTATCCTTTCTCCCTCATTTTTAGATTCAGGAAAGAAATGGTAGTTTGGCTTAAAGTTAACTCAGATAACACTAGGGATGAAAGAAGCATTAGTTTCAAACAAACGATGTCTCTGCTTGCAACTCTGAAACACTTCTTCCAGTGGTCAGAGCAATCAGTAAAACAGTTTTCCATGTTGAGAAACTCAAGTTAGCCAGATTAGTTGGTTCAAATGGAGCAAATGTTAGCATCTCTTACCAAAAAACTGTGGTGATACACTATATTCTTAAGATGAGGATGGCCCTTTAAGGAATAATTATTTTGTATTCATTTAGTATTAGCATGTTTTAATTGGTGGCATTTTTATTGACAGTACTACATAACCTTATTTAATTTGTTCTGATTAAGTCCTTTTACAGGATAAAAGCGCTAAAAAAGAAGTTATGTACTCACCATAATGTTCCATCTGAGTAGATACTTCATTTGTCTGCAACCTGTGGGTCTGAGATCCGACCTCGGATCCGATTCGGCAGCTTTCCAAGCTCCTAGATCTGAGCTCCTAGCTCCTCCCCCCTACCCATAATCCTCTACTACTGACCACATTACCTCAGATCGTTTTTTTGCCTCACCAACCCAAGACAGAAACCAACTTCAAGTGATCAGAACAGATTCCCGACAGGTTCGGGGGATGGCAGGGGGGGGTCGGTTGCAGACAAATGAAGTATCTACTCAGATGGAACGTTATGGTGAGTACATAACTTCTTTATCTGAAGTAGTTACTTCATTTGCTCTGCAACCTGTGGGACAGAGTCCCCAGCTAACCTACAAGAACCTGGGTGGTCCTTACGGAAGGATATTCCGAAGCACCGCAGAGCCAAAAGAAGCCCTACTCCTGGAAATCATATCCAGCTTGTAATGAGAAATGAACGTATGAGATGAGGACCAGGTAGCTGCTGAACATATATCGTCTACTGGAACCCTAGACCAAAAAGCTGTTGAGGTAGCTACAGATCTTGTGGAATGAGCACGGATGCCAACCGGAGCTGGCTTGCCCAACGAGGTGTATCCTAGCATAATGCATTGACAGATCCAATTTGCTATAATCACTTTGGCAATCGCCTTGCCCATGGCTTGACTTTGCGTAAGAAACAAACAACTGGTCCGACTTGCGAAACTCTCTAGTCCTGTGCAAGTAAAAACGCAGTTGTCTGTGTACATCCAATTTGTGCAACGTGTATTCACCTTTATTGTGAAAATTTGGAAAAAATACAGGAAGATTTATTGACTGATTGATATTTGATTCTGTAGCCACCTTAGGCAAGAAAGACGGATTAGTCCTGAGGGACACTCTGTCTTTGTGAAAGATAAGGTATGGAGGTTTGATACACAGAGCTTGCAATTCTGAAACTCTCATGGCTGAAGTAATAGCTACCAAGAAAGCCGTTTTCCAAGATAAGAACTTCAACGGAACCAAAGCCGCAGGTTCGAAAGGTGGACTCGTCAAGGCTTGCAAGATCAGAGTGAGAGCCCACGGGGGAACCACAGTCTTAACAGGTGGTTTCAAACGAAAAACGCCTCTTAAAAAGGTTTTGCACAACTTTGTCAATGATAAGGAACCTATGCCGTCGCCCACATGAAAATGGGAGATGGCCGCCAGCTGCACCTTAACCATGGAGGCACTTGCTCCCCGCTTAAAAAGCAGGGAAAGGAAGTCCAGAATAGTCGGAATAGTGACAGTAAATGGGTCCAAGTCTTTGTCTTTGGCCCAGATGGAGAAACGTTTCCATTTACTGTTGTACAGTTTTCTGGTGGACGGTTTATGAGCCGCCACCAGAATGGCCTTAACGGGAGATGAGATACTGGGAGTCCCAGCCATTAATGGAACTGGATCAACCAAGCAGCAAGTTTGAGATTGACCAGGTTTGGGGTAGGGCATCCCGCTGGATGCGAGATCAGGTCTGGACTGGGATCCAGGATCCATGGTGGAGCCATACTGTGAGACCGCAGAAAGGGGAACCAGATCTGTCGAGGCCAGAATGAGGCTATGAGGATAACTCTGCTCCCCAACCGACAGGCTTTCTGGATGAATTTCATCATGAGTGGGAGAGGGGGATAAGCATAAAGGAGTCCGGGGGGCCAAGCATAGACTACAGCGTCTCTGGGGGTCTCCCCTCTGGGGGGAATTATCGCGAAGTACTCACTGCATTTTGTGTTTAAAGGAGAAGCGAAAAGATAACAGCGAGGCTGACCCCATTTGTGGAAGATCTGCTTCGCAACAGACGGATTCAGAGACCACTCGTATGGGGTGAGGAGCACCCGGCTTAGCTTGTCCGTTAATATGTTGGACCGTCCCAGAATGTGCGTTGCTATCAGAAAGCGGTTGGTGGAAATCGCCCATTCCCACACTCTCATGGCTTCTCGACACAGGGGATAAGATCTGGTCCCCCCTTGTTTGTTTATATACCAGACCACTGACATGTTGTCCGTCTGGATTGCAATAGTCCCTAGGGGGAGAACGTCGTGGAGAGCTTGCAAAGCCGGAAGCACCGCCCTCATCTCTAGGACACTGATATGCAATGCAGTCTCTAGGGAAGTCCATGTGCCTTGAACGGATCTGCCTGAACAATGCCCCCCCCCCCACCCGAGGCGAGAAGCATCCGTGGTCAACGTGGCTTTGACCGGGGGAATCACAAAGGGCCTCCCTTCTCTGAGTTCCTGCGCATGTAACCACCACATAAGGGAGTCCCTGCACACCCTGCTCAAGGGATTGGCGTGTTTAACGGGTGGATCGACAGGGACCATTGGACTTGAAGGGTCCATTGCAAAATGTGCATCCGCAGATGGGCATGAAGAGAGAGAGACCGATCGCTGCTGATATAGACCCCAGTGCCCTCAGGACTAATTCTGCCGGAGGAGCAGGGCTCCGAAGAAGGGCCAGCACCTGATACGCCAAGCTGCTCATCCTGATTGACGTTAGAACAACTCGGGTGGTTATTGTATCTAGCCTGGCCCCTATGAATTCTAGGGCTTGAGTGGGGCACAGGCAGGATTTCTGCTCGTTCACTGAGATGCCTAGGTTGTGGGCCAGAGACAAGGCATAATCTCTCGCCACACAGAGCTGATGCCTGTTGGTCGCGGTGAGGAGCCAGTCGTCTAGGTAGGGGAAGACCTGAATGCCCTGAAGTCTCAGGTGGGCTGCAACCACTGCCATGACCTTGGTGAACACTCTGGGGACTGAGGTGAGGCCAAATGGAAGAACCCTGAATTGATAATGCCTGGCTCCGAGCCGGAAGCGGAGAAACCTCCTGGATCGTCTGTCCATCAAGATGTGGTAGTACGCATCCTTGAGGTCTAATGAGCACATCCAGTCGTTCTCCCGTAGAAGGGGGAGAATAGATTGTAGAGTGACCATCCAGAACTTTTCCTTGGGTATGAACAGATTCAGAGCGGAAAGGTCTAAGATGGGTCTGAGGTCCCCCGTTTTCTTTGGCACCAAAAGAACCTGGGGTAATAACCCCATCCGGACTGATCTGGGGGGACGGGCTGGATGGCTCTTTTTCTTAGCAGCTTTGAAATCTCCAAAGCCGCTGCCTCCCTCTGATCAGGTGGGACATCGGGGAGATGTCTGGGTTTGGGGGGGAAGGTTTATGAAAGGAATGGAGTATCCTCTGGATATGATCCGGAGCACCCATCGATCCATTGTAAGGGACTCCTAGTTTGACCGGTGCTCCGACAACCGCCCCCCGACTGCCTCCTCAGGGCTGTTGCGCGGGCCTGTCCGAGAAGGGTTCTCTAGACCCAAAGTTACGCGGCCCCCCTCTCTGCCTCTGGGCCGGTGTCCACCTTGTCCTCCTCTGCCTCTAGAGGATGAGTGGTCCGCAGCAGGATGGGATTGCTGAGACTTACGGAACCACAGCTTCTTTTGTCCCCTCTGATTCCTGGAAAAGGATCTTTGGGGATTAGAGAAGCGGACTCCGACGGCAGACAGTGTCTTCCCGTCCTTTTTGCTTTGGACTAGCGTGTGGCGAACAGTTTTGCCAAACAAGGCAGAACCGTCAAAAGGGGCGGTCGCGAAGGATGCCTTGAAAGGATCTGCGAAGTCACAAAGACGGAGCCAGGAGAGACGTCGCAAGATGACCCCGGCTCTGCTAGCTCTAGCGGCTCCCTCCATTGCGTGGGAGAGAAGCCGCATAGATGAATTGGAGATGGATTTTAGAGTGGCCATTCGAGTCTCAAAAACCTTGTCTGGGACCGACATGGACTCCGGGGGGGGCTGCAGCGTATTCCTTAATCAAGTCTCGCTGTAGCCTAATGGTATGTGCCATATAGTTCAGCGCCCTTATGGAATAGGTCGCTGAAGCAAACATCCGCTTCCCAATCAGGTCAAGCGCTCGAGATTTCTTATCTGGTGGGTGAACAGAAAAACTCTCCTGCACGTGTTCTTTCTTGGTGGCCGCAGCAACCAACATGGCATCAACGGGGGTTCCTTTGGCCCAAGACGGTCTATCTGTGAGGGGACTGAGGACTTTATCGGTGCGTCTAGGGATTGGCTCCACGGTGTCGGGCTCCTTCCACGCCCTGGTGGTAATTAAGTCCACCAGGGGGTCGGCCGGAGGGGACACCCAGGAGGTAGACGGGCCTGCCTCAAAGGCCTCCAGGAACACGGACTCATCAAGGGAGGGCTTTTGGGCAGACCACCCCCCTCTGATACGCAACATTTCCATGATGTCTCCAAAGGAGACATCTTCAGGGGGTGACCTTGGGGAACCCTCCGAATCATCTAAGTCTGTGTCTGTTGTAACGGACTCGGGGGAGTCCAGGTGCCTCCTTTTGCACCGATGTTTCCGAGGGACCTCCTCGGTGGGGCTGTCCAAAGAGGGCTCGTCCACAGATTGTTGTTCCCCTGCGGGAACTAGCTGGAGGGCTTGGGCAGGCTGTCCCGATGGACGGATGATGGAAGACAGACCCTCATACAGTGGGGGTACGGGTGGATCCGAAGCCCGGGTCGGGGATCTGGAGGACCTCGACAGTACCCTCTCCACTACCTCAAAAGCCGAAGGAGAGCCACTCTCGCCAGCCTCTGAGAGTAATCTCCTCGGCTCCAAGGAAGGGATCGGGGTCGGAGCCGATGCAGTCGGCGCCGAGGCAGAGGTGTGCTCCGACGCCAACAGCGCCAAAAACACAGCAACTCCCTCAGATCCGAGGCTCAGCCCTCGGCCCTGAGAGCTCAGGTCCGACAAGCTCGAAGGTATAGTCGGCGAAGACACCACCGCTATTGGCGCCGACAATTCCTCGGGTCCGAATGGGCCTGGATCCGATAACTCCGAGACTCGAAAACGAGTCGGAAAAGGAGTGATCGGGGTAAATATGGGGGCTGCACTCCCCCCCAGAGGGGGGGGGGAGGCAAGAGCATCCCCATCTGCATTTGGGTCTGCAAGAACCGACGCATCATCCGATCCATATCCGCTTCGGAGATGCTACGGGTCGACCTAAACGAAGTAGTCAAGGCGGGCCGGGAGGGCCGCCTCGAAGATCTCGAGGGAGACCTATCCTCCTCCTCCGGCTCCGGTGAGAAACAGGGCGAACGGCGCCAAGAGGAGGGGGATCCGGAGACCCTCGAGGGAGACTTATGTACTTTTTTTGGCAGAGCCGAAGGATGAGGTTCGGCCCGCCTTTTGTGGGACCTATGTCCTTCTTTATCCTTGTGCCTCTTCTCAGGTAGTGAAGAGGCACTAGTTTCTCCAGACCTCAAACCCAAAGAGGGAGGTTGAGTCCCAGGTAGAGCTAAGGGGACAGATGGCGCCAAAGCTACCGAAGCAGCTGGAGCCCGAACGGGGGAGGAAGAAGAAGCCGACTCCTGGGGGAGCTTTCCCGCCAGGATCAGCCTGTTCTTCCTATCCCGAAGTGCCCGGGGGTTAAAGGCCGCGCAGATCTGGCAGGCCTCTAACAAATGGGCTGCCCCCAGGCACAAAACGCACTGAGTGTGGCCATCAGCTGGGGAAAGCTTATGGCCACACTCAGTACATTTAGAAAAAAACGGCCTTAGGCCCTTCAGACATCATTCACTCACACACCCAAACACTAGGAGGGGGAGGGAGTTGAAGGTAAGGTTTAGCGATTAAACTAATAAGGTCCAAAAACCTAGCACAAGGAGTAGAAAGGGGAGCTAGCACACACACAACTACAACTTTTTTGACGAAAAAAGTGGTTTAACACCAGCAAAAATCTCACCCAGCCAGGAGCTCTTCACAAGGAAGCTTCTTCACCCGCGGCAAAAAACGATCTGAGGTAATGTGGTCAGTAGTAGAGGATTATGGGTAGGGGCCGGAGCTAGGAGCTCGGATCTAGGAGCTTGGAAAGTTGCCGGATTGGATCCGAGGTCGGATCCGAGACCCACAGGTTGCAGATCAAATGAAGTAACTACTTCAGATCAACTGTTTTGTTTTAAATAAACTTAGCCATGACTTTACGTTCTGACTCCTCTGTGTTTAGCACACTGCACTAGCCTTGCCACCTGCTTATGTAGAAAAAAAAAACAAGCTGATAATGACAAATGAAGACATTTCTTACCTGATCTGATTCAGCCTCTCCGTACCTAAGCAAGGTGACAAAATGTTCACAGTTGTTTCCCAGTAGATCATATGATACTTCCTGTCCAATCAGAAATTCTGCTCGGCGGATAATTTCTTCAACAGCAAGTGGGCTATACTTGTCATCATATTTGTTGTTTATCCTGTAACTGTCAGTTCCAACTACATCTTTCAGAAGTTGCATTTTCACCAGTGCCTTCCTGCTGAATACTGACTTTGCACTGGAAAATGAAGCTGCAGGTGTTCCCTCATCTAGAATATCACAAAAAGGAAAACTGCATTTAAAATCACAGCCTAACAGGTTTTACTTTTTATTTTATACTGCTAAGGTACTATCAACCCAACTATCCACTCATATGTCAAAGCATGAAATACAAACATTACCCTATCACAGACTTCCATATACAGTACTGACATTCTTCCTCACCATTGAATGAATGCTATTTTTACATGCAATGCTTTGTGTGCACTTAACTGCTGTATGTCTCCAGTAAGACTACTTAATTCATATTAAGAAGCAGATGTGTTCTATACATGACTTAAATTGCTTGCTTTGCTTTCAGGCTAATTAAAAAAAAGAAAAAAATCTGGTTTACAGCTGTAAATTCACTTTTAAAGCAGCAAAGTGTACAAGAATATAACACAATACAACCTGCACAGAAAGTACAATTAAATGTAAGAACTTACCATACAGCTAGGTCTGTGTTGTCGTCTTCTGTCAGTCTCAGCTATTGGCTATATTGGATTTAAGACCAGCAAAGTTTAGATTCTTTGATCCAGGCCTCAGGCTCCTCTCCTTTACCCGTAATTCCTTACTGTCCTCACAGTACCTCAGGCTAAATTTGCCCACCTATACCAAAGAACTCTTACCTATAGTATGCAACAAGGAAAAAAAATACCTGAGATCAACAATAACACACTGCCAGACGATAATAACTATGAATTGGGAGCCATATGTGTGACAATTTGGAAGGGGAATGGAGGAAGGAAGGTTAAGTGGTACGGAAGAAGACACCATGAATCTAACATTGTTGTCTTTTCTGTCTGCCTCAGCTATTTGGGATAGAGTCCCTAGGTACAAAAATTCCTGGGAGGCCTCAAGAAGGATATTCTGGAGAATGGAGGAGTCAAATGAATCTGCAGGTCCAGATTGTAATGGGAAACCAAGGTGTGAACAGTAGAACAAGTAGCAGCAGCACAAATGTCATCAATGGGTACTCTAGCAAAGAAAGCTACTGATACTGCAACTGTTCTGGTAGAGTAGGCTTTAGGTATATAAAAGAAGGGACAGTTCCTAGGGTTTGTAAACAAAGGAAATGCAATCACATAACCACCTGGATGGTGTGACACTGGAAACACTATCTCCCAATTAGCCTTGGAAAAAGAAAGAAATAGTTGGCCAGATTTACTGAAATTCTTTGTGTAATAAAGTCTTACCTTGCAATGGCTATACAACTGCAACGTATAGTCTCCTTTAATAGAAAGTTAGGAAAGTTAACAGGCAAATTAATTGCCTGATTAAGAGTAGATTCAGAAGCCAGCTTAGGAAGAAAATTAGAATTTGTCTGTATTGAAATCCTATCTTTGTGAAAAATCAAATATGGCACTTTGCACGACAGAGCCTGTAGGGTTCCTATTAGATAACCGAAGACGCATTCTATCGAATGTGCCTTGGTCGAACTTAAAACAACAAAAAAGCAAAATAGTGAAGCAGCTTTTAAGCGAATTCTTTCCCAGGGAAAGAATTTGCTTGGCTGCTTCAGTTACTTTGCCGTTTTCGGCACTGTAGTGGGATCTTGGAGTTGGTATATTTAAGTAGGGGGGGTGTGGGGGGTGAAGCCCCCCACTTTATGTATTCTTTCAATTTTTTTTTCTTTTTTCTTTTTTTTTTTTGGAACACCAATTTTTTTTCCCTTGGAAAAAAAATCACTGTTCTGAGCTTTCGAGATTGTAAGCTTTTGCTTACATGGGATCGATTATTCATCGTTCGCTTTTTTAAGCGTTTGATGATATAATATATACCCAGCCTGTAGTTCTGAAATTCTGAGGTAACTGTGACTAGAAAAACTGTTTTTCATAAAATATATTTGAGGACCACTGAAACTGCAAGTTCCAAAGGAGGCATGCTCAGGGTTATGGCCCGAAGTAAAAGAGTAATATCCCAAGCTGGACCAGGGTCTTTTGAAGGAATGTTCCATGTAAAAAAAGACTTGGATACTTTTAACAAAGCAATAGGTACGATTCTATCCCATATAAAAATTAAAAGTATTTGCCAATTGTACCTCAATGCTGGAAAAGTTTGCACCTTCATAAAACAGACTCAATAAAAAATCTAAAACAGAGGGTAGGGGAGCTGAACCCTTGGAGGAATTTCAAATGGAAAACCTTTTCCATTAACTTTTACAGACTTTTCGATTATCTGCTTGGGGAGGAAAACAGAATATGGAGCACAGGGGAAGAAAGTCTGGAATTTCTGGTTATCACTGGAACTGGAGAAACCAATAAATTAGTTTTAGAACTTCAATGTCCAGATAAGGCTGGCTGGACATGTGAAGAACCAGGTCTGGAAGAGGGTTCAGCACCCAGGGAGGATGAATAAGATGAGGCCACAGAAATGAGAGCCATATCTGCCAAGGCCAAAAGTGGGCAATGAGGATCACTTTCGCTTTGCACCAAATCACTTTCTGAAGAGACTTTGATATGACAGGAAAGGGCAAAAAAGCATATAGGAGGCCTGGGGGCCAAGTGTGAGTCATAGCGTCTATTGGTGACTCTCTCTCCTAAGTGACCAGGGAAAAAAATTGTGTACTTGGTGTTCAGAAGGATGGAAAAAAAGATTACATTAAGGCTGGCTGAAGCTCTTGGTAGCCACTGATTGAGAGACCACTCATAAGGCAGAAAAATGGACCTGCTCAGTTTGTGTACTAACACATTGAACTTCCTTGGGATATGCATTCCTACAAGAAAATGTTGGAAAGACATCGCCCACTGTCAGATTCTCATGGCTTTTTACACAAAAGATATGACCAAGTCCCCCCCCACATTTGTTAATGTACCAGACGATCGACATATTGTTCATCTAAATTGTGGTCACACCCGCAGATGGAAGTCCTGAAATGTTTGCAGTGTTAATTGGACTACCCTCATCTACAGAACACTGATGTGAAGCTTGGCCTCTATCAATGTTCACACACCTTGGACTGCTTTTCCTTCAAAATGCACTCCCCCCCCCCACCTCAGGCGGGAAGCAGCCATGGTAAGTGTGGCAGTGGGGGCAGAAAAATGAAGTGACAACCTACAGTAACTGGTGGGAAAGAACACAGTACCTGCAAACCCTTGTTAGATTGATTTGAAATTGCATGGACTGACACAGCATGGACCATTGGACTGAGAAAGACCAGTGCAGCACCCTCATGTAAAACCTGGCATGAAAGACAAGAGTTATGAAAGGTACCACTGAACCTACTAAGCACAGAATGGGTTTTCGAATAAGACAGAACTTCTTATGCCCCTTAATGCATGGAAAGGACTCTGGAATCTGGGAATTTGGGATGGGGCATTCAGGTGGCACCTATGAACTCGATTATCTGGACTGGAGTTAGCTGTGATTTGTACATGCTGCTCGTGATTCCTAACTGGGGCATAACTGGTGCATGGAGAGCTCCAGCTTGAAAAAGTATATCTCTTGTGGAAGCGGTTTTGAGCCAGTCTTCTAAATACAGGAACACTCGGAATCCTTGCAGCCTGAAATGCAGTGCAACCACTACCATGTATGTGGTGAACACCCAGGGGAGGTGGGAATAAGAAAAAAAACACAACTAGATAAAAACAGGAAGAAAAAGGAACAAGTCTTTGTGTAAGAAAGAAAGGACCCTAAGACTACAGAAAATTCAGTAGAGGCAAAACTTACCCACTGAAAATCTCAAGAAGTGTGCTAAGCCTAATGATCATATCCTAACTTAAAGAGCAGCAAACAAGGTCTGACATACTTTGAGAATTATATAGAATTATGGGTAGAAAGGAGGAGTACTTGCTGGTTTTAGATTCGATTGGATTCAATATGCCCAATAGTTGAGGTGGATAGGAAACACAACATTGGATCTTACCATAAAGCACTGCTGCAGTAGAGATAACTATATGGGGGATAGCCTTCCAAGAATATTGCATGTCTGACTAGTCTATAAGGCTTTGGATTTCTACCTCATGTCGTATGTGCTGGCATAAAAAGGATATGTGGGTGCCAAAAATCGGTGCTTTCTTGCCCAAAGGGGAAGCTGTGGTCTGAAGCTCTAGTAAACTATGTGAAATCAAGAAATGTAATGAAATGTCATATCAGAAGGGTAAAATGTAAAGCAGAGTACCCAACTTTGGCCAAGGGAACAGGATGAACTGGGACAAGCTGGAAGGGTGCTAATACTGCAACAGCAATCTAGTCTAACATCTAATGTAATGGTAAATTAACTTACACAACTCTACTATGTTTATCCTTTGATCACTATTGCAGCAGCTATAATTATATGGAATGATTTTCATACTTAGGAAGACAGACTGGAAGTAAAAAGCCTGGAGTCTACAAGTCCCTATAAAGTAGCTTTATCAAACCTTGCTCTGGCTCTGGAAAATAAGTTTAACTTGTACTGCCTACCGAAGGTGTGCACTGAAGACTAATTAGCTACCTGTAGAATAGACCCAGAATCCACTCCTTTCCAAAAAGGCCCCAAAAGTAGCTACAGTTCTGGCAGATTAAGCTTTGACTTACTGAGGTTTTATTTTTACCAGGGTAAGAATAACAAAATCGAACAGTCTGAGACAGCCATCTGGAAACAGTTGGTTTAGATACTGGCTGTCCTTTCTCCTGTCCATCAAAGGAAACAAACTGTTGGAAAGATTTTCTAAAATATTTAGTCCCATCCAGGTAAAATCTTAATTGTCTGTTACTGTCTAAAGTATGAAAGATTCTCCTCTGCTTTGGGGTTCAGGAAAGAACACAGGGAAATGAATGGGCTGGTTCAAAGTAAATTAAGAAACAATGTTAAGCATAAAGGAAGAATTTGTTCTAATACTCACCCTTACTTTATTCAGAAAGGATTGCATAGACATTAGGGCTTGTAACTTAGATGCATGTCTTTCTGAAGTCACAGCAGTGAGCAAAACAGACTTATATATTCTAAATGTTAAAGAACTGGCTACAAGTTCAAAAGGAGGAATAATTAGCTTCTCCAACACAAATTTAAAATCCCATGGAGGTAACATTTGTTTTCTATGTGGTCTAATATAAAATACCCCTTTCAAAAAATTGTTTAACTTGAAATAATGAAGAAATAGAGGACCAAAGATAGTCAAGCAGGAATATCTTTTACGGCACCAACTACAAAATCTTTTCCATCTAACTATAATTTTCTAGTAGCATTGTTTAGCCTTTTTTAACACCTACTGTACATCCTCAGGGGGAAAAAGTGCTTAAATGGGAGACAGGTGAAGATTTTGAATGTTGGATGGATTAGGGATCCCTTGTCTTGTGTAAGCAAATCTGTACTTTGACTAAGTTTTTGGTAACTACCCGTGGCTTGGTGCTAGAGAGAGAAGAGTCAATGCTGTCTGGGTCAAATTGGAGTTTTCAGAAGCATTTATGACAAATCCATCTTGATCTCAAGAAGAACTCTGGGTATTCAAGGAAAGATGAAAAGGTACAGAACATTCCTGTCCATGGAAAAGAAAATGCATCCGTTTTTTTCCACACATTTTTAAAAGGTGTTCCAGAAAAGAACATGGTTAGATGTTGAGACAGGAGACAAAAAAATCTACTTGGGGAATTCCCTACAGGTGGGCAATCTGCTGGAAGGCCTCTGGGTATAGCACTGATTCATGTGGGTCTATCCTGGATCTGCTCAAAGCACCTGCTATCATGTTCTGCTCATAAAGAATGTGTGTGCCCTGAAGAAAGCTTCCAGACAACCATGGCTAACTGCATATGGGGAGGATCTTCTTGTTTTTGTTACATACCACATCACTGAAGAGTTGTCTGTTATCACTAACAGGATCCAGGAGTACCTGCTTTACAGCTTTGATAGCAGCATCATCTCTTTGAGATTTATGTGTTTGTTTCTGAAATTAGGCTCCCACATGTCCTGGATCTTGATGCCTTGAAATATTGTCATTTGAACTATTCTTTTAGTCTTTAAATTGCTTCCAGATACATACTTTGTCACTGGCAAGAGTCTGAAGAGAAACTGCCTTCCAATACAGATTCACAAGGTGTTGGGAAGGATAACTGAGAGGTGTGCTGTAGACCCTAGACATCGGATTCAGAAAGATCCTCTTCTTCTCGGGAAAAGAGGATTCTCTTTCACTTAACTGGGGAAGAAGCTGGAAGAGAAGGTTGCAGGGATTTTATTGCCTTAATCAGGCCCTGTGCAGAATTATACCAATCTTCCTGGGAAGTCTTCTGTACAGAGGAAATGGAAGCAGGAGGCAAATGTGTAGGTTTTTTGAGTCCACTTTTCTGAGATCTTTAGTCTTAGGGGTTGAATCCAAAGACCAGACCTTTATTACTTGGTTAATGCCTCCCTTATCCTGAGAAAATATTACTTGTGGTTCTCCCTTCTCAGCAACATCAACCTACTCAACCTAACACATGGTCTGAAAGGACGTGCTATGTTCACAGGCCTTAGCAGCTTCCGGATAGTCACACCAGTAGGACCAGGAGAGCTGAACTGATGGTCTGGGGGACACAAAAGTGCCACAGTAGAGATATCAGGCTGCAGAAATTATGGGGAAGTCCAAGATTCTTTGGAATGCTCTTTTGAAATTTTCTTCTTCTACGCTGAAGAGGAGTCTGTTGCCATGTCACTCGCCTGAAATTCCTAAGGTGCTTATTCTCATGGAAAATCTTAGAATTCAACCTACTTCTAGTAGTTTTAAGAGTAAAGGAAATGCAAATCTGACAGGACCTTACTTTGTACTGTCCAACTAGACAAAAACACATGAAGTATGGGAGTCCTTATAAGGAATCTGTTACCTCTACAACATTCACCCTTCCTGACAGATATACAACATTTTTAATTTAACTTTTCTAGAGGAAAAGGAATGCCCAATAGGGATACTTATTTGCCCAAAGCTGTAGCTGATGCCAACTGCCAATACTCACACAACTAAACTGATGTCAAGTCTGCATAAATATGGTGAAAAAGTTCTGATTACTGATACACCCATACAGCCTTCTTAAAATAGAACAATACTCTCATGCTAAAACTGGATGTACGGTTTGCGAGGGTGTAGCCTAACGTTTTGTAACGGTTTGGATGTCCAATATCTTCTGCAGGATACATCCCACACAATTATGGCTACTGCAACAGTGATCTAATGAAGAAAATCTATGAAGAAAGATTAAATTTTTCCTGAATAATGGCAGTTATTCAGTAATGATTTCAACCTATGCTATTAAATGTTCCTGTAGAAGAACAAAACTACACATAATTTGACATTGCTGATTCAGAACTAAAAAAAATACCACTGCCTTTCCACTTTAACTTATAAAATGGCTGAACTGCAAAAGACTGAGCACTGTGGGGTGGCTCTCTATTATATGAGTGCCCCACAACTTCCACTGCAAACAAGAGACTTCAAAGAGCTCTGTGGACATTGTGTCAAGTTCCTGATGCCTCATTTATTCTATTCAGGGTCTTGGAAGAGTTGGAATGTAACCTGGCTGGGGGAAGCATATGGCAGAGAACCAGTTCAGGAAGGAATATCATTCCACTGCAGAATGGGCATGTATATATATTCATAGGTAGCTACTAGGCTTGCAGTCCAGTAGACCACTGAGGAATGTGCAAGGACACACACACACACACACACACACACACACACACACACACACACACACACACACACACACACACACACACACACACACACACACACACAAAATGAGCACATCCTCACACACCTACAGACAACTGGAAGGATCACCACTCACATATTTGGGATGTGGAAGGCACAAAATCCAGTGGTGAAGACTCATGCAGACAGAGAGAAGTCATGCAGAACCACACACAAGGCACCCCAGCCAACAGCCAAACCAGAGAATCAAATATTGTTAAGGAAAAATGTTAAATGATGTGCCACTGCACTGCCACTCTAAGAAAAATGGACTATATTTTTCTCTCTCTCCTAGTATTTCATACAATTTATATTGGTTTACGTCACCACAATAAAGGCATTCTTTAATGACAATCTTGCCTAGAATTATTTTTAACTGTTCATGCCTGCTGTGTTATTAATATATACATCAAAAAAGCCTACTAAATCCTACTCTGAAATAACTTCTACCCGTTAATGAAATACCATTTGCATAATAATACTTAATAGATTCGTATATTAAAACTAGGCTAATGATCTGTTGGGCCTTTCCAAGCCTAGCCAAGTTTTCCAGAATGAATAATGATGCCCTATATCCAAACAGGACACCGGGAGCCACACATTTACAAGCTACCTCTGTCCATAAGGAACATGGGTTCCTGCTTGGTTGTAGGAAAGTCACATGAACTGACCTGTAAGCTTCATGATCATTCATTTACTAATTCAATCGCTTATTGATTAAACTCAGACTACAAAAAAAAATCCACATACCTGAATATTAATTAACCACTATTCAAAATTCTCTTTGCCCATATATTCACCCAAAATTCATGTTTTACACTAGATAGTAATGAATTCCAGACTCTTAACTACCCTGTCACTGACCTACTGTTTTGTTTTATTTGTCCTGCGCACTGGTCTTTGAAGTATTTCATAAAACTCCCTTACCTATCTGTCATTCTATTTCTTTTTCCTAAGCCAAAGATTTTAAATGAAAAAAAAAAAATCTAGAGATACTTCATAAATCAAAATGTATTCTATATGCATGTGAATACCTTATTTTGTATGAATGCACTGTAACTCCCTTTATCCCTGTATTGTTTTCTCCTGTGAACCTGTTCAATATGCATGTTTTTTTCTCCTGGTGTGCAACTCAAACCAAGTAACCATATTCAATTTATCTTTATGTGACTTTTAAAAATGGTACTAAAATATACTCTTGTCTAAATATTATCAAATTCATAATGCTTACTGCTCAACTTCTTTGCTCAAGAATTCTACGCAAAGCAAAAATAATAGAGGGGGAATGACAAAATCGAGGGATTATTTTAAATATTATTCTAATTTACTTAAATGTTAACAAAACAGGTTTTGCATCAGCAAGCATTTTCTGAACAATAAGAAGTATGAAACACTACATACAATGGGGAGGGTGAATGGGGTCTGCTGTGTAACATGAAGAGTTTATAAGTAAAATAGAACCAAAACATCAGGAAATTGTGTCTGAGGAGCTCAGGAATGGAGAATAACTGTTGTGGAGCTACTAATTATCAGAATGGAAGGCAAAATCAACAAGATCCTGTAGCATATGAAGGACATGTCTAGACAGCTTCGGGTGTTACCACTGGAGGTATGGGAAGTTAGGGAAAATAACAAGTAAACAGTTTAGGATTGACTGTAAGCAGCATGAAATGTACAGTTAAATGCTATGAAGGAGAAATTAAAAAATCAAGTGCATGTGCAGAGGTTCTGCTAGAGAAATTGTAAGATTTAGAATGCAGATCATTCACAGAAAACGTCAAAATCACTACAATAAAGGAAGGGCAGAAGGAGAAGGAAGTGGTAAAATAGGCTGACCAATGTATTTGGCAGATAACGGAGGAAATGACTGACTGGATAACCAAACTGATATAGCACAGAGGGTAGGGGAACTCACATGAAGTGCAATCACACAATGACACTTATTAGATGAATGCCAGAGATTGAAGGAATGTACTGTGAAAACAGCAGTTTTCAGAAGAGACTTTTTAATGGGTAATTCTAAACTAAAAATTGTGGAAGACTTTGCAGCATAGCTGTATCAGTATGAAGGCTTTGCTTAGAGCAGGGTAGCATTTAAGGCAAGCAGGGGCAGCATCATTTCTTATCTACCCTGCAACGTTCATAGGCTCACAGGTACTTACTAAGATATTGGTCTGTGAAGATTTTAAGAAGCTTAACCCTGCATTTCCATGTTATAATTATTACTGGGTGGTGCAGTGGTGCTGTGGTTAACATTGTCACCTTACCTGCAAGAGGTTCTCTGGTTCATAAGGGGGAATTTAATAAAGCCTACACGGACTTATTTTCTGTGTAGGCACAGTGGCACACAGCTTACATGAAAGTAAGCAGGTTTGCGATCCAGGAAGCAGAGCTGAGGGGCATGCACGCGCGAGCCAACACGGAAGTGTCCGTGCCATGCAAATCACCTCATAAGCAGGGTGAGGATGGTAGAACAATCCAGCAAGCAGATAAACAGTCCTGCAAACCCAGTGTTGGTGTCCAAAATGTACAAGGAAAAATTTCATGTACAAGATATTAAACAGAGAACTGGGGCTGTAAAAGTGCAATAAGGATAGAAATAGCATAGCAGACACAGATATATGCAAAACTATCCACCGTGTGTCCAAACCCTAATGGAAAATAATTAGATTATGTTTGCACTGCATGCCGCAGTGCTCAAACATGCAGTTAAAAAAAAAAATTTTTAAAGTGTGAAAACGAAAATTAGTAGATGTTACAGTAATGCATTATAGGACCCTGCATGCAGTATGTGCAATGGTAGACTGCTGTGGTTGCTAATGAGGCAGGGCCTGGAACCATGTAGTTCCCAGGATGTGTGCAAGGATCTCTATACAAATGAGCTGGAGTTACTGAATAGCACAAATGGGTATCCATGCCCGCAGATCCCATCCATGTAGGCAGAGACCCATGTTGGTGTCCACATAAGAGGTAGCTGACATCACAAGGAGGTGTGTGCGCATCCTTTTAAGCTAATTGGAGAACAGCAGTGCCTGTTTGCGGGGCTCACCACTCTGCTGAGCAAGGGTGTGTGTACAGTGTCTGCTAAGCTTTGTTTACCTTCGGAGTCATGTTTCAGTGACTTTGAGCGTGTCTGCACTGCGAACCACTATGTTGAGTGTGAGCTTTCATGGGGGTGTGTACAATGACTGCTGAGCACTGTTTACTTTCACAGCGCATGTTTACGCGGTGAGCAGCAGTGCTGAGCGAGGAAGGCTGTAAAAAAAAAAAAAAAAACAATTGGCTGAGAAAGGCAATGATATTTTAATTACTGTTGACTCGTGTTCCACTTGAACTAGGGTCATTAAATAGAAGTTATGTTCTTACCATAACGTTCCATGTTAGTTGTCTTCTTCTCGCCTTCTTCTTGCTGGATGGGTTCGGAGCCGACCTCGGCTCCGACTCGGCCACTCTAAAAGCTCGAGAGTTGGTTCCACCGGCTCGAGGCTCCCCTTATATCCCACAATGCTAGGCGTGAGTTACCTCAGATCTCGTTTGTAAGCTAGGCCCAGCTTATAATAGTAGCAGAATAGCTAGAAACAAAGTCCACCTCTATAAACAAGGGTGAAGAGAAGGGTGACCTACATCCTGATCTAGGAAATATGCACAGCAGAGCATATACCTAAAGTAAAGAGGTGGTAGAAAGAGAGGTCACAATCAAACTCCTCTAGGTCTGTCCAGGCCAGGGGGAAGGAGGGTGGGACGCAAGAAGAAGGCGAGAAGAAGACAACTAACATGGAACGTTATGGTAAGAACATAACTTCTATATGTTAAGTTGTCTATCTCGCCTTCATTCTTGCTGGATGGGACCGTCCCTAGCACCTTGTCCTGGGTGGCCTAACGGAACAGACTCTTGAGAACAGTGGAACCAAAGTTAGCTCTATGCCTAGAAGCTAAATCCAACTTATAATGAGAAATGAAAGTATGAGGAGTAGCCCAAGTAGCCGCTGCACAAATGGTGTCAATAGGCAGTCTGTCTTGGAAGGCTATAGAAGTAGCCAAAGCTCTGGTAGAATGGGCTTTAGGTTTGTTAGGCAGCTTTTGGTGTCTAATTTCATAAACAAGGGAAATCAGAGATGTTAGCCATCTAGATAATGATACCTTTGAAACTGAAAGTCCCTTTCTGCCTTCTGCATAAGAGACAAACAGCTGGTCAGATTTTCTGAATTGTTTGGTTCTATCCAAATAGTACCTTAACTGACGATGAACATCTAGCCAATGCAATTTTTGTTCAGACCTGTTAGAATATTCTGGAAAAACACAGGAAGGTCAATGCTTTGATTTAGGTTAGACGCCGAGGCTATCTTAGGTAAAAAAGACGGGTTGGTTCGTAAAGATACCCTGTCCTTATGGAACAACAGATAAGGAGGTCGACAGCTGAGTGCATGAAGTTCTGAAACTCTTCTAGCTGAAGTAATAGCTACCAGAAAGAGTGTCTTCCATGATAGCAATTTTAAAGAACAGGAGGCTGCAGGTTCGAAAGGGGAAGAATCAAAGAACTAAGAACTAAATTTAGGTCCCAAGGAGGAGGAGGATTTCTTATAGGAGGTCTGAGTAGAAAAACTCCCTTCAAAAAGGCTTTGCAAAGTTTGTGGGACATTATGGCAGACTCTGAAATGCCCACATGAAAGTTAGAAATAGCTGCCAATTGAACTTTAAGAGTAGAAGGAGATGAACCTGCATGGAAGAGTTCAGCTAGAAAGTCAAGGACCATTTGGATGGAGGCAGTGAAAGGATCTATGTCCCTTCCTTGAGCCCAACAGGCGAAACGTTTCCACTTACTCAAATAAATCTTTCGAGTGGAAGATTTATGGGACGCTATCAAAATATCTCGAACAGAGTGAGATATTTGAGGAAGCCTGGCTAAGGCTGGAATTGGAGGAACCAAGCAGTGAGGTTCAGAGAGGGAAGGGAGCGATGAAACTGACCCGACTGATGGATCAAAAGATCTGGAACTAGGTCCAGATGCCAAGGTCGCTCCGACAGAAAGTGATGTAGAAAGGGGAACCAAACCTGTCGAGGCCAGTAAGGAGCAATGAGGATCAACGAGGCCTTCTGAGCGATATAGCTTTCTGTATCACTTGAGAGATAAGTGGGAAGGGAGGAAATGCATACAGAAGTCCCCGGGGCCAAACTTGGACTAGAGCGTCTCTGCTGGGCTGGCCTGGTAAAGGGAATAGAGTGAAAAAATCTCTGCACTTGCTGTTTTGGGGAGTAGCAAAAAGGTCGCAGCAAGGCTGACCCCACTTGAGAAAAATTTCTCTCACAACAGAGTCTTTCAGAGACCACTCGTGAGGCATGAGGATAGCTCTGCTCAACTTGTCCGCGATTTGATTGGACTTCCCGGGGATGTGCGTTGCTATCAGAAACCGCTGAGAAGAAATCGCCCATTGCCACAGTCTGAGTGCTTCTCGACACAGGGGTAGGACCTGGTTCCGCCTTGTTTGTTGATATACCACACTACAGACATATTGTCCGTCTGGATTGCTATCGTTCCCAAGGGAAGAGAGTCTTGAAGGGCTTGCAACGCTAAAAGCACTGCTCTCATCTCTAGAACATTTATGTGCAAGTGGCATTCGTCTGGTTGCCATGTGCCCTGGACAGTTCTGCCCTGATAATGCCCCCACCCGATCAGGGAGGCGTCCGTTGTCAGAGTAGCAACCGGAGGGAGGAACAAAGGGTCTTCCCACGAAGAGCTGAGGGAAGACATCCACCACAGAAGATGATTCCTGCATGTTTGCGTAATCATAATGGTGTGGGACATCGGAAGTTGCTGGTATGACCATTGTGTGAAGAGCATCCATTGAAGGATTCTCATGTGGAATCTGGCTAATGGAAGCAGAGGTATGGCAGCCACCATAATCCCCAATACTTTCAGAACTAACCTGGCTTTGACTCTGTTGCTGCTGAAGAGGAGCGAGACCAGTTTGTGTATGTCTGTTATTCTTTGATCTGTTAACCTCGCAGACATGTTGACTGTGTCCAGAATTGCGCCTATGAAGGTAATAACACGACAAGGCGACAAAACAGACTTTTCGCAATTTATTGAAATGCCTAAGTTTTGACAAATGCGAAAGGTGTAGTCCCTGGCCTTTAGAAGAAGATGCTTGGTGGGAGCTGTGAGGAGCCAGTCGTCCAAATATGGAAACACCTGGAATCCCTGACGTCTCAGGTGAGAGGCTACCACTGCCATGCATTTGGTAAACACCGGGGCAGTGGTGAGTCCAAAGGGCAGGGCTCTGAATTGAAAATGACTGGTTCCCAGCCTGAAGCGGAGAAATCTTCTGGAGCGTCTGTTCATTTTTATATGATAGTACGCATCCTGAAGGTCTATAGAGCACATCCAGTTTTTTCTTCCCAATAGGGGAAGAATGGACTGTAGCGTGACCATCCGAAATCGTGTTTTCTTGACTGACTTGTTCAAGATACTGAGATCCAAAATTGGTCTCCAGTCCCCTGTTTTTTTTTGGAACTAAAAAGAACCTGGAGTAGATTCCGGATCCTTGCTGGTCTGCTGGAACTGGCTGAATTGCTCTTTTTGCAAGCAGCTTTGAAATTTCCAAAGCTGCAAGATCCCTTTGAGCGGGTGGAACATCTGGAAGGGATTTTTTTGATCGGTTTGGAATGCAAACGAAGGGAATGGAATAGCCTTCGGAAATGATGGACTGTACCCACTTGTCTCGAGTTAGGGATGGCCAGGCTTCTGGGTACAGTGACAATCTTCCCCGACTGCCTCCGAAGGTGGACAGTCGGGCAACACCTCAGGGATGCTGAAAGGGCTTATCGGAGAAAGTTTCTCGATTGCCCTGGTTCTGCGGAACCCCCTGCCTCTAGGGCGACGTCTACCATTGTTGTTCCCCCCTCTGCCTCTGGCGGGGAACCGACTTTGTGCGTCAGGCGAAGCCCCTTGAGATTGTTTGCGTAACCACATTTTCCCACTTTTTTGGCCTTTGGGGTAAGGCCTAGAAGGAGTAGAAAAACGGACTCCGACGGCAGAAAGAGTCTTGCCATCTGTCTCGCACCTAGTCAAGGTTTCTTTCACTTGAGGACCAAAAAGAGATGATCCATCAAACGGGGAATTAGTGAAAGACGTTTTAAAGGGGTCCGCAAAGTTGCATAGCCGCATCCAGGCATGCCTGCGTAAGGCTACACCTGTCCCTGCGGCCCTGCTCGCTCCATCAGCCGCATACGAAAGGAGGCGCATGGAGGAGTTAGCTATGGAGTTCAGGGTAGCCAGCTGAGTGTTCATCTTGTCCTGAAAACCCGCAGCTGTAGGATCCTTCAACATGTCACTCGCTTCTTTGATCAAGTCTCTTTGAAGACGAGTAAAATGGCATAGGTAGTTCAGCGAACGCATTGCAAAGGTCGCTGATGAGAACATCCGCTTCCCGTACCTGTCCATAGACCTAGATTCCTTGTTAGGTGGATGGACAGGCACTGAAGGATCAGCTAGTTCCTTCTTAGTGGCAGCAGCAACCACCATAGCATCCACAGAAACTCCCTTGGTCAGAAATTGTTTATCCGCTGGAGCCGTGATAAATTTTGAGGGTCTCCTGGGAGTGGGGTCCACTGAGTCAGGAGCCGTCCATGCCTTTTTTGCTACCACCTGCATGAGGGGGTCAAAAGGGGGGAGACACCCAGGAGGTGGAAGGGCGAGAGCCAAACGCCTCAAGGTACACAGATTCATCCTCCGAAGGGTTGAGGGCTGGCCAATTTCCCTCTGCTTGAGGATTTCTAGAATGTCTGCAAATGAGACATCTTCAGAAGGGGAACGGGGAACCCTCGAATCCTCTAAATCTGTGTCAGAGGTGACGGACTCAGGTGAGTCTATGTGTTTCCTCTTACACTTTCTCTTCCGAGGGGGCTCTTCTGCCAATTCAGGAGAGGCCTCGGAAGAGGATGAGATCCCCACAGGGGATTCCTGAGGAGCTGGCTCTCTGCGGTCTGGGATGAGGGAGTGAGTCGACTTGACCTGAGGCACCGAAGAGGGAGGGGCGGACGGAGCCGACTGTGGAGTTGAACCAGGTTCCAACACACTCCGCATGACCTCGAACGCACCCCTGTCAGGCAGAGCCAGAGGTCCCCGCTTCTAAAAGCTAAAAACCTCCCTCGGCACCGACAGTGATGGCTCCGAGGCCAATGTCGGAGCCGAACTCACCAGCGTCGAAGCTCCGAGAGGGAGAGCGGGGTCGGACAAGGGTCCGATGCCACTCACCCCCTCGGAGCCGACGAGGGAAGTCCGGCGCCGAGATTCTTCTAAGGAAGAAATCGGAGCCGACGATGGAGCCGAAGACATTTGTATCGGCTCCGACGCTACCACAGTCTCGGTTCCGAAACGCCCCGGCTCCGAGCTCAACGGAGTCGGAGGAGGTACATAATGAGGGACAGGGTCAGGCATCGACTGATGAGTCGGGCTCTGAAGCATTTGGGCCAGTGCCTCGGACTTAAGAAGTCGACTCACTACCCTCTGAAGGTCATGGTCCAAAAGCCTCGATGACCTAGAGGAGTGAGATCTATGGCTCCGTTCAGACAGCAAGGGAGATGCTGGAGCCGAATGAATGGAGCCAAGGGACGGTGACCTGGACCTCTTTCTAGATGTCGGTTCCGAAGGTCTAGTCGGAACCGACAAAGGAATTTCCAATACCTCGGCTCCAGCCGGAGCCGAGGAAACCACAGAAACTGCAGTCTGAGACTCATCGGCTCCAGCCCGCGCCGATGTAGACGGAGGTTTCAAGCCTTAGGCCTCGGCTCAGAAGCTGGAGCCGAGGACCTAGAAGCCTTGGAGGGTTTTCCCGAAGGAACAGTAAGGGAACCCTCAGGCTTAAGTAAACCTCTCAAAATAAGTTTATTTTTTCTTTCCTGCAGGACTCTGGGGCTGAAGCCATGGCATACAGCACAAGAGTCCTGCAGGTGTAAAGGTCCCAGGCAGTAGACACAAGAAGTGTGACCGTCTGTCAGAGACATTTTCTGACAGCACGAGTCACACTTCTTGAAGCCTGAGACCTTTGAGTCTTTAGACATTATTGAAGGAAGTGCAACCACACACACACAGTCAAACACACTGATTACACCCTATACAAGTTTAACTCAAAAATTAAAAATCACTATCAAAGTTTTTAAATTCCTGAGAAAATCACACACACACCACTAGGGGATGGAAAAGGCCCGAAGGCCCGAGGGAAGAACTTATAAGTTCTTTTTGGAAAAGGGGATAAAAGAAGAGAAAAAGGGACAAAATCCACTAAACTAAGGAAAATAACTGTTAAGAATTAAACTAAAGGGGTTTAAGTAGACTAAAAATTACTCTACAATAACTCACCAAGAAGCCGGTAGAAACCAAACACCTCGATCGCTGTAGCGGCAAACGAGATCTGAGGTAACTCACGCCTAGCATTGTGGGATATAAGGGGAGCCTCGAGCCGGTGAAACCAACTCTCGAGCTTTTAGAGTGGCCGAGTCGGAGCCGAGGTCGGCTCCGAACCCATCCAGCAAGAATGAAGGCGAGATAGACAACTTAACATCATCCCTTAATGATGTACTTGGCAGGTGGAATGCATCACTGGCAGCCAATCACAAAGGCTGCACCTACAGCAGAGCACTATAAAGGTTGCAGAAACCCTACAATCTGATTTCACCCCCATACTCTGCACCAGTGGAGAACAGACTTGGGACTTTTAACTAAAAAAATGCTAGGGGCTGCAGCAGGTCTGCTATATATGTATGTGCTAGATGCTAAGGTCAGTGCTGCTGCTGCTGACCATAGGACTAGACTGAGAAAGAGTGTTCAGGCCCAGGGTAACCTTCCAGGGTCTACATGAGTTGGAGATTCCAGAGAGCTACAGGGTGGACATGGACATACTACAAGAACTCACTGAGCTCTGCCGACCTCAACTCAGACCTAGAGCCAACAAAGGGGAACCCATCCCATTGGAAACAAAGGTATATGTAGCTCTTAGGATACTAGCTACGGGTACATTCCAAAGATCAACTGAGGACATATTGGGAGTCTCAGAGGCATCAGCATCCAGGGTACTCTACCAGTTCCTGGATGCTGTGCTACCACAAGCCAGTGAGCACATTTATTTTCCCCTCACCACTGAGGCGAGGGCTAGCAGTATGCAACACTTCTACTGTGTAGCACACTACCCTGAGGTATTGGGTGCCATAGAGTGCACTCATGTACACATCAAGGCACCACCCAGTGAGGAGGGTAGAATCTATGTCAACAACAAGGAGTACCACTCCATCAACTGCCAGGTCATGTGCAATGCCCAGGGCATAATCATGAATGTGTATGCTGGCAGCCCTGGCAGTTATCACATCTGGCATGCATCACAACGGTACCAGATGTTTGCTGTGGGGGGGCATCCCATATGGCCATTTACTGGGGGATGCTGGCTACGCACTGTAACTGTGGATGATGACACCCATCAGAAATGCACATCCACCCACCAAAGAATGCCATAATGAGGCACACGCACAAACTAGGAACATTATAGAGCATGTGTTTGGGCTGTTGAAGTCACAGTTCCAGTGCTCCAATATATCTGATGGAGCCCTGCAGTACTCTCCAGCCACATGTGCACACATGTTCACAGTATGTGCCATGCTACATAATATGATCCTGTGGAAACAGTTGGAGCAGGATCATCAAAGGGAAGGGATACACAGCCCCCACCAGTGCCTAGGTCCCCACAGCCACACCCACAGGGGGACTCAGAGGAGGAAACTCCTGAGGTTGTCCCTGTAGGTAGAAGTAGGTGTGCCTAGTATGCCCTGTTCTTGGCCAAGAGACAACACATAGCGCATGCACTGACAACCTAGGGCCCTAGGGACTGACACCTTACTCAGACTCACATACATATTAGTAAAAATGATGCCAGCCAGCCCACACAACCTGTACCTCACCATGTATTGGCTGTGGATTGCATACATCAGACAGAGTCAGCCCTGAACTACATGTCTGTCAATTGCAGCATTCGCAAGGTAGGTCACACAGCTAATCACCACTTGTAAAACGTACTAGAATATGGTAGTATATGTATGGACCTGCCACATGTATGCAAGGGAATATAGTGTGCTACTGTGCTACTTGCAGAGATCTAACAGCCACTTGGGACAACAGGTACTCTGTCCAATAGTATGTGCTCCATAATATTCACTAGGTCACATGGCCGGAAACCCCACTACATTATTCAAGGGAGATGCCAAACAGTGGGGTCACAGAACAGTCACACAATTGTGTATGGCAGCAGAGCATGGGCTGGTCATCCCACACCCCCAACTCATTAGTGTACCCCTACAACTGATGTAGCAGTATATCTGCAATGATATATCAGCAAACCACCCACTTCTACGGCTGTGACATAGAACCTGGCCAAATGTTTTATGTCTCACGTAATGCAGGGGTGAGAATGCATGTCTGTATGCTGTTGATTGTTGATGAATGACACATCCCTGTCTGGCAGCCTGTGTGGCTCAGTAGGCTAGGGATATCAGCAGGGGTGATGGTGTTGATGGTTTGAATCTGGCAGTAGCTAGATTCTTTTGCATTTGAGGTAGTCGTATGTTTGTATTCCCACAGACTGTCATAACCCCTCAATCTGTTATCGCAAGAAGGCTGGACAAAGCCACAGTGAATGGGGGGGAGGGCTAAATCTACAGACAGACATTATACATGCTCTGAGTAACCTATAAGGTGGCTAGTATAACAGCAGGTTGAAAAAAGTCAGATTAGCTGCAGGATGTAAAGGCCATCACTTAAATGTGTCAGCAGTTACAGCAATTGACTGAATTTTACAGTATATTACTGGAAAACCACAAATGTATGAGGAACAGAGCAGGCATATGGGGCGAAATGCTGGACATTCTGCAAAAACATGTACAGGGAGAGGTATGCAGATTGTCACCCTGTATGTAGTGTTACATCATGTACCCTAGTCACATCATACTGCTCAACCTCTTAGATCAAGAAATCCGGCCAAAGCCATGAATAAAAGTGGGACAAAGCCCCACAAAGTTTTAAATATTGCTCTTACAAACGTAGAAAGTTGACAGAATAACAGGTCTTGTCTTATCACAAATCTCCTGATGTGTATGGAGTCTGAAACTCAAATGCCTGTCATTATTTATTAACTTCAACCTTCAATGCTTTGCCACTAATTTGCCAGAAAACCACAATGTTATGTAAAACAGACCAAAAATATGACGCAAAACTCTGGACATTCTGTGAAGCTCTGTGCAGTTGGGAGGTATGAATCACATATTAAGGTCAGCAAACAGCTGGGGAATGCCGTGAACGATATCAGGGAAGTGCTGTACTATGGTAACAGGTGCAGCAGCCAATGGCCTGCAGCACACATAATCCCAGACTGGAGTACAGGTAGCTCTACCCTGGAGTCACCCTGTAAGTACAGACAGTCACACTGAGCATTCTCCTACACTTAGCTAACTTGAGCCCAAGTCTGTTGCCTCTTCCACCCAAAGACCTGCTATGTGGAAATATGCCTGTACATACATACAGCTACTTATATATATCTGTGTCTCCCTACCCCTATCAAGCTTGATTAGTGTATCTATCAATACGTGGCACACATATATATATATATATATATATATATATATATATACATATATATATTTATATGACATCAAGCTATATATACAGCTATATAAAGTACAATGATACATAGATGCTCCACATATATCTACATAGCACATTTACATAACGTGCAAACACAACAGTTAAGGAGACATCCATGTTGTACACATTTATATAGATATCTGTGGGGATGTATGAATGTCCCCACATACCCTGGAATGCTGAACTGAATTGAACATAGGTAATACAAGAGTGTCTTCCTACTTCAGTGACATGTTTGTCAATGGATCCATAGATTTGGACTTATTGAACTTCATATCCCCACCAAGTTACAGAATCCCCATTATTTTTGGATCACCCAAAATTCATAAGAATCCACTGGATCCACCTATGCGCCCCTTAGTCAGTTTCAGGGGAAGCATTACTTATGCCAGTGCCAAAGTAGTAGACACTATATTAAAGAAATATGTGGCCAGTGAACCCCAAATTTCAAAGGATTTCTGGTCCTTTTTATCCAAGATCAATCAAACTACTTATAGTGAGGACATTTATTTTTTAACAGTCGATGTGAAAGACTTATATACCTCTATCCCTCACTCAGTAGCCTTAGACTGGATTTCAGTTATGTTGACCTTAAAAAAGGCCCCTACAAAAGACATTCAACCGGTGAGCGAATTGTTGGACATTATTTTGTCCAACAATTTTGTGTCCTTTAACAACAGATTTTATTTACAGTTGATAGGTGTATTACAGTGCCAGTGTGGCCAACCTGGTCATGGCTTATTGGGAGAGTGAGTTTATTTTAGCTAATCCCTTCTTTGTGGATAAAGTAGTGTTATATACACGGTTCCTAGATGACATTTTTATGACTATGAAAGGCAATGAAGAGACAGCTATTTCATTGGTAGATATGTTTAATTCTTCCACATATTTTCTACAGTTTACTTATAACTTTGCTGTAGACCGGGTAGCTTATTTGGATGTGGATCTCATGAAGGACAAGGAGCTAGGATGTTTTATAGCCAAGATCTATAGGAAGGAATTCTTTTCCAACAGCTACGTTCATTCTGACAGCTGTCATCCATTTTTTCAAAAGAGATCAATCATCAAAGGCCAAATAGTCAGAGCAGCCCGAATGGTTTCTAGGGACTGTGATTTTGAGGAAGAATGTATCTTCATGGCGGATCTTTTTTCTAATAGGGGTTACCTGGCTGACCTTATAAATGATCTTTTGTGTGAAGTCCTATATAATAGAACCTCTGGGATATATGTATCCATTTTAAATCAAAACATCACTGAACAAGTCAATATTGAAGGGAGGAAAGTTGAGGTTTCCTCAATGTCTACAAGTTTCATTTTAGCATATAGTTTGGATGCTAGAGAGATATTTTCTATTATATTGAAAAACTGGAACTTGATAACTAAGGATGATTCTATCTGTAGAACGTTGGCCAAATCACCAAGAATAGTGTTCAGAAGAGGGTTTAACCTCAAAAGTATCCTAGAGAAAAAAACTAAGACATTTAGCATCAGGAATGGAATGTACAAGTGCAATATGTGCCGTTATTGTAGTCACATAAGGACAGGGTCTAGATTTGAAATTAGGGACTCTGTATGGGTAGATTTAACTGCTCCAGTACACAAGTGGTGTATTTGGCCCAGTGTTCTAACTGTCCAGCTTTTTATGTCGGGAAGACTGACAGAAAATTGCAGGAATGAAAATATGAACATTTATACGCCATAAGGAAGGCCAAGATGGATAATGCCTTAGCCAGGCACATAGCAGAGAACCCTAACCACAACTTTTTGTTTTATATCATTGATCGGGTGAAATCTGATGTTGGGGGGGGGGGTCTACCCCTCTCCATTTGGAGAGTAGAGAGTTGTCTTGGCAACTCATGTTAGATGCCTGTCATGCCCCTGGCATAAATGGCATGTTGTCCATAACTTGCCTATTAAAACTTAAAAGGCTTAACAGATAACAATTTCTGGTCTCTATCTGTGCATTTTGTTTTCTTTTTTAATTAATACAGTGGTCCAGGCAAAATCCCCATTTGTTTGTGGATTATGTCTATAAATGAGCCCTTCCTTATTTGCTTTTAGTAGTGACTTCAAACCATTTTAGGAAAACTGTTCCGGTGCTTTTCAGTGCAGTTCCTCTTGGGTCTAGTAATAAGTATGCTTAGTTGTAACAGTTGGGCTTTTTTCACTTACACATTCAATGGCTCTATTTTATTCAGTAGGTGAATGGTCAGTTTATGATGGTTATTTGTATCTAGGTCCGATCAGTTGCCTTTGTCATGATACATATACTGAAGGGACATGTCATCATTAGTAATCCAATTAGAGGTTGGATTGTCTATGATGTCGTTCATTAGATACTATTTTAACAGTCCTACACTGTGGCTAGTCATTCTATACAGAATCCTGGTTGTCTTTGTGGCATTATTATAGGGATTGTCTTTCATTTTATCAGGCACATTAATCCCTTAGGGTTTGTATAAACCCTTGCTCAGTTTAGTATATGTGTTTACCTTTTCATCATCGGTTTTATTGGTCACATTGAGGGTCAGTGTATAAACTTGTACCAATGCTATTGTTTCAGAGGTTAGAACAGACATTTCTCTTGTTTTCTTAATGTATGTATTATGTCTTCATCAACGTAAAGCACCAGAGTTTGTTATATTCATGACGAGCACCTTTTCTCCGTGGCAAGTGTTCATTCTATATTTAATATGAATGTCTAGTTTCTATTGCCACATTTCATTGATGTTAACCCAAGGCGTATATCAATGGTTACTCACAGCTTCTTTCTGTGTTTCTGTTGTGATAGATGTTTTTTAAATTAGTGTTATATCAGTTGTCATTGACAGTCAGTTTTAGATTCATTAAATAACATCCAATAATAGCACCGTAAACAGAAGGAGTTGAACTTTACGGTGCACATCACCCTTATTTATTGTATATTTTCTTTGGATTTTAAACTGATAAATTGTGAGATCATGATTTATTATAATCTTTTGATATACCCTAACAAATTCATTGTTTGATTTTTAAGAATGCTAAGTCAGTTCATGGATATTTATTTGTTTTTAAAAATTCGAAGGAGTGCCAGTATCCAGTCCGACACTAATTAAATGAACATGCGATTTTTAAATTTAGTATTTAAGGTAACGGTTAGAGGGAGACACTGTTTTATCTATTTTTTCTGAAAAAGTTGGAGTGTGTCTGACAAAAAGCCAGTATTAGTGCTTAAAATAAATTTGGCTATTTTTTAATTTACGGACTGAGTGCTTTCACATTATAGAACAACCTGCGAGCATCGGAGAGTTTACAGTTGGTTTCTGAGTTTATCTATAATATCAGAGTGGGGGATGGTGTCGAAAGCCTTGGCGAGATCTAGATAGGCTGTGTGAACCACCTTACCCTCATCTATGGCTTTGGTGACCGCTTCAAAGAAGTCTATCAGGTTTAGGAGACATGATCTGCCTTTTACAAACCCGAACTGTTTAGGGTCCAGAGTTTGGAGATTACCAATGTCATTGTTTATAAGTTCCATAGCCTTACAGACCAGGCTCGTCAGGCTAATGGGGAGGTAGTTCCCAGGGTCTGTGGTGGCTCCCCCTTTGTGGAGTGGGATAACCGTTGCTGTGCGCCATTCAGTGGGCACAAAGCCTGAGATAAGGCTATGATTGAACATGGTACTTAGGTGGGGTGCCAGTTCGTTCTGTAGTTCATACAGAATGCAGCCTGGGATGTTGTCAGGTCCCATGGATGCTCTTGGCTTTGGAGAGTGTGTTTTTTTTACCTGTGCAGCTGTGATTACAGGAACTTTGCATTCTTCTGGTATAAAGATGGGCCCTTTATGGGATGAGAGAGGGGTAAGGTTAGCACTAAACCTATCTGCCAGGATGTTGGCAATATCAGTTGGTTCTGTATATTTAGTGCCATTGTGCTATAACTCAGAGCAGATCTGAGTGTTGCCATTGAGATTCTTGACATAGCTATAGAATGCTTTGTGTTTGTCTTTAGAATCAGTGGCGATTTTGTTTTCATAACTAGCTTTGGAGGATTTTATGAGGGATCTCAGCTTCTTACTGAGGCTGACCACGGAGTTCCTCCAATCATGGGATTTTACTCTTTTTTGCAACAGTTTCTTTCTTCTGTTGTAGAGTTTGTTTATGGCAGGGGACCACCAGATTGGCTTCCTTATTTTGGAGGATAGCATCTTGGTTCTGCTAGGGATTGCACAATCCATGCACTCGTGTAAGTGCTTATAAATTGCAACTGTATAGGATTCAGCAGTCGCACCTCTATTGTCCATCTGCATGGGTGTCGTGAAGTTTGCCACTTCTGTCTTAAGAAGCGTGAAATTGGCTTTGGAGAAATTTTTTACGGTGGTTTCCCTAATGGGGGGTGGGGGTGGGATGTGGATGTCTAGGGTGATTTGCTTGTGGTCGGATCTGACCAACGAGGAATTGACCTCTGGTCTGGAACACTGGTTGCCCATGTTGGCAATGACCAAGTCTAGGATATTGCTGCCCCTGGTGGGGGTGTGGATAAGTCGATCCAAGGCATTGGAATTTATGAATTCCAGAAAACGTTGAGCACAAGAGTTGGTACATGAGTAGTTTTCTCAGTTAATGGTGGGGTAGTTGAAGTCGCATATTATTAGGGTGTTAGGTTGTACCCTAATATTTTCCAGTGTATCAAGAAATGAGGAGTGGGAATCCTGGGGCATGGTGGGGGATCTGTAGTAAGCTACAATTTGGATTGTGGTCTTGCCCAGAGTTAGTTGCACTTGGATAATCTCGGATGCATTATGCTGAACAACTAGCCTAGAGGTGTGGATATCCTTAATGAATATGGACACGCCTCTGCCTTTAGTGCTTCGGTCCAGGTTAGGTGATCGAAAGGTGTGATATAAATTATAGCCTGGTAATGCAGGGGTGCTCTCTGGAGCCTTGAACCAGGTCTCTGTCACTGCACAGATGTCGATATTCTCCATTTTAAGGAGTGCCTGAAGTGAGTGCATTTTGAGGTTTAGACTTCTAGCATTAAGTAGCATTACCCTCAGATATTGCTTGCTTGTACCTGTTACGGTGGTGAATTTGTCATTTGAATCTTGCCTAAAAAAGGCACTATAGGGGTTGCAAGAGCCTTAGCCAGTATCCGGAATCCCAAGGGCGACAGGTGCAGGCCATCTCTGGCAAACATTGTGGTTTGTCAATCATGTCATCTCAGACAGACAGATACTGGATCCCTTTTGAATGACACCAGAAGTTTAGCTAATTGTTGAAGTCAATCATTTTGTCCTTGTACTGTGGTATCATTCTGGGTAATGGCAGGATGCTACTCAGGGCTAGGGTCATACCTGCCTAGGCTACAAGATCGGACAACTCTTCCATGTCTCTTTTCATGTAGTTCAGAGAGGTACGTCTCAGGTCATTCACAGCAACATTTGCAATGACAGAGTCATATTTGTACTTGTGGAGTGACCTGAGTGCATGCGTTATGTGGCGGATCCTGGCACCTGACAGGCAGCTGACAGCAACTTTCTCCTTGTTTAACCTGTTGAGTGGAACATCAGTGTGCCTGACTATAGAGTCACCTATGACTAGAGTGTTGGGTACTTTGTTATGCCTTATGGGCTGTGGTTGTGTGGCACATTGAATTTGTGGGCTATGTGTCATTTGGATTGTGTTGGGGGTGGAGGCTGCTTGCGTTTCTGCTTTGGAGGTCGCTGTTGCTTGGGTAGATTTTTTTTTTGAGAGCCTTCATGAATGTAGGTATGTGTTTTGTGTTTCTGTGTGTGTGTTTTGGTGGTGTAGGTTTTGAGGGACTATGTGATGAATGTGGTGTGGTGCAAGTGTTTACCTTCTCCTCTTGACTGTCTAGTCCAGTCTTGGGTGAAGAGAGCTTTGCTTCCAATTTGGCTATATAAGTGCACCTCTCACAGGTTGTAGTGTTGGGTAGTAGGAGGAGAGGGTTGTCTGTGTACATGAGGCAACTGCTGCATTGCCCCAAGATGCCCAGATTCATCAGGTAGACAGGAGAAAACACTGGGAGCTGACCCTTAGACATGCCTGGATATGTGCTTATTTATTAAGTACTAAAAACTGTTTTCCTCTAGACAAGTGAGGAAAGTTAAGTGCTGTAGTAATTTGTAGCTTATTTAGTGCTTACAATGATTTCTGAACAAGTGCTGAGCTCAAAGAAACAGATTTGAGTGCTGAAACTAGAAAACTGGCTAGTTCTAAGAAACAAAATTAAGCTAGAAGGCTTCCCTCCAACACAGAAAGACTTGGGGGCTCAGAAGTTTGCAAACAGTCCTGGATACAGCAAATCTGCATCTGGACTAGACGACTTACAGGAAAGGCAGGAAACAAGCTTAGAATTTTTTTTTTGTAAAGTGGAAAGGGTAAAGGAGGAGCAGAAACTAACTGGGCTGGCATTCTCAAATGTTCTCCCTGGATTAGGTAGAATGAGGTAATGACACTAAACTGGGAGGAGTGTCCCAGATCAAATTTACAGTAGGGGTGGGCAACTGCAAAGCCACCAAGTATAAAAACAGATACCAATAGGGAGGAGGATGGGAAACAAAAATCAGAACAAACAAACCCAACCAGATGCTTAACAATTGTAGAAAATGTCTAGTTAATACCTCACACAGAGTGAAACTAGCTAGCAAAGTATATGCAGACAATAAAAGTGCTATAAATAACTCAAGAATACACAAAAAACAGGATACTTAATGTTATATATCACAGATTATTTGGCTCAAAGCCCTTCCTCCAACTTCCTCCGATTAGCTCAGTGTGAAATGGCAGAAACACTCACAAGTTTACTTTTTAAGTAACAAAGTTGAAACCTGAAACAACTTTAAAAAAAGCTTGAAAGAGCCAATGAGGTGCTTACTCCAAGCCGTAGTCCAGGCAACCCCAATCAGCCAATGACCACAAACAATTCACTCTCACTGAAATGCTATATTGGCTTTGGCTAAGCTATGATGGCCTGGAACATGTACTCAGACACACAGCCTCTACTAACAAGCAACTAAGCCCAAAACACAAGCCTAAATATGGACAATGCTACACTACCAACACTACTTAGGTAGAAAAAAAATTGCAGAAATGTTTAAACAGATAAAGAATCAAGGAGACTCTAGAGAATGCTTTTAACTGCAAACAAGTTATATGATACACTCCTTAGGAAATCAGAACAAACAAACCCAACCAGATGCTTAACAATTGTAGAAAATTTCTAGTTAATACCTCACACACAGTGAAACTAGCTAGCAAAGTATATGCAGACAATAAAAGTGTTATAAATAACTCAGAAATAAGCAAAAAACAGGATACTTAATGTTATATATATCACAGATTAGTTGGCTCAGAGCCCTTCCTCTGACTTCCTCTGATTAGCTCAGTTCGCCATTTCAGCCACGAACACGTGAATTGGCTCTGCCAGGAGAAGCACTGGCACCACCATGCCCAAGGACAGATGCAGTGCATAACTGATGTCCGCCACCTTCTAGATTTGTATGTTCAGAAAACCCAGGTGATACATATCGAAGTTAGCAGACCTTGTCACAATGTATGAATGCATGATTATGCTGACTGCCCCCACTGTCCCTGATACACTGTTATACACATATGCACCTAGGGGGCCATGCATGTATACTGCCTTACCATGCTGACATCACATTTCTGTTGTGCCACCATGCCATCCTGTGCTGCTGTACTGTCACCATGTGTCCATCATTTAACTCCTCACACACCTGGAATGGATACATACACAGGTCTGTGACACACCTGTCAATATGTAACACTACTGCCCGTCTAACATCACGCAACAAGGATACACAAAATCTGATATGTAGTCATGACACATGCCAGCATACAATATCTGTAGTGGCCCGCAAGTGCCATCACAAAACAATATTGCACTACACAAGTACATGTAAAGTAATATGGTCACCCTGTGCATCCAACACATATTTGCATTTCCCTGCATCAATGGCACGGATGACAGGGATGTGGTACAGGTAACATCACATGCACAGGGTGTGGTGTGGGGTGCCAAAGGCCTAGGATGTATCAAACAGGTGACAGCATGTGTGGGAGTCAGGAAGGGGTGTGGGTTAGATGGGCCATGGAGAGGTGCCATGTCTGTTGGTGACCTGCATGCAACAGTTGTGTTTGAGTGTGTGCATGCACACAGTCAAGCCCAGTGCTAGCCCTACAAGTGTGTATGTTGGACAGCTGTGGACCATACATAGTAGAGTGGACAGTTCACCATTTCCAGCCACGAACACGTGAACTGGCTCTGTTGGGAGAAGCACTGGCACCACCATGCCCAAGGTCAAATGCGGTGCTAGTATGTGATGGTGACTGCAAAATGCTGGGGCTGTGTCCCCACGGGACTGCCCAGGACCATGTGCCCATGATCTACCATGTCACAGTGTGAACAGCACACTTCCATCTGTAGCGCTGTAGGTATTGCCACTACAGGAGCGTGACTGTGTATGGCCAATTGGACTCCCAACAGATGGTGCTGCTGACTTTCATCCACATGTCCGACACCCAACTCTAACCAGATGTTCCAGCACAGACATGATGTGGTCAAAGACAAACACTGTCTCTGCCCACCGTCTATCCACGACAGCAGTAAACAGATCCAGGGTGTCCCCAGTGCTGTGGAGGCAGTCATGGATGTCAGACTGTGCAGCATCCATAACCCTAAGCATCGTCTGGTGTTGTGTTCAGAACATGCCTGTGCCTCCATGATGGACCAAAACGTAAGGCGAGTGACCCATGATATGACACCTGAAACGGGTGGTGGACGGACTGCAATCCTCCTACAAGCACCCCTGTCAGTCCACCAGTGTGGGAGCTCGCCATCTCTCTGGCTATGGCCAGTGTCTACACTTGCTAATGCCATAGTTGTCACATTACCCTGTTCAATGTTGCCACCCTCTGACTGTCCATTATCTGTAGCCTCTGGCGACTGGATATGTGAGGGCATACTGACTGTGTGCAGTGACCATGGGGCCAGAAGAGGGATGTCAACCTCTGGGACAGATTCAGACACCAATAACCCCGCCTGTGCCTCACAATGACTACCATCAACAGCAGCATCTGATAATACACTGACATCAGATTGTGGTGGGGACAGACTCCAAACCCCCCAGTCACTTGTTAGAAGCAAAACAACACCAGTACATTACTACCTGCACTATTATGTATGGTAATCCACATAGACTCATACAGATGAGGATCCACAACTGCATTACAAGTCCCACTTCTTCACATCTATGCTCCCACACACAACAAACTCACAATAACATACACAGACAAGTCAGGCCCATTATAACATGTACTTCAGCGACATACAGTTAACATTGCCAGTACAATACACCTGTTAGGTATGCAATATGACAGTGTATGTGATAGATCTAAACATAAAACTCAGTGCACCTATATTGAGAATGATATGCCAGTAGTAGTATTACTGCCTCAGGTATGTACCATCTCCCTGTTGTGTTTGAACAGGCATCTTGGAGTACTTGCCTCATGTATAGCAGGCTGTGTAGTCGCTCATAACTATAAGTGCAAACGTGTTAATGTTTGTACAAGTACACACCTGTGATTACCCAGTCTATGCAATGTAGTTAACTGTTCCAGAATTGAAAATACAAATATCCTACTCTGGTTAAGCACAGCAGTTGTACATAGGGCAAAATGGCAGCCCTTAACTTTTGTAGGATATATATATGATCCTTAAAACAACAGTATCACACTTATGAAGTACAGGACCGCAGATTTGGGTCATACCTGATGGACCTATGAAAGGGTGAGGGAGAGGTATTGTCAGCACCACCGACTGTTGCAGCACTACAAGGTAATTTTTGCATATATCCACATGTACAGTAGCTACTGTGACAACAGTTATATTGCTGACATTCTGAGTATGTGTGCACAACTGAGCATAATACCCAACCCCCTCTAATGCAGATAGACCTGACACCCATGTACTGGTATATCCAGCTTGCCACAATGACTGATATAGCATTACATTGCTGAACACAGTAAGCTTACCTGGATGCTCCTTTCCTGTGGGCAGTGTGGCACCCACCTCCATGATGTATGGCGTGATGGATGCCTGGGAGCTGTTGGTTGTTCCTAGGTTCGCCAATAATTCCTCTGTAGCTGAGAGTGGCTGTTCCATCGCAGGCCCTCCACCGGTGGCAGCACGATCCCTGGCAACAGCAGCTGCCCTTTGTTGTGCAACATGCACCATATCTGTGGCTCGGTGACCTGCACATAGGCCTAGCCAGTTGGCCAATTTGATTGACAGCCCGCACAAGGTCTGCCCACAATGAAGCCCGCTGTTCCCAATTCTGCCTACCCCTGGAAAGCAAGATCTGATGGTGGTGTCTCAGTCCATCCAGTATAATGTCATTCTCCGCAATTGAGAAGTGTGTGCATCTCCTGCGGTACACAGTCACTGAAAGACAACAAGAAGGGAACACATTACAGGACCAGATACGTGGACATCCACTATATACAGATCTAGCACACACATAATGGCTTGCACTATCCACTTCTCCCTCACACGTCATACTCCAAACTCCACACTCTGGCAACACAGTATGTGTGTGGTTATCATCAAGATAGTACCAATACTGGGGTATATCCCTGTCTACCATGACAGATTCTCCTTTATGTTCCTACATTCATCACTGCAGTCTACTGTGGTTAGTCCCCTGGGGCAAACTCCCACTGATATCTCATGCAGCCACTGTCAGACAAATAACAGTGTGCTATTACAAAGACTGCATGGGGACAGTCCAGCAACACCTGTGTACCACAGTGACATATAACAATGCAAACCTCCTGTAGTATATGTTTCCTGCAGACATCATATCTCTCATCTATACAGATGTTTGCAGACCGTCAAGATGTTTGCCCATAGTCTTGGTCATTTTCACAAAAACTTGTGGATGTCTGACAAATGGTTGGCCAATCATCGATGGCTGATGTCAGAAAATAAAGACCAACATCTGAGTTTCACATGTCATACCCTTCAGAACACAGTTATGCTACAGTAATATCAGTTTAATTTATTCATGTCCTTACCTTGTACGAGCAATACATAAACACTGTCACTGAGTTTGGCCCTTTGTCACCCATTAATTATGACTTTGTCCTGAGTTCTTGCTGCAGGAGGATGACAGGTATGTTAGGCATAGCTCTCAACCAAACAGGGACAAATGTCAACAGAAACAGGGACTTAGCCAGAGTACATCAGGGACATTTAGGATCAGTTTTACATTAGAAGTAATTATGTGAGACATGGACAGAATAAGAGGAGGTGAATTACAGTACATCATTTGACATTACAGGGGTGTACACCCTCCCTTATTGTCTTTATGTACTATGTGTAATCCACTATCTTTCCTACAGCATCTGACCGTTGTAGGTGGGATTGACAGGGACAGAGCTGAGATGTGACTGAAATCAGGGACACTAGAGAGACATGCGTGTAGGTGTAGGACAGCAGAGTATTAATGACATGTCATCACCATAGATCTAAGACAGGCTCACTGCTGTAATCCCCATTCCCCATACCTCCATCCTCCCACCTGCATCCTGCTATATAGATAAATATATTACTTACCTGGTGGAGTGTGTGCTCCTTTGCTGAACTTTACTTCCACTAATCATTTGCTAATAAACTCTCTGTGTGTGTTAAGTCTCATACAGACCTGTTCTCCATAACCAGCTGCTTGTCTTTTTAAGGTACTGCTCATTAGCAGGTAATTGCATCTGCACCAATCTGTGGCTCAGAATTGCTAACTGCAGGCAAAACAGCTGTATTGCACTATCATTAGCCAATGACATGCCACTACAGTGTAATATATAAGGCCTTCATGTAGGCCTTGGCCTGTCTTAGTTTTTGAAATGGACATTACTGAGGTGTGGAGACTACAGCATTGCAGAGAGTAGGTACAAGCATCATCCACTGTAGAGATTTATGAAGTATGTCCACAGTTTTGCCTCATATGTGTGGTCACTGTCCCATACCATTGTGGTCATCTGGCAGTGCACTGGCAATCATTGTGGGCTGAGGTCAGTAAGGGAAGAGACATGTGTGTGTCACACTTCATACCTGTCAGACTATGCATGCTACTGCAATAGCTATTATTCTATCAACTTACTATCTTTGTAGAGGAACACTTCATAACAAGTCCCCATCTCTGGGCCTTTGACCCACCCATTAAGTATAGCTGTGTCCAGATCCCTTGTTCTAGGGGGTTGGGAAGTATGGTGGGGTTGGGAAGTATGGTAGGTCTGTAGCAGCTACCTTTACATACAGTTGTGTATGCTACAGGCTGCAACTCCTGTTGCAGCCTACAACACATAGGGAGAAGTGTGAACCCTTTGGTAGATAGCAAACTGTACATGTAACTGTGTCAGCTGTATCAGGCCTGTCGTTATGGCAGAGCCAGGGCAAGGGTACTCTATACAGTGCAATCGGGGCATGTGGTTAAGGTACATCTGTTAAGCAGCGCTGCGACTAACAGAGTAGTAGTGGACACATAGTTAGGCTATATGGATATGTGCATTGTTTCTCTGCCTACGGCCTTTGTCTTGCAAAACTGGGTAGCAGTTAACTAAGTAACAATAACCTGTTGGGAGTAAAACTGAATGACTCAGTTATTACTTGCTGTCTTCACAATAATGTAAATGAAGTGCGACACAACAGAAGATTCGAACCCAGGACTGTGTGCGACAAAATGTACTGCATGCAAGGCATATAACAGACTAAGCTACTGAGATACTGCAACAGCATGTATATTTGCAGGATATCTGTGCACATATACAAGTTGTGAGAAACATTTCTACATCCATGAGTATGTGCATGACTTTATATGGTTGTACTTCTGTATCAGGGTCCCAGTTGTACATGTACTTCGCCATTGCTGCCTTAGCAGGTGTCTTTCCACAAGCTGCTGATAAAAAGGCACATACACCTGCTATCACAGGCCTCACTTATGTCCATTAGTATGTCTTCATTATTATTTATTATTGCACTAGAGTCCAGGCTATACTCCCAGCTTTCACATTATTTTTTTATTTCAGTTACATGCGTAATGTTCACATTAGTTTTTATTTCACTTACATGCGTAATGTCTGTAAGTAATAAGCAGTATGTTTTGCTAGAAATACCTACCTAACCTAAAGCCTGTGTAGGCTGGTGGGTTAATGCAGTATAATACAGTTGAGAGGGACCCGGGTTTGACACTTGGTAGAGGTGTTTATTTTCTACATGTGAGTTACAATGTAATAAGACACATATTGACATTAAAGCTCTTTAAAGCTCATTTAAGCTGAGCTAAGCGAAGCAGTGTGGCATGCCACTCTGCACAAATCCTCGCATTCCTGTGCAATGTGAAAGGCAAGTAGGGATGTGACGGATGGGTGTAGGAAGGAACCACAGCAGTCTATTTCTTGTACAGCAACAGCTGTGCATTTTGACAGGTTTTGTAGGTAAATTTGGACTCTCAAACCCCTGAGATAGGGGTGAGGACAACATAAATGTGTTGTCAAGCCAGTTGGACCAAATTAGTTATGTCCAGCAGACACATGCACAAAATGGAGAGCTATGTATGAGCCTTTTTTTTTTTTTTTTTGTGGGACAGGTGGCCAATTTGTTTTTTTAATGAGAGAGTGGAATGTTAGGGAAGGGACATAGGGAGATAAGTTGGGTAGGACAGGATGCAATAGCAGACTGACAAGACAGCAGACAGTGGTAGTGTGTGACACATGGGGGTAAACACCTTGGATGGGGAGGGTGTTGTGGAATTAGAGACTCATGTGCCTCTGGACGGCAGCAGTGTGACTGACATCCTCACCCATGGGTAGTCGACATTGCTCCTTCACTGTCCTGAAGGTGGCTGTGCTAGAGGCTGGGGGCCAGCCTACCCCACCAGGTTGGCCAGTATGCTCTCAATCTGGTACAAGCGACGTTCATAGGTCCAATGAATGAACTTGCGCACCAAGACTGGCAGTTCCTGCTGGCTGACTGCAGCCCCTCAGCCGTCACTCCTAGGGGGAGGCCAGGCCCTGTCCTTTAATGTTGTTCCACCCGACGCCGCAGGTGGTGCAGTGGCAGTGGAGGGGGCACCATCGGTCTGGGTCCCAGATGTGCTAGGACCCATTGCTATGGCCAGTTGAGGCAAGGTAGGTGGATCACCGAGAACCGGCCTACCCTGACATGCTGTGATGATGGCGATATAGCATTAAGTATAGGTTAGTTATGAACAATACATAACAGCATGCCAGAACAGTGCAAATAACCCAATTACGTATTCAGTGCATATTATGTGAAACACAACAAGACATGACAGAACAGTCAGTATGTTAACAGCATGCCAGTAAGAGATACAGCATAAGGCCAACAAAATAGGTAATTCAATAAGATATTACGCAAACATTATAATGCATAACAATAATAATACACATGCCCCACAATACAGGTAATTTAACAACATATGTGAATAGTAAACCATAACCAATAGGTAACAATAACAAATAAATGAAGATAAGGGGTGAGGAGAGAGAGAAAAACAGTCCATTAGTACCATTATAGGCTATTTACTTGACAACAGTACTACTATCTACGCTATGTGTCTGTCCTTTCTTCATGTGTACAAGTCCCCTATAGCTGCTGTGGCACGTACATACCTCTCAAGATATTCACATGGAACAGTATGGGCCAAGCAGTAACAACTGCAGGTACACAGCTATCCAGAACACTGACACATCAGGTGGACCTATATAACTACCAAGATGTACTGTGGGCTGATGTAGTGATACCTTTCAATTTAGGTAATCATTCAGATGGTAATCCTGTGACAGACGAATTACACATTACTAATTACATTACCTGACAGAGTGACACTAGAGAGACATGTATGTATACTGTACAGAAAGTAAACAACTATCATGCCTTGCTTGACAAGCATGGAGTTAGAAACCAACAGCAGTGACTGCACAGGACATTTGCATGGAATGTATGAATTGGCTGCAGCAACTTTAAACACCCCCCAGGCATACAGCCATACCAAGATTACATGTTATTTATTTCATTTTATTTTATTATTATTATATTTATTTCCTTTATGTTATGCTGTACTTTCACATTCTTGCTAATGATTTTAACAGTTTGTGACATCTAAACACACAATTATTTACTCATAATATGGGCTATCTCACCCATTTACCTGCAGTTCCTGTGGAGAGAAAATCTGTAAACATTACATGACTGATACTGTAATATTTAGTGATACATAGCACTGGATTCGAACCCTGGTCTGTGTGTGGCAAAATGTACTACAGACAAAGCATGTAACAAACTGAGCTACTGCTGACTACTAACTGACTGATATTTGCCTAGAGCTCACCTGGAACCAATATATGACCCGGTAGTAGTACTACAGTTGTATACTAGACTGCAGTGACAGTAGAACACACATGCATGAAATACAAGCATGACAGAGATAGTACGTAATCTATACATTAGTATATAGAATGCAGGTGTACACAATATATTGTTATTGGTTTGAAATACCTGTGAAGTCAACAAACAATATCAGATCATGGAGTAGGCTTCCTCACCCATATACATTGCTTACCTGCTGTTTGTGGATGACAGAGCATTATGTGAACAATATTGGCCTAGACACAGCCTTGAACAGTACTGTATGTGTTAAATAAGACATTTGGCAGCCATTATATTTGCATTCTACAGCTATTACAGTGATACACTTGACTGCAGCACCTTACCTTACAGCCTGAATGCATACAGTTGCACTGCAATGGTTAAATCAAGACAATCCTGAGGTGCACAATTTACCTTGGTGTTATTGGTATTGGTTCATGTGTTATTGCAGAACAGCTGGCATTATTAATTTCATGACAAACAGCTCTAATTCCACACTTATTGCACTATAGACTTTATTGTGTACACTTTAATGCAGTTTCTGGTACTGTTTTGAGTATTTATTAGACAACAGTTGTCATTATTCAGGTCCTGTAATACAGATCTACTTCCACATTTATTGCAGTACAAACCTTACTGTACATACTTTATTGCAGTTAATGCTTTACTCTTTCTTGCTTATTTCAATACAGTTAGCATAATACATCCATACTCACCATACTCACAGCGCAACCTGGCCAAGCTCCCGGCATGCACCTCGAGGCTGCAAGTCCTCTCATCTGCAGCTGTTGGTGGAGAAGCACACCATTATGCATACCAGTTTAGCAGACATTCAGAATAGATACTGGTGAAACAGAGGTGAAAGTACTGGCATACATGTGGGACATTCCCTACCCGAAATTCTTGGATCCAGGTGTCCAAGAGATCTCCCTTTCATCTATTCAGGTCGTCATGGTGGTGATGACACTGCTCACCTGTGCGAGGGATACCAGTTGCACTGGTGAGTTCCCTTGCTAGATGGTACCAGGCCTCCGCCTTGCACTCTGAGCCCTGGTAACCCCCTTGTAGAAGCCGGTCTTCATGGTTTTGTACTAGGAGTCCAACCATAGGTTTATAGGTAGGAACTAGGCTATCGGCCCTAGGGCCTATACAAGCCTAGCCAAAAAGGTACCCTGGCTTTCGCCACCCAAAAAAATTATTTTCCTGTGCCCTTGTCGAGCAGAGCCACAGAGGTGATTCCTGGGGTGAATTTCCTATTTCTCATCCAATCATCAAGATTTTTTGAAGAGTTCTAATGAGGAGTTTTGTTTGATATAGATAGGTAGTTTGTTCCAGAGTATGGAAAGTCTCTGGGACAGGAATCTATCCCTCTAGCATGTTCTGTTTATTGTGGTGACAAGCTTTAGGTCCCTAGAGCATGTAGCTTGGAGGGACTGGGATTTCTTTAAGTGGAGCATGTCCAACAGCTCTGGGTTTGACATAGCTTTGTATGTTAGGCAGAGATTGCCTCTGAGTAGGCGATATGCGACAGAGTAAAGCTGGAGTTTTTTGAGACTGTCTGCATACGGCATCTGTTTGAGGCCAGTAATCCTCTTTGTGAGGTATTCCTGTTGTTGTAGATGTCTTGAGAGGTACATACCAAAAGGGATGCTGTACTCTATAATGGGTCTAATGAGTGACAAGTAGAGGGGAACAATGACCTCTTTTTTCCTGGATGAGAAACCTTTTGTGATGAGGTCTGCCACATAGAAGGACTTCCTGACTACTGTGGCAATGTGATTATCATAGGAGAGACTACTGTCCACCTGTGTCCCAAGGTGTCTTATCACACTTTCGGTGTTAAGTAGACTACCAGCTATGTGGTAGTTCATGGGTTCAGAGTTTTTACCAAAGGGGATGACAATGCACTTTTTGGCATTGAGCTTGAGGCCATGGCTTTGACACCAGGAATCTGTCTCAGTGAGTCCCTTTTGTAGGATGTCCACATTGTTAGGAGTTTCAATTATGGCTCCTAGTTTGCAGTCATCTGCGAACTTCATTAGCCAAAGACCTTCTGTGTTAGTCTGTACTTCAGAAAAGTAGATACCAAACAGGAGAGGACCCAGGACTGAACCCTGTGGTGCTCCACTTGTCACTGGCCTGAAGTCGGATTTGGAGTCTGCTACTTTCACAGTGTGGGTTCTGTCAGTGAGCCAGCTGGCAACCCATCTTGTGACATAGGGATTTAGACCTAGTTTAGTGAGTTTATCTCCAGAATGCCCCAATGCTGTGCCCGAAAGTGCAAACCCTCACCAATGCCTGCCATAGTGTCCTTCAGAGATACAACTCTAACGAATTATGCTGTATTCCTACCTACTGGGCTTAATATAGCCTGTTTCCCACCTTTACACTCCATTGGGCAACATTTAAAAATGTGGCGCATCGGTTAGCTGCACTCAAACCAGTGCAGCTGAGCTGGGCAGTGCAAAAACTAGCGGACCTGTATGCTTAGCAATATGCAAACCAGCCGAGCAGTGCATAAACATTTTCAGCAGTTACTGTGTTTATGTGGTGCTTAGCAGAGCACAGTGGGCCAAAATTTTAAAATAACTGGTATAATTGGTATTTCAAAAATAAATGCTTACTTTCCCTTCCGAGTATATAAACCCTGCTCAAGAGGCTGTACCTCTACCCATTTAGCTATGAGGATATGTGGAATTCATCTATACCTTTACATATACCTCTGAGCTACCTATAAGCACTGCTGAGCACCTCGCTGCACCTCACAAACCCGCTCACCTATGCTTAAACATGACCTTTAAATAAATAATTAATTAGAGCTGGTTTCTATTTTTAGATGTCTGGCAGGTGCCTTGGCGCTGCTTAGCATTGCTTCACACAAACATGCTTTTTTTAAAAAAAAAAACAATAAAATAAACACTAATATAATACAATTGGACAGTGCAGGGAGTGTATTACTCATTTACAGATACAGTTGGCACTACTTTCCCCTAACTGATTCAATAACCATGTTCCACAGCTCTCCCTCAACAACTTGCCTTGATTAATATGCATGGCGTGCTGCAGAGCGGGAACCATGTACATGGACATGTTAACATTCTGTGTAGGCTCTACACTGTGCCTACATGGATATTATTAAATCCTGGGGATAGTCTTAGGTGCATTTTATACCCGAGTGTCCAATTAAAATTTCTCTTAATTTAATAATCAACTGTAAAAGACAAGGCTTCTATAAACCAAGTTTCAAATGCAGGATTAAGTAGTGTTCACTGTCATACTATGACAAGCAATATACTTAGTTTCATTTGGGGGGTATGCAAGTTTTGTACATGATCACGAATGCAGCACTAGTCCTGAGTATAGCTTTACTAAGTTGCTGTTACTTCATAAGTAAAAAACATGTATCTCCTGAAAAATTATGTTTTCTACTGTTAACATACTACTGATCAGGTTCCATGGCCTCAAGCAGCCAAACTGTTAGAGGCAAATTCTTCACTAAGTAGCATGTATATCCCTGATGATAGAATGGAATATTTATATGCATGTTTTCCTAGGTTTCCAATGATAATTCCTGAAAGATGTTACCATAAACTGTCTAAGGAGGGTGACATAATAATTCTAGCATACACACCTAAACATTTACTTTATTGCCATAGTCTGGAATGTGAACTATGCTCTGTTTACATGGGAGTAATATGAACTTTTCCCAGAATGTTGAAGACAGCACTGATCCAAAAAATATTTGTAACTTGTCCTTACTTCAAAAGTAAACATTTGTTTTTTTCTCCAGGTTTTTTTCAGTAGTAACATCCCATGGCTTATAGTCCATAGTCTGAAGCAACTAAAAAGACCTAATTCAGGACCTCAGCTGTCTTAATCCTAGCAGCAGTCTTAGGCATATTTCTTACAGGACTGTATTTCCTTAACATTTTATGAACTTTTATAAGAAAAACTGACAGACAGCCTTTTGTTCACAGATTAAAAAAAATGAAATGATTCATAGGCCTTTTCTTGTCACAATCTGATATTTTGCATTATACTCTGCTTCTACTTGTGGTAGTGTATAGAGATTCTACTGAAAAATGTAAAACATGCAAAATGTAGGAGTGGTCCACAATATGACATAAATGCCACTGGTAGGTAGTAGTTGTGGAATTCAGTCGTAAAACTTAAAATGCAGTTTGAAATTATAAAAAAAAATTATGAACTGATAAAACTGTTGAAAAAATGATATGTATACATATCTAAGTTCATAGATTAGTCCTAGGATATCTGTCCTTACTGGCCATTTTAAGCCAAGTCAATTATCCCATCTGGTGATTAAATTGCCATATTCCATTTGGTGTTTAGACTCACCATACCCATTTCAAGATCTATAATTATATATTACTGTAGTGGTAATTACCATAGATATTAAAAGAGGAGTGCATACACCTTTATCCATTAGCAGTTCCTGAAGCAGTTCTACTAAATATTTGTATCACACACAAACATATACACACACACACACACACACACACACACACACACACACACACACACACACACACACACACACACACACACACACACACACACACACACACACATACACGCACAGAAATAAATATGCATGTCTGTTTCACAATTAGCATGCATTACTAGGTTGGGCAGGGGACTTTGACCTGCTCCCCCTTAGTAATACATGCTAACCCTAATATCATGCCTGCCCCTAATGTGCATCTTAAATAAAAAAAACAAAACAAAAAGAAAACCTTCCTATACCCATAATGCTAGCACTACACAAGACAGCTTGGAAACATATCATGCATGCATGCGCACACACACACACACACACACACACACACACACACATGCGCGCAAACACACACACACACACACACACACACACACACACACACACACACACACACACACACACACACACACACACACACACACACACACACACACACACACACACACACACACACACTAAATCTATCTCCTAACCTAACAATATCCCTAACCACTCACAACTGCATACACACTCTTAATCTATCCCTTTACCTAATCCTTACTCTAACCTTAACCCCAACATACATTCACAAAAAGAATGTACAAGGTAACTGGTCTGTTACCTCATAAGTAAAAATCATGTATCTCCACAAAAATGATGTCTTCTGTTGTTAACATACAACTGATCAGGCTCCATGGTCTGAAGCAGCCAAACTCTTAAGGGCAAATTCATCATTATGTAGAATTACATCCCCGATGACATAATGAAATATGTATATGCATATATTTCCTAAGTTTCCAATGATAACTCCCTAATGATTTTAACAAACTGTCTAGGGAGGTTGATATACTAATGCTAACATACAGCCCTACACATTTTCTTCACTGCCATAGTCTGGCATGTGAATTATGCTCTGTTTACATGGGAGTAACATGAACTTTGCCCAGGATGCTGAAGACAGCACTAGACCAAAAATACTTTTAAGTTTTCCTTGCATCAAAAGTAAACCTTTGTTTTTTTCTTCAGAATTTTTTTTCAGTAGTAACATTCCATGGCTTAGAGTCTATAGTCCAAAGCAACTAAAAATAACTAATTCAGTACTCAGCTGCCTTAATCCTTGTGTGAAGAGCTGCAGTGTTAGGCACATTTCTTACAGGACCATCCTTTTACAATTCCCTAAAATTGTTATGAACTTTCATAAGAAAAACTGACATATGACCTTTTGTTCACAGATACAAAATTAAATGATTCATAGGCCTTTTCTTGTCACAATCTGATATTTTGCATTATACTCTGTATATAGGTATATAGCTTCTGCTAAAAATGCAGAATGCAGCAGTGTTCCAGAATATAATACATATGCCACTGGTAGGTGGTAGTTACGGAGTTCAGCAGTAAAAATCTTTAAATGCGTTTTGAAATAAAAAAATTGAGAATTGATAAAACTGTTGGAAAATTTATATCTATACATATATAGGTTCATATGTTAGTACTGGGATCTCTGTCCTTAATGGCCATTTTAAGCCTAGTCAATTATCCCACTGGGTGATTAAATTTACCCTATCCCATTTGGTGTTTAAATTCACCTTACCCATTTCAAAATCTATAGTTATATATTACTGTAGTTGTAATTACTAGGATCATACTATAGATAATAAGAGGAGGCCCCTGGACTGTGTCCACTTTGTCTATTAGTAGCACTGGAAGCAGTCCTTTTTAAATATGTGTGTGTCTGTGTGTGTGTGTGTGTGTGTGTGTGTGTGTGTGTGTGTGTGTGTGTGTGTGTGTGTGTGTGTGTGTGTGTGTGTGTGTGTGTGTGTGTGTATATATATATATATATATATATATATGTATATATATATATATATATATATATATATATATATATATATGTAGATATATATCTGCATACACACACCCACACATCCACACCCACACACAGAAATAGATGTGTATGTGTTTCTGTCAGGGTTAGCATGCATTACTAGGTTGGGCAGAGGGCTTCGCCCTGCTCTCTTTTGGTAAGACATGCTAACCCTAATCTTAATCCTGATCCTTCCATTAATGTGCATCTTAAATACCAAAAAAAAAACTTCCAGGAATGCTACCACTACACAAAACAGTTCAGTCACTCACCATGCATGCACACATGTCCAGAGACACACACACACACACACACACACACACACACACACACACACACACACACACACACACACACACACACACACACACTCTCAATCTATCCCCTTGCCTAATTCTTACTCTAACCCTAACCCACACACACATTCCAAAACAAGAATGTACACGGCAACTGGGCCATGTGGCCATTAACCTTGCCAGCACTACCTTAGACCTTAACCCCTTTTTCACGGAGAAACAGGGCAGTCATACCTGGGGTAAATTTATGAATCTCCATAAAACTGTCTAATTCCTACTTAAAGGAAGACAGTGTGTCACACTGCTTAACCTGGTGAGGGAGTTTGTTCCAGAGAAGTGATAGTCATTGCATGACAAAGCAATATCTCCACCATGATCTGTTTATTTACTAAAGCAGGTTTTGGTTCTGGTGTTTGCAGTGTTTGAATTGTGGAGAAATAAGAGGTCCTGGATGGTCAGATCTCTAATGGCCTGAACGGAAAGGCACAGTTCGTCCCTAAGGAGTCTGTAGGACACTGAATACAACAAAAAGGCCTCCAGCCTCACTTGGTAGTTTAGGTTATTTTTTTGTTAGGTATCAATGAGGTCTCTCTTGAGATGTTTAGTACGATACATCCCAATGGGAAAATTTTATTTTGTGATAGGGTCTCATCTGTACAGAACATAGAGGGTCAAGAATTGTTTGAACCAAGAGGAAATAATCTATGTGACAGCTCTGCCACCTAGAATTTCCTGACCACTACTGAAACACGACAGTAAAAAGAGTGGGTGGTATCTACCCATGTTCTAAGGTTTCTCACGTCATCTTCATTTTGGACAGGGGTGTTTTCTATACTATTAGGAAGACTGAGGATATGTTTGCAACAATATTATATATTTTTAACATTTAGTTTTAGCCTGTCGCTAGTGTACCGGCTATTAACATGTATAAATTCACATTACAGCTTCTGCATAACTTGGTTAACCAGAGTTCATGATTTTTTATTTGGAAATCAGAGAATATATGCCAAACAGCACAGGTACTAACATTGAACCCTATTGCACGATACCCACTGGTTACTTTCATATTCTCTGAGGCCATGTCTGCCACCCTAACAGTGAGGGTACTGTCCGTCAGTCAATTAGCTATCCATCTAACTATAAAGGGATCTATTTGGAGCTCATCTAGCTTTTAGTCCTTCCCTAAGGTACTTCATAGTTATAGGCACTTAGTTGGTAACCTCAGGACAAAACATTCCACCAAAGTCCTCAGAATTTCCAACTTTATGTTATTGAAAAAGTTATAACTTAAACTTGCTTATTATGAAATAGTTGCATGTTTTTAGTACAGAAGCCTGTTATAAGATAACAGCACTGGAGTTTATGATTATATTAATATACTTTAAAGTAGTTATTCTGAAGGTTCATACTTAGTTTTGTTTTAGCTATAGACTAATAAGGATGGTTATGTATAGGCTAGCACTTATTTTTAAATATATTTAATAACAGTATTGCTATTTAAAAGAAAAAAAAATAAAAAAATAATAAAAGACAAAAAGTCTACATATAATTTTGTATCATGCATAGACTGATAATGGCAAATGTGTATAGGCTTCTACTTCGGATATAAATACATTTAGTTTATGATTTATGTATATTCTGCCATAGTATGGAACTAAACACTTAATCCACTAGATGCCAGTACTACCAAAGAAATTTACATAGTTCTGCTGTTAATAATGTATTTGGAGATGTAAGGCATTTTATAGAGAATCATTAACAAAAGTACAAAGAGCAAGTTTGCATACCTCTGTCTCCGTGAATAAATGATGGTTTCTGCTAACTTACATCAGGTTATATATATTAATAAATAATTCTGGTGCCTTCTTATTGCATTAATATATTATGGTGGTGAACAATGTTAGAGCAGTTGTTAATACAAGGCTCAGCTACAAGATTACATAGAATACACTACAATGTTTTGGAATATCTGCTGATATGACAAGAAGAGATTTTTTTGAAAAATTGGTTGTAACTATTTGTTTTATGCCATATGCAACCTTTGGTCCTGATGAGGTTATGTTAGGGTATAATGAGTGGCTTATACCTTCAGATGCACTGACAAAGAAGTAGAACAAAACAGTTATCTTTTTGTTTGCTGTTTCTTCAATAAAGCTGAATAATAAGGACCTATGGAGTGCTGATTTTTGGTGTTTGATACAACTGAAATTTCTGAGCACTCACTTGGACATTTGTGCACCTTGACTGTTATAAACACCCAACAAACACACATACATATTTATCTATGAAGAATGGCTGTGCATGGAATTCTTTATTCAATATGCTGTCATTCTTTTTTTTTTTTTGATTTGTGCATATGCGTGCAAGCACCTTGTAAAGCTTTACATATATAAATATATTCAACATAGTCACTCACACTCATGCATATTTTATTTATATATAATGTATGCATGTGTACGCATGTTTTTATAAATATATGTACATAGATATGAAATATGTCCAAGTGTTTTCTGCAGTAGCACTGTCGGGAAAAGGGGTTTTTGGAAGCTAAAGTAAGGTAAGGTACAGGGTTGAGGTTGGGGAAGGGATATGCTTAGAGTTAACACACATGAGTAAGGTGCTGTAGGGAATGAAAGGATGGCATGACAGCAAGATGTTCTCTGGTGATATTCTTGGCTAGGATGTCTCTATGTGGAGTCTGCTTGTTGTCACTGCATCCAGGTCTTCTGATTCCTCCCATTACCCAAAGACATGTAGTATTTGAACTGGTATTCTCCAAACTGTCAACAGCACGGAGTGTGAGTGACACTGCATTCAGTTTATTGTGAAATTGCATTCTCGGATGAATGCACTTTCGGAAAAATGGGCTTGTGAAATTACATTTCAGAGAAATGTAATTTCATTGATTCAACGTGGACCCATATCTATATCTACCTGCAGATATATATATATATATATATATATATATATATATATATATATATATATATATATATATATATATATATGTGTGTGTGTGTGTGTGTGTGTGTTGTTGTTCTTGTGTCTTTCGACTTTTCCCGGTTAGGGGTCGACACAGCGGAACTCCGGTCCACTAATGATTGGCAGTTGATTTTTACGTGCCGAGTTGCCGGACCTGATGCACAACCTTCAACGAAGGTACACCCATTCACGCATGTCTCCAAGCAGAAGACGCTCTAGCTGAGAATCGAACCGAACAGCGTCTTACTGTGAAGTGACAACGCTACCGCAGCACCACCATGGATATATATATATATATATATATATATATATATATATATATATATATATGTGTGTGTGTGTGTGTGCGTGTGTGTGAGAGCATGTGCGTGTATGTATGTATGTATGTGCCCACTGAATCTGTTTAAAAAAATAAAGGCTTATTGTATAAATCCAGTCAGAAAACCCAATAACAGCACTCAATGGCATCTCAGTTTAAAAATTTAACTAAAAATACTACAACTTCCTGGCTTATAATTTCCAAAACTGAATAAAATAAACCCAACCCTGTAGCCTACAGTTCTACAAAAATACCTTTTTGGTGTCTGTGCAAAGTCTACACAGCCCATCCAAAAAATAGGGTTTCATATCACTATCAGTTTTCATTCGGGCTATAGATATTGCCCAGGTTTTGATTCCAGCCCTTCGTCATAGGTACTTCATTTAGTGTACACTCCACCACTTAATCTCAAATGGGCTGAAATACTCCACATCTACGGGGCCCTGCTTCTGCATTGTAGATCAATGTGTGTGTATGTATGTATGTGTGTGTGTGTGTGTGTGTGTGTGTGTGTGTGTGTGTGTGTGTGTGTGTGTGTGTGTATGTGTGTGTATCTTTAAGAAGCTATCCAAGGGCTTGCACAAGTTTATAAATACTGAGCACGTGCAAGCAAGACTGCCATTTTGTAGTAAGCCGTTGAGATGTAAGCATGTATATATGTAAGGTCTGTCTGTTAGCCAGTTTGTTTGAATTTTATGATGCTGCTATCCATCCTGATGTGTTTCTATGTATTAAAGCATCTAAATGAAATACCCCGCCTGCTTGTCATCTATGTGTGACAGAGAGAGAGGTGAGTGACATGGTGTCAGAGGTGGCATGTCTCAAGGGAATGAAGTTAGAGGCGGCATGGCTAAAACAACTTAAGGCACTTACTAGGAACTGGAGGATTACAGAAGAGTGACTCATACCTATAATGTGCATACTTCGCAAAACAGGTCAGAGACAAATTTCAGATATTAAAACTTGCTCATCACTATTTCTTTTTCATAAAATATGAAACAACGCATATAGAACATTCTAAATGATATTCACATAAACCGATATGTACAATATTGATAAAAAATACAGTGCTTCACAGCAAGAGGTTCTTCAGTTTGATTCTCAGCTGAGGTGCCTTCTGTGCGGAGTCTGCATGCCCTCCCTGCGTTTGTATGGGTTTCCTCCTGGTGCTCCAGTTGGAGCATTTCTCCCTGGGCCTTCACTGGAAATTGGCTTTGTTCCAAGTCGGACTTTCCTGGTTAACAAATGTTAAATAAAAAATATATATATTTGAATTACTACGGAAAATGTCTGAAATAAACTCTGAATTGGATAAAATGAATAAATAAGGGGAAATGACCACATTTTCGCAAAGCATATATTTTTCATATTAAGCAAAGATATCCGAGTTATCAGAAGTGTATAAAGTGTTTGCATGTTTGTGAAGTGTTACAGTAAAGCTATTTCGCAAAAGTACAGCCATTACGGGGCATATTTCACAGAATACAGCCATTACAGAGCATATTTCGTAAAGTACAGTATTTCAAATAGTTTACTGTACATTTGAATGTTATTACAAACTCACAGAACAGTCTGCTCATACATAATTACATGGGCCATATTTTCAGTGTGTTTGTGTAGACTGTGGACATGGCAGATGGATTTCGAAAACCCAGTGCACTTGTGTTTGACAGGAATACTGCTGAGAATTGGAGAGTGTTTGAGCAAGAATACGAGATTTTCATACAGGCTGTATTTTCTGATAAAGATGACAGCATGAAAACATTTATTCTGATTAATTTAGCTGGGTCAGAACCCATAGAAAGGGAACTCTCATTTGTGTATGCACCTGCTATCTATACAGGAGAGGGGGAAAACCATCATATTGTTTTACCGGCTGAGTCAAGGGAGGACACAGAGGGCTTAAAATGTAAATTTAGAGAAATGTGTAACCCCTAGACAAATGTTACAATGGAAAGGCACTTAATTTATACAAGGGATCAAAATCCTGGTGAAACTTTTGCAGCATATATAACCAACCTGAGAAACAAAGCTAAAATTTGCAGATTTGGTGATTTAAAGGATGAGTTGATAAAGGACAGACTTGTGTGTGGCATTAAAGATGATGCTGTGAGAAAGATTTTGCTTTGTGACAATGATTTAACTTTGAATAAGGCCATTGAGATTTGTCAGACATATGAGCTCACAGAAAAGCACACACATATGCTTACAAATGAGAATAGCTCTAGAAGGCAAGATAACAAAGCTTGTTCTGATAGTATGCAGCACGTAGTTAAAAGAAACAGGTCCAAGCACATGGCAGCAACTGTAGCCCCTGTAGCACTCCCTGTTAAACCCCAGAGCTTTCCAGCAAATTCCAGTCTCAGTGAAACAGAAGCAAACTCAAAGCATGAGCCCCAATCTAGTTTCATTGCCAACTGTCATAATTGTGATGGAAGCCATGAATATAAACAGGAGAAATGTTTAGCTTTTGGTCAACAATGCCACAGATGCAGTAAATGGAATCATTTCAAAAGGTTATGTAAATCAAAAGGCCTACATTCTTTTATTAAAAGGGAACATTTTTAGAAACAAGCTGATTAATTAGAGAGCTGCAACCCTACTCTTTTATGTGGACGGTATGTCATTGCTTCTTGAAACAGTTAATGCAGTAGATTTAATGGCAAAGAATGAAGTATTTTGTACTGTCTGGATAAATGGCAAACCCACAGAGCTCAAAGTTGACACAGATTCCAAGTGCAATGTTAAGTCAGCAGAAACATTTGCTAGAGTGTGTCAGGATGAAAGGCTTGATTTGGCAAAGTTCACAAAGCTTATTGCTTATGGAGGTGAAGAAATTCAGACTAAAGGCTCAGTAGCACTTTCATGTTACTCTGCTGGAAAAAGCTACAACTTATTATTTTATGTGGTCAAGAGGCATGTCCAGTCATTATTAGGGCTCAGAGACAGTATGAAAATGGGACTGCTTTCATTTAATAAGGAAGTCCACCAAGTTAGCTTAAACGACCACTACTCTAATTTTGCCCAGTACATTTTATCCACCTATGCTGATCTTTTCGATAACAAACTAGGGAAGCTTCCAGTTGTATACCCCATGAGGTTAGACCCAGAGGTCAGTCCAGCTATTAGGCCAGCACATAAAGTTTCAATAGCCATGCAGGATAGAGTCAAAGCCGAATTAGATAAAATGGTGCGACAAGGTGTGACTTGTCCAATTGAAACTCCAACTGAATGGATATCTTCCTTGGTGGTAACTCATAAGAAAAGCTCAGATGACATCAGAATATGTACTGATCCACAAGATTTGAACAAAGCATTGAAAAGACCTCAACATCCAATGCGCAAAGTCGAAGGAGTTGCAGCCTTGATGCTAAATGCCACTGTTTTTTCTGTCTTAGATGCAAAGAGTTCATTTTGGCACATTTTGCTTGACAAGAAATCATCATCGCTCACTACGTTCAGTACTCTGTTTGACAGGTACAGATTTGAGAATGCCATCTGGGATAAATTCTGCAAGTGATGTCTTTCAGCATGCAACGGAGCAATTTTTTAATGGGTATCCTTGTGCTACTATGGTAAATGACATACTAGTAGGACGTCATGGTGAAGCAGAGTATGACAGAAACTTCAGCAAAGTTCTAGAAAGGGCATGTCAAGTGAATCTCAAGCTCAATCCACAGAAATGCAAATTCAGGCTAGAAGAAGTTACTTATGTTGGTCATTTATTTATCAGTTCAGGCCTATGACCAGACCTTTCTAAGCAAACAGCCATTCTCGAAATGACAGCTCCAGACAATGTTCAAGCCCTGCAATATTTTCTTGGCATGGTTAACTATCTAGGCAAGTTCATTCCAGACTTGAGCCCACTATCAGCACTACTCAGAGATGTGACAAGCAAAGATGTATCCTAGGCTTGGCTAGGGCAACACCAAAGAGCATTTGATATCCTGAAACAGAGAATTGCTAGTTCATCAACTCTCAGATACTATGATGTTCCCAAACTAGTTACACTTTTCTGTGATACTTCGAAATTTGGTCTTGGTGGAGTCATTCTACAAGAGGATCAACCTGCTGCCTACGCATCGAGAACTCTTAACCAAGATGAGATGCAGTATGCCCAGACTGAGGAAGAGCTTTTAGCAATTGTGTTTGCATGTTCGAAGTTCCACGATTATCTTTATGGTAAACCTATCCAAATCGAAACAGACTACCAAATTCTAGTCACCATCTTGAGAAAACTTATACATTCAGCTCCAGACCGACTGCAATGTATGATGCTGAGATTGCAAAAGTATAATTTCAGTCTTGTGTACAAGAAAGGCAAACTTCTTTATCTTTCCTACTGTCATTATCCGGATCGCCCAGAAACACCACAGAACAGCATGACAATAAGAACCTTGATTTTGAAGTCATGGAAGTGAGAAATATAGAAGTTATGTTCTTACCATAACGTTCCATGTTAGTTGTCTTCTTCTCGCCTTCTTCTTGCTGGATGGGTTCGGAGCCGACCTCGGCTCCGACTCGGCCACTCTAAAAGCTCGAGAGCTGGTTCCACCGGCTCGAGGCTCCCCTTATATCCCACAATGCTAGGCGTGAGTTACCTCAGATCTCGTTTGTAAGCTAGGCCCAGCTTATAATAGTAACAGAATAACTATAAACAAAGTCCACCTCTATAAACCAGGGAGAAGAGAAGGGTGACCTACATCCTGATCCAGGAAAATATGCACAGCAGCATATACCTAAAGTAAAGAGGTGGTAGAAAGAGAGGTCACAATCAAAACACCTCTAGGTCTGTCCAGGCCAGGGGGAAGGAGGGTGGGACGCAAGAAGAAGGCGAGAAGAAGACAACTAACATGGAACGTTATGGTAAGAACATAACTTCTATATGTTAAGTTGTCTATCTCGCCTTCATTCTTGCTGGATGGGACCGCGTCCCTAGCACCTTGTCCCGGGTGGCCTAACGGAACAGACTCTTGAGAACAGTGGAACCAAAGTTAGCTCTATGCCTAGAAGCTAAATCCAACTTATAATGAGAAATGAAAGTGTGAGGAGTAGCCCAAGTAGCCGCTGCACAAATGGTGTCAATAGGCAGTCTGTCTTGGAAGGCTATAGAAGTAGCCAAAGCTCTGGTAGAATGGGCTTTAGGTTTGTTAGGCAGCTTTTGGTGTCTAATTTCATAAACAAGGGAAATCAGAGATGTTAGCCATCTAGATAATGATACCTTTGAAACTGAAAGTCCCTTTCTGCCTTCTGCATACGAGACAAACAGTTGGTCAGATTTTCTGAATTGTTTAGTTCTATCCAAATAGTACCTTAACTGACGATGAACATCTAGCCAATGCAATTTTGTTCAGACCTGTTAGAATATTCTGGAAAAACACAGGGAGGTCAATGGTTTGATTTAGGTTAGGCCTTGAGGCTATCTTAGGTAAAAAAGACGGGTTGGTTCGTAAAGATACCCTATCCTTATGGAACAACAGATAAGGAGGTCGACAGCTGAGTGCATGAAGTTCTGAAACTCTTCTAGCTGAAGTAATAGCTACCAGAAAGAGTGTCTTCCATGATAGCAATTTTAAAGAACAGGAGGCTGCAGGTTCGAAAGGGGAAAGAATCAAAGAACTAAGAACTAAATTTAGGTCCCAAGGAGGAGGAGGATTTCTTATAGGAGGTCTGAGTAGAAAAACTCCTTTCAAAAAGGCTTTGCAAAGCTTGTGGGACATTATGGCAGACTCTGAAATGCCCACATGAAAGTTAGAAATAGCTGCCAATTGAACTTTAAGAGTAGAAGGAGATGAACCTGCATGGAAGAGTTCAGCTAGAAAATCAAGGGCCAATTGGATGGAAGCAGTGAAAGGATCTATGTCCTTTCCTTGAGCCCAATAGGCGAAACGTTTCCACTTACTCAAATAAATCTTTCGAGTGGAAGATTTACGGGAAGCTATCAAAATATCTCGAACAGAGTGAGATATTTGAGGAAGCCTGGCTAAGGTTGGAATTGGAGGAACCAAGCAGTGAGGTTCAGAGAGGAAGGAGCGATGAAACTGACCCGACTGATGGATCAAAAGATCTGGAACTAGGTCCAGATGCCAAGGTCGCTCCAACAGAAAATGATGTAGAAAGGGGAACCAAACCTGTTGAGGCCAGTAAGGAGCAATGAGGATCAACGAGGCCTTCTGAGCGATAGCTTTCTGTATCACTTGAGAGATTAGTGGGAAGGAGGAAATGCATACAGAAGTCCCGGGGCCAAACTTGGACTAGAGCGTCTCTGCTGGGCTGGCCTGGTAAAGGGAATAGGGTGAAATAATCTCTGCACTTGCTGTTTTGGGGAGTAGCAAAAGGTCAGCGAGGCTGACCCCACTTGAGAAAAATTTCTCTCACAACAGAGTCTTTCAGAGACCACTCTTGAGGCATGAGGATAGCTCTGCTCAACTTGTCCGCGATTTGATTGGACTTCCGGGATGTGCGTTGCTATCAGAAACCGCTGAGAAGAAATTGCCCATTGCCACAGTCTGAGTGCTTCTCGACACAGGGGGTAGGACCTGGTTCCGCCTTGTTTGTTGATATACCACACTACAGACATATTGTCCGTCTGGATTGCTATCGTTCCCAAGGGAAGAGAGTCTTGAAGGGCTTGCAACGCTAAAAGCACTGCTCTCATCTCTAGAACATTTATGTGCAAGTGGCATTCGTCTGGTTGCCATGTGCCCTGGACAGTTCTGCCCTGATAATGCCCCCACCCGATCAGGGAGGCGTCCGTTGTCAGAGTAGCAACCGGAGGAAGGAACAAAGGGTCTTCCCAATAAGAGCTGAGGGAAGACATCCACCACAGAAGATGATTTCTGCATGTTTGCGTAATCATAATGGTGTGGGACATCGGAAGTTGCTGGTATGACCATTGCGTGAAGAGCATCCATTGAAGGATTCTCATGTGGAATCTGGCTAATGGAAGCAGAGGTATGGCAGCCGCCATAATCCCCAACACTTTCAGAACTAACCTGGCTTTGATTCTGTTGCTGCTGAAGAGGAGCGAGACCAGTTTGTGTATGTCTGTTATTCTCTGATCTGTTAGTCTCGCAGACATGATGACTGTGTCTAGATTTGCGCCTATGAAGGTAATAGTACGACAAGGCGACAAAACAGACTTTTCGCAATTTATTGAAATGCCTAAATTTTGACAAATGCGAAAGGTGTAGTCCCTGGCCATTAGAAGAAGATGCTTGGTGGGAGCTGTGAGGAGCCATTCATCCAAATATGGAAACACCTGGAATCCTTGACGTCTCAGGTGAGAAGCTACCACTGCCATGCATTTGGTAAACACCCGGGGGGCAGTGGTGAGACCAAAGGGCAGGGCCCTGAATTGAAAATGACTGGTTCCCAGCCTGAAGCGGAGGAATCTTCTGGAGCGTCTGTTCATTTTTATGTGATAGTACGCATCCTGAAGGTCTATAGAGCACATCCAGTTTCCCTTTCCCAATAGGGGAAGGATGGACTGCAGTGTGACCATCCGAAATCTTGTTTTCTTGACTGACTTGTTCAAGATACTGAGATCCAAAATTGGTCTCCAGTCCCCTGTTTTCTTTGGAACTAAAAGAACCTGGAGTAGATTCCAGATCCTTGCTGGTCTGCTGGAACTGGCTGAATTGCTCTTTTGCAAGCAGCTTTGAAATTTCCAAAGCTGCAAGATCCCTTTGAGCGGTGGAACATCTGGAAGGGATTTTTGATTGGTTTGGAATGCGAACGAAGTGAATGGAATAGCCTTCGGAAATGATGGACTGTACCCATTTGTCTTGAGTCAGGGATAGCCAGGCTTCTGGGTACAGTGACAATCTTCCCCGACTGCCTCCGAAGGTGGGCAGTCGGGCAACACCTCAGGGATGCTGAAAGGGCTTATCAGAGAAGGTTTCTCGATTGCCCTGGTTCTCGGACCCCTGCCTCTAGGCGGCGTCTGCCATTGTTGTTCCCCCTCTGCCTCTGGCGGGAACCGACTCTGTCGTCAGGCGAAGTCCCTTGAGATTGTTTATGAACCACATTTTTCCACTTTTCTGGCCTTTGGGGTAAGGCCTAGAAGGAGTAGAAAAACGGACTCCGACGGCAGAAAGAGTCTTACCATCCGTCTCGCACCTAGTCAAGGTTTCTTTCACTCGAGGACCAAAAAGAGATGATCCATCAAACGGGGAATTAGTGAATGACGTTTTAAAGGGGTCCGCAAAGTTGCATAGCCGCATCCAGGCATGCCTGCGTAAGGCCACACCTGTCCCTGCGGCTCTGCTCGCTCCATCAGCCGCATACGAAAGGAGGCGCATGGAGGAGTTAGCTATGGAGTTCAGGGTAGCCAGCTGAGTGTTCATCTTGTCTTGAAAACCCGCAGCCATAGGATCCTTCACATGTCACTCGCTTCTTTGATCAAGTCTCTTTGAAGACGAGTAAAATGGCATGGGTAGTTCAGCGAATGCATAGCAAAGGTCGCTGACGAGAACATCCGCTTCCCGTACCTGTCCATAGACCTAGATTCTTTGTTAGGGGGATGAACAGGCACTGAAGGATCAGCTAGTTCCTTCTTGGTGGCAGCAGCTACCACCATAGCATCCACAGAAACACCTTTTGTGAGAAATTGCTTGTCAGTTGGTGCTGTTATAAATTTGGAAGGTCTCCTGGGGGTAGGGTCCACTGAATCAGGAGCCGTCCAGGCCTTCTTTGCAACCACCTGCATGAGGGGATCAAGGGGGACACCCAGGAGGTGGAAGGGCGAGAGCCAACGCCTCAAGATACACAGATTCATCCTCCGAAGGGTTAAGGGCTGGCCAATTTCCCTCTGTTTCAGGATCTCTAGAATGTCTGCGAAGAGACATCTTCAGAAGGGGAACGGGAAACCCTCGGAATCCTCTAAATCTGTGTCAGAGGTGACAGACTCAGGTGAGTCTATGTGCTTCCTCTTACACTTTCTCTTCCTAGGGGGCTCCCCTGCCAATTCAGGGAGGCCTCGAAGAGGATGAGATCCCCACAGGGGATTCTTGAGGAGCTGGCTCTCTGCGGTCTGGGATGAGGGAGTGAGTCGACATAACCAAAGGCACCGAAGAGGGAGGGGCGGACGGAGCCGACTGTGGAGTCGAACAAGGTTCCAACACACTCCGCATGACCTCGAACGCACCCCTGTCCGGCAGAGCCAGAGGTCCCCGCTCCGAGAAGCTGAGAACCTCCCTCGGCACCGACAGAGATGGCTCCGAGGCCGATGTCAGAGCCGAACTCACCAGCGCCGAAGCACCGAGAGGGAGAGGGGGGTCGGACAAGGGTCCGATGCCACTTACCCCCTCGGAGCCAACGAGGGAAGCCCGGCGCCGAGATTCTTCAAAAGAAGAAATCGGAGCCAATGACGGAGCCGAAGACAATTGTATCGGCTCCGACGCTACCACAGTCTCGGTCCCGAGACGCCCCGGCTCCGAGCTCAAAGGAGTCAGAGGAGGAATATTTATAGGAACAAGTTGAGGCATCGACTGATGAGTCGGACTCTGGAGCATTTGGGCCAGTGCCTCGGACTTCAAAAGTCTACTCACTACCCTCTGGAGGTCGTGATCTGAGAGCCTCGATGACCTGGAGGAGTGAGATCTGTGGCTCCGTTCAGACAGCAGGGGAGACGCTGGAGCCGAATGAACGGAGCCAAGGGACGGTGACCTCGATCTCTTTCTAGATGTCGGCTCCGATGGTCTGATCGGAGCCGACCCAGATATCTCTAATGCCTCGGCTCCGGCGGGCAGAAACCACAGATACTGCAGTCAAGACTCATCGGCTCCAGCCGGAGCCGATGAAGCAGTAGGCCGAAGCCTTAGGCCTCGACTCTGAAGCTGGAGCCGAGGTCTTGGAAGCCTTAGAAGGTTTCCCCGATGACACAGAAAGGGAACCTTCAGGCTTAATCAAACCCCTTAAAATGAGTTTATTTTTTCTCTCCTGCAGGACTCTAGGGCTGAAGCCATGGCATACAGCACAAGAGTCCTGCAGGTGTAAAGGTCCCAGGCAATACACACAAGAAATGTGACCGTCTGTCAGAGACATTTTCTGACAGCACGAGTCACACTTCTTGAAGCCTGAGACCTTTGAATCCTTGGACATACTCAAGGAACCGAAGTGTAATCACACACAGAAAACACACACACACACACACAGATTACACTGATAGGGGTTTAAAGGGAATTATTTAAACTAAGGGTAAGTTAAGTTAAAACTCCCTAATCAAACACATACACACCCTAAGGATAAGGAAGGAAGGGCCCGAAGGCCTTTGGGAAAGAACTATAAGTTCTTTAGAAAAAAAGGGGGCTGGATAAAAGGTAGAAGGGATAATATCCACTACACTAAGGGGAAAGAAAAATACACTAAGCTAGCTTAAGTCTAAAGAATTTAAACTAGTCTGACTTTCACTAACCTGGAGCCGGTAGAAAACACACCTCGATCGCTGTAGCGGCAAACGAGATCTGGGGTAACTCACGCCTAGCATTGTGGGATATAAGGGGAGCCTCGAGCCGGTGGAACCAACTCTCGAGCTTTTAGAGTGGCCGAGTCGGAGCCGAGGTCGGCTCCGAACCCATCCAGCAAGAATGAAGGCGAGATAGACAACTTAACATCTATTCTTCTACAAGTCCTGATGATTTGATGAGATCACACTGCCATAGATCCAGTTCTCAAAGGCTCAACTACTTTCTCAATCAAGGATGGCCATCAAAGCAATCTAGTTTACCTCATGAAGTGCAACCTTATTTTCCATACAGTGATGAAATTTTGTCTGACAAAGGTATCATTACGAAAGGTGTGAAAGTAACTGTTCCAAAGTCCTTGCAACAAGAGTACATTACTAACTTGCATCGTGGTCACCCAGGTACCAACTCTACCAAAAGAGAGGATGAGAGGACTAGTATTTTGGCCTTCTATGTCACAAGACATTGAGGGAGCACTTTCATCCTGTTCAGTGTGCAATAGTGCAAAACCACATCAACAGAA
>NC_056734.1:459483028-459655528 GCF_019279795.1 Protopterus annectens | reverse complement strand
CGCATACGTCACCGAGTGGGGCAGCTGAGCATCAGGAAAGGAGAGCTGGTGTCAACAATGACGTAGGATCGTTTAGTCGAAAAAAGAGAGTGGATGATGTGTTGTTAAATGGGGCAGCAGTTGAAGGAACATACAATATGGACAAGGAACTACCATCTGTATTTCTCAATACATCTAGCGAGGGGCCAACGCTAAGAAATACTAGGACTAATGAAGCCAGTAGCGATAGACTACCTTTGGCTGCTAGACCTAAACAGGCTACTTTTGCATATAGAAATGATGGACATTTTATTAAGGAAGCTTTACCTGGCTGTGCGCGAAAGCCTACAGATGGACAGAGGTACAATATTGATTTTACTAATGTATTGCATAAACAGTAAGTATAGTTTTAATGATAAAACAGCGCCTACTGTAAATGAGAATGACTGTAACTTAACTTTTGAGTCTAATGTGAAGAAACTTGATGAAATGCTATTTAAATATAAGAATTTGGAGTTAGAAAATGTATATTTAAAAGAATGTTTAAGGTTAGAAATAGTCCCTAAAGGACTTAGAGTATGTAAATTTCCAAATAAAGTTATAGAAGGAAGTGATTTTCATTTAGAATTAATAAATATTTTTAATAAATGTGGCCTAGATATTTTAAAAGTCATGATTAAGGAAAATGAAAGAGAAATTGATTTTTTAAATAGTATTATTGAAGATGTGAATGGTAGAATTACTAAAGATCTGCTTTTTTCCATTGATGAATGCCAGAGAATGTATTATGACACATTAAAGAGAATAGATAGAAGTATTAGTAATGTGTTCCAAAGAAAAAGCAGAAAGTTAGAGAGGGATATACAGGATTATAAGAATAAAATAAGCTACCCCAAACCCCGTAATAACAATATTTTTTTTTAGTTATGAGGGATATGGAACAACATGGTCTGGGAATGAACAACAAATTAATGAAGAGGTTTGTGAGAATAATGAAATAGGTGATATTAATGATTTATCAGAGTATCCCCCACTGAGAAGATCAGAAAGAATCAGGAATTATCAGAACAGCCATCAACAAAATTTTCAGAGAGGGGGGGGGGGTTCATATGTGAATTACAACAGAGGATACCAATGCTGGTAGATGAAAATCAGAGTGATATATCTCAAAATAATGAGCAGATTATTGTTAAAGGACCACAACATAATTTCTTAGGCTATAATATTTTCAATTATAGCCATTTAAGTATTGAGGAAATACACTTCAAACTATTTTCCAAAGGATTAAAATTTGTGCCTAATAGAAAAGCAGATATTAGGAAAGTATTAACAGATCTTAAGCTGTTCCTAAGAAAGAAAATTTTTGAGATTTTATATCAAGGTCAGAATACAAATAAAAATGGGAATGAAATGTTTAAAAGAAGAAGTAAATTTAACCCTCCCCTACACCCACAACTAAACATTTTGAGACATTAATGGAAAAAAAGATAAGGAATGAGTTGGGTAGAAATAAAATAGTTTTCAACCTATCTAAGGAAGAAAATACTTTATTAAACAGCTTAAGTAATGATAAATCCATCAGGATTTCCAAACCTGATAAAAGGGGAGGGATGGTTGCAATGGATCATTTGTTCTATGAAGAAAAAATTATGGAAATATTGAATAATGAAGAAAGGTACCTCAGAGCCTCCCTAAATGAAATTAATATAGGGAATAAAAAAGTTTATTTAGTACTTAATGACCTATTATTAGAAGGTTCGATAGACATTCAAACATTCCAGTATTTACATGTAGAAAAACCTACGGTACCGACGATGTTTGGTGTACCCAAGGTGCACAAAGATATAGTAAGTCCACCTATGCATCCAATAGTGGCTTCAGAAAATTCAGTCACAGCACCTATAGCAAAATGGTTGGATACAAAACTAAAGGTACTTTCCAACATAGGGAATGGGGTGGTGAAAGATTCATGGGAATTACTGCAACTACTTTCCCCAGAGGTCTTTGATAAAGATATAACTTTTTATACGATAGATATTATTGATTTGTTTTCGTCCATACCTCATGAGGAAGGTATGAAGTTGTTTGAGGACGCGCTGATTAATTATGGGAAGTTTGATAATAATGAGTTTTATTTGATTCTTACGCTGATGGAAGTAGTTCTTTCCAACAACTTTATCCATTTTGAAGGGGAAATTTTTAAACAAATACAGGGGGTAGCTATGGGTGCTAGATGCGCCCCGACCTATGCGAACATTATACTTTCAACTTGGGAAAATAAATTTACTATAAATTCAAGTTTTAGTCCATGTTGGAAATTATATAAGCGGTTCCTTGATGACATGTGCTTTTTATGGATGGGTACAGATGATGAATTTCATACATTTTTTAAATATATTTCAGAATCAACGAGTTTTTTAAAATTTACATTTCAATGTGACAGGAAGGAATTAAAGTTCTTGGACATTAATGTGGGTAAAAGTGAAAATGGATTTTTTTCGAAGGTATATAGAAAGACAACTTATTCTAATTCTTACTTGGCATTTGGGAGTGCACACCCTTACCATCAGAAGAAAGGGATTGTTAAGGGACAGTACGTAAGAGCAAGTAGAATGACGTAGAGAGAAGCAGATTTCAATGAAGAATGTGACACACTATACAAAATGTTCATGGAGAGAGGGTATCCGTCAGGATTGGTTAAAAATATTGAGAAGGAAGTTAGGGAAGGTAGAATGGGGAGATTTGAACCCATTTTAGGTAGAGGTAATATGATGGTTCCACTTAAGAGTACTACTAGTAACTTTGAAAGAGAAAATAATTTTATAGTTGATTATTGTGGGCAAGCTGTTCAGATTAGGAAGATTTTGGAAGAAGAATGGATGAAATTTAGTGAATTATCAGAACTTAATTACCTTTTTGTGGAACCATTGAGATGTACTTATCGTAAAGGTAGGAATTTAAAATCTATCCTAGAAGGGAACAAAGGAATGAATAGGAATAAAAGAATTAAAGTAGGGACTTTTAAATGTGGGAAATGTTCCCAATGTTCGCATATTTGTGTAAATAATGCAATTTATGTAAAAAGTAGGGATATTTTAATTGAAAGTAAGTACTTCTCCAACTGTGATACATATGGGATTATTTATATAGCCCTATGTAAAGTATGCGATGCATTTTATGTTGGAAAATCCGAAAGGAAACTAAAGAATAGGATTTATGAACATCTTTATGAAATTAGAACAAATAATTCCAAAAATGCATTGTATAGACATAAAATGGACTGTCCCTCAGCTGTGTATAATTTCTTTGTTTTAGAAGTAGTAGAAAAAGATATTAGGGGAGGTCAATGGGAGACATCTATAGAGTATAAGGAGTTATTATGGCAATTATATTTGGAGGCTAATAAATTACCAGGCCTGAATGATGTTATATCAATAACCCCGGTACTGAAAATGAGGGCAGCTAAGCTTTGAGGTCTTTCTGCTATAACCCTTATACATTACATATGTTTTATATATCAATTTTTATATACCAATTTTAACATATTTAATTGTTTATTTATATAGATAGATAGGATGTTATGTATGTGAGAAATTGAAGTTTTTTAGATATATGTATAGCATGTATTGTCTTTTTATATTAACTCAAAATTTTTTAAGTGTTTAGGTTTCTTCCACTTGATGGCGCCAAAGTATCATTAATGCATTTTTGATCTTTATATGGTTTATAGCTATATTTGCTTTAAAGGTAGTTAATTAGAAGTTATGTACTCACCATAACGTTCCATCTGAGTAGGTGTATTCATTTGTCTGCAACCTGTGGGTTATGGATCCGATATCGGATCCGAACCGGCATGGTTTACCAGCTATGGATCCGAGCTCTCAGCTCCTCCCCTCACCCATAATGCCCTGCTCTCCCTACATGACCTCAGATCGAGTTTGCCAACAGCATGAACACCCTGAAAAGGGTAACACATCATATGCAGGAAACTGAAAAGGCCAGGGGGATAGGAGGGCGGGATGGTTGCAGACAAATGAATACACCTACTCAGATGGAACGTTATGGTGAGTACATAACTTCTAAATCTGAAGTAGGAGATTCATTTGTCTGCAACCTGTGGGACAGAGTCCCCAGCTACCTGAATCTTGGGCGGCCATCATGGAAGGATATTCCGAGCACCGCGGAGCCAAAGGATGCTCTACCCCTAGATGTAAGATCCAACTTGTAGTGGGAAATAAAGGTATGAGATGAAGTCCAAGTGGCTGCTGCACAAATATCATCTAGAGGAATCCTAGCCTTAAAGGCGGCCGAGGTAGAGACTGACCGGGTTGAATGGGCATGTACACCCTCTGGTGCGGGCCTTCCAGAAGCTTGATAAGCCAATAAGATACATTGTGAAATCCAGCGAGATAATGAGACTTTAGAAATTGGCTTGCCTAAATTAAATTTAGCAAAGGAAATGAACAACTGGTCGGATTGCCTATGACCAGCCGTCCTGTTTAGATAAAATCTAAGTTGCCTGTGAACATCTAAGGAATGAAGCTTGTATTCACCCTTGTTTTGATATTTAGGAAAGAAAACAGGGAGGTTAATGGATTGATTAATGTTTGCTTCAGAAGCTACCTTAGGAAGAAAGGACGGGTTGGTCCTGAGGTAAACTCGGTCCGGATGAAAGACCAAGTAAGGAGGTTTAGCTGATAATGCTTGAAGCTCTGAGACTCTCTTGGCCGAAGTAATGGCTACTAAAAATGTGGTCTTGAAAGATAAGAATTTCAGATCTACCGTAGCCGCCGGTTCGAAGGGGGGGGGGGCGGTCAAGGCCTGGAGGACTAAACAAAGGTCCCAAGGAGGAACCGCTTGCTTTACAGGGGGCCTGAGAAGGAAAGTACCTTTTAGGAAAATCTTACACAATTTGGCAGACATCAGAGGACTGGAGTCATGACCAATATGATAATGAGAAATTGCCGCAAGTTGTACTTTGACCGTGGAACTGCTGGCACCATCATTAAAAAGAGAGGTTAAGAAGTCAAGCACCAAAGGGAGAGGAACTGTGAAGGGGTTTAGGCCTTGCCGCTCTGCCCACAAAGAGAACCGTTTCCACTTACTGCGGTAGACTTTCCTAGTGGATGGCTTATGAGCTGCCACCAGGATGGCCTTAACAGGGGACGAAATACCGGGAGTCCTGATCAGGAGTGGAACTGGAGCAGCCAAGCGGTCAGCTTCAGGTTGTCCAGATTCGGGGGAGATAAGCGGGAAGGATGAGATATCAGATCCGGAATGGGATCTAGAATCCAAGGAGGATTCACTGAGTGAGACCTTAGGAAAGGGAACCAGATCTGTCGAGGCCAAAATGGAGCAATGAGAATCATTCTGCACCCCAACCAAGAGGCTTTCTGAAGAACTTGGAGCACCAGAGGCAAGGGTTAATAAGCATACAGAAGACCGGGTGGCCAAGCATGCACCAGAGCGTCTCTTGGGGCACCTCCGGGAGGAGGTATTAGAGCGAAAAAACTGTCGCACTTGGTGTTTGAGGAAGACGCAAAAAGATCGCAACAAGGAGTTCCCCACCGTGCGAAGATGCGTTCCGCTACCTGAGTATTGAGAGACCACTCGTAAGGGGTGAGAATGGTGCGACTGAGTTTGTCCGCCAGGATGTTGGACCGACCCGGAATATGCATTGCTATGAGAAAGCGGTTGGTGGAGATTGCCCATTTCCACACTCTCATGGCTTCTCGACAAAGAGGGTAAGACCTGGTTCCTCCTTGTTTGTTGATATACCAGACAACAGACATGTTGTCCGATTGAATCGCAATTGTTCCCAAGGGAAGAAAGGCCTGAAGTGCTAGCAACGCTAGCAGCACTGCTCTCATCTCTAGACCATTGATATGCAGTGAGGTCTCTGAATCGTTCCACGTGCCTTGGACCGTCCGGCCTGCAAAATGCCCCCCCCACCCGAGGCGGAAGGCGTCCGTGGTCACAGTGGCGAGAGGGGGAGAGGCACAAAAGGGGCGGCCTCCGTGGAGATCTGGAGAGTGTAGCAACCACAGGAGGAACCGCTTGCAAGCCTTGCTGATCGCAATGGGATGATGCATAGGAAGAGCAAGATAAGACCACTGAACTACGAGTGTTCATTGAAGGATGCGCATATTGAACCTGGCGAGAGGAAGAAGCGCTATCGCTGCCACCATGGACCCTAGGGCCCTCAGGACCAACTCCGCCGGAATTGAGCTTGAGTGGAGAATGGCCCACACCTGGAGCTGCAGGTTTTGAACTCTGTCCGCAGTGAGGAAGGCTCTCAATCTCCTCGTGTCTAACCTGGCACCTATAAAATCTATGAACTGCGTGGGTGTTAGGTTGGATTTTTTTGTGTTTATATTGATGCCCAGACGAGGAGCAAGATGGAGAAAGGAGTCTCGCGCCAGGAGAAGTAGATGCCTTGTTGGGGCGGTGAGAAGCCAGTCGTCCAGGTAGGGAAAGACCTGCACCCCCTGAAGCCTCAGGTGGGCCACTACCACTGCTAATACTTTGGTGAACACCCTGGGGGCTGTGGTGAGACCAAAGGGAAGGACCCAAAATTGGTAGTGACTGGCTCCCAGCCGGAAGCGGAGAAACCTCCTGGAGCGCCTGTCCATTAGTATATGGTAGTACGCATCCTTGAGGTCTATGGAGCACATCCAGTGGTTTTCTCCCAGCAGGGGGAGAATAGACTGCAATGTAACCATTCGGAATTTCTCCTTGGGAACTGCCAGGTTCAAGAGAGAAAGGTCTAAAATTGGTCTTACATCCCCCGTCTTTTTTGGCACTAAAAAGAACCTGGAGTAGAACCCTGATCCGATCTGGTCTGGGGGGACGGGCTGGATGGCTCTTTTCTTTAGCAGATGGCCAATTCCTGCCAAAGCAGCCTCCCACTGACCGGGTGGAACGTCGGGGAGGGACTTCAATTTTGGCATGTGACGGAAAGGGATACGGTATCCTCTGGATATGATCTGGAGGACCCAGCGGTCTGATGTTATGGACTCCCATGCCGCTAGGTGCTCCGAAAAACGTCCCCCGACTGCCTCCAGAGTGGAGCAGCCGGGCAACCCTTCAGGGCTGCTGCACGGGCCGTTCAAAGAAGGGTTCTCTGGACCCGAAGTTCCTGGGAGCCCCTCTGCCCCTAGGGCGGCGTCCTCCCTGTCCTCCTCTGCCACGGAAGGACTGGTTGTCCGGAGCAGGCTGGGATTGCTGAGACTTCCGGAACCACATCTTCTTCTGACCCTTTTGGTTCCTAGAATAGGGCCTCTGGGGTACAAAGAAGCGGATTCCGATGGCAGACAGCGTCTTCCCGTCCTTTTCGCTCTGGGTCAAGGTGTCACAAACTGTTTTGCCAAAGAGGGCAGAACCATCGAAAGGGTCGTTCGCAAATGACGCCTTGAAGGGCTCCGTGAAATCGCAATGACGGAGCCAGGCCTGACGTCTAGTAACTAGGCCTGCCCCTGCGGCTCTAGCGGCACCTTCCGTAGCATGGGACAGTAGCCGCACAGAGGTATTAGTGACGGACCTGAGAGTGGCCATACGGGTGGAGTGCAGCACTTTGTCCTCCTCCGACATGGACTCTGGGGGGGATGCAGCGTATTCTTTTATAAGATCGCGCTGCATCCTAATCACATGTGCCAGGTAGTTCAGCGCCCTCACTGAGAAGGTCGCTGAACTAAACATCCGCTTCCCCAAGCGGTCCATCATCCGAGACTCCTTGCTCGGGGGAGGGACTGAGGGACTCTCCTGAGCAAGTTCCCTCTTGGTGGCAGCCGCCGTCAACATGGCATCTACCGGAGGCCCCTTACTCCAATGGGCACTGTCAGCCGGGGGACTGAGAATACGGTCGGGCCTTTTTGGGATTGGCTCCACGGTGTCCGGTTCCTTCCACGCCCTGGTGGTAATGAGGTCCACCAGGGGGTCAGCAGGAGGGGACACCCAAGAGGTAGACGGGCCCGCTTCAAATGCCTCCAAGAACACAGACTCGTCCGAGGAAGACTTGGGGGCAGACCACCCCCCCCTTATGCGGAGCATTTCCATGATGTCTCCAAATGAGACATCCTCCGGGGGTGATCTTGGGGAGCCTTCCCCTTCCTCCAAGTCCATGTCTTCTGTGAGAGACTCGGGAGAGTCAATGTGCCTCCTTTTGCACGTATGTTTGCGGGGAACATCCTCCGGGGGGCTGTCAGAGGACTCCTCGCAAACAGCGACTTGTTCCAAGGGAACAGCTTGGGGCAAAGGAGCGGGCTGTCCCAAGGGCTGGATGGTGGAAGCCTGACCCAGTACAGATGGAGCGTGGGACGGAGCCGAAGCAAGTGCCGGGGGTCCGGAGACCCTCAACAGGGCCCTCTCCACTACATCAAACGCCGAAGGGGAGCCGACCTCGACCAATGGATCCGACAATCGGCTCCCCCTCGGATCCGAGGAGTGGATCGGAGCTGGCGCCGAAGCACTCGGATCCGAAGGGACAGTGCGCTCCGACACCGACGGTGCCGAAGGAGCACTAATCCCCCCGGATCCGAAGCTTGGATCCAGGCTCCGAGAGGTCGGATCCGAAGCACTCGAGGGCAGGGTCGGATCCGAAGTACCAAGTACTATCGGCGCCGACCCACCCCCGGCTGCTCGGCTCCAACTGCTCCGAACCCGGGTAGCGGGTCGGAGAAGGAGCAATAGGTTTAAAGAAAGGGGTCGAGCTCCCCCCCAGGGGGGGGAGGCAAGAGCACTCCCATCTGCATCTGGGCCTGGATGAACCTTCTCATCATCGGTCCAGATCAGCGTCTGACAGGCTATAGGTTGATCTCGACGAGGCTACCGAGGTAGGCCTTGAGTGCCTCCTGGATAGCCTCGACGGAGATCGGGTCTCCTCCTCCTCAGGTCCCGGTGAAAAACACACGGGTGACCGGAGCCGAGGAGGGAGAACCAGCAGACAAGGAGGCCGGAGGAGAAGCCCGCTTGGCGGCGGGGCGAAACAGAGGTCTCGGCCCGCCGCTTATGGTGCTTCTCCTCCGGTCCTCTTTCTAGCTTCCCTTTCCTCCGAACCACTACAGGGAGGTTGAGTCCCAGGAGGAGGAGGGAGCGAGGAGAGAACCGTCAACGGCTCCCCGAAGGAGCGGAGGCGGAGCCGAGTCCGGGGCAAAAGTCCCGCCAGGACAAGCTTAGACCTCCGCTCCTTCAATGCCCTGGGGTTGAACCCTGCACAAATGGAACATCCAGATGTGAGGTGTTCAACCCCAAGGCATCGACGAGTGTGGCCATCAGCAGGGGAAAGCTTATGGCCACACTCGAGCACTTAGAGAAAACAGCTTTAGGTTGCTCTGACATCCTAAAAGCTAAAGAGTTACTTAAACTAAAAGAGAAAAGTAAAAGTAACCAAACACACACAACAGGCCCAAACACACACTACGCTACCAGCGAGGGGAGGGAAACTAAGTAAAAACAAATTTAAATCACTAAACAATTATAACTATCAAAAGAGGATCCTAAACTTTCACTCAACTTTCACAAAAATTTTAAATTTTAACAATATAAAACTTTGAAAACACCACTTAGCTGAAGAGCTCGAGAACACTAATCTGGTCACCAGCGCGGCAAACTAGATCTGAGGTCATGTAGGGAGAGCAGGGCATTATGGGTGAGGGGAGGAGCTGAGAGCTCGGATCCATAGCTGGTAAACCATGCCGGTTCGGATCCGATATCGGATCCATAACCCACAAGTTGCAGACAAATGAATCTCCTACTTCAGATCTTTTAGTTATGTACTTACCATAACTTTAGATGTTTGGGATCCATCTCGCCTACATTCTGTACTGATGGGCTCGGAGCCGATCCCTCGGCTCCGACTCGGCACGCTTATGCTATAGAGCGAGGCCTCTTATTGGCTGAGCTATTTTTTATCCCAGGATGCACCACCACTAATCCCTCAGATCTTGTTTGTCCGCATTCATGCACACATGCACAACTTGTTTATATAACATTGTTAGATGTTTCAAGATGAAACAACAGGATTCGGACCTTCTGATATCCTCTGATCTCCAAGGAGGGGGAAGGAGGGTGGGTTATTAGAATGTAGTAGATGGATCCCAAACATCTAAAGTTATGGTAAGTACATAACTAAAAGATGTTATGTGATCCTATCTCGCCTACATTCTGTACTGATGGGACAGCATCCCTAGCACCTAAATCCTGGGTGGCTCATTGGAAAACACTCCTGAGCACTGTGGAACCAAATGAAGCTCGTCCTCTAGATGCCACATCCAATTTGTAGTGGGAAATGAAAGTGTGCGGGGAAGACCATGTAGCAGCAGCACAAATGTCACTAATGGCAAGCTTAGAATGAAATGCTATCGAAGTAGCCATAGCCCTTGTAGAATGAGCTTTGACAGAGGTGGTAAGCTCTTTGTTAGAATAAGAATAAGCTTGAGTAATACAGTCCCTGATCCATTTGGCAATAGTGACCTTTGTGACAGCTTTGCCCAATTTATTGTCTGCAAAGGATACAAACAACTGATCTGTTTTCCTTGTTTGTTTGGTCCTGTCTAAGTAAAAACGCAACTGCCTGTGGACATCTAGTGTGTGGAATATGAATTCCGCTTTGTTAGAATATTTTGGAAAAAAAAAACTGGAAGTTCTAACGATTGTTGCAAGCAGAAACTGGAACAAACTTTAGGGACAAAGGAAGGATTTGGCCTGAGAGATACTCTGTCTTTGTGAGAAACCAAGTACGGGGGTTTTACTGACAAAGCTTGAAGCTCTGAAACTCTTCTGGCAGAAGTAATCGCCACCAGAAAAGCAGTCTTCCATGATAGAAATTTTAGATTACATGTAGCTGCCGGTTCAAAGGGGGAGGAAGTTAAGGCACGTAACACCACATCAAGATCCCATGGAGGTGCAGGATGAGAAATCGGAGGTCTTAACAGAGCAGCACCTTTCAAGAAGGTCTTACACAATCTGTTGCTCATTAAAGGTGGATTAATAGATTCGTGAAAATTGGAAATCGCTGCCAACTGGACCTTGATGGTAGAGACTGAAGAGCCTTGATTGAAAAGAGAAGTTAAAAATTTTAGTACTTCTGCCACGGGAATAGAAATGGGATCCAGGCCCCGGAGTTGAGCCCAAATAGCAAATCTTTTCCATTTGCTAGAATACAGTTTCTTAGTAGCAGACTTATGGGCCGAAGATAATATGTGTACAACCTCTGGATCCAAATTATGACTCCTGACTATAGTCGGAAGAGGAGGAGCCAAGCCGTCAATTTTAAGGTGTGCAGGGACTGGTGGAATAGTCCCGACTGATGAACCAAAAGGTCTGGGATCTGATCCAGGAACCATGGACCTTCCAGAGCATATTTCCGAAGATAGGGAAACCATACTTGGCGAGGCCAGTAAGGAGCAACTAAGATCATTTTGCTCCCCAAGAGATGCCTTTTGGATCACCCTGGGAAGGAGAGGAACTGGGGGGAAGGCATAAAGCAAGCCGGTGGGCCAAGGACGGGCTAGTGCGTCCATGGGGCTCTTCCCGAGCCGGGTTAGGGAGAAGAATTTTTGCACTTGCATTTAGTGGAGTCGCAAGAGGTCGCAACACGGAACTCCCCATCTGCTGAAAATCTGACTTGCAATTGTCATGTTCAGAGACCATTCGTGAGGAGAGAGGATGGTTCTGCTCAGTCTGTCGGCTATCACATTGGACTTTCCGCGGATATGAGTAGCCACTAGAAAGCGTTCGGTCGAGACTGCCCATTCCCAGACTCTCATGGCCTCTCTGCAAAGAGGATAGGATCTGGTCCCTCCCTGTTTGTTCAAGTACCAGACAACTGACATGTTGTCTGAGTGAACGGCAATTACGCCCCGAGGGAGGTAATCGTGGAGGGCTTGGAGGGACAGAAGCACCGCCCTCATTTCTAGGATGTTGATATGAAGTAGGGTCTCTTCTGGGTGCCATTTGCCTTGGACTGACCTGCCCAGGGAATGCCCCCCCACCCCATCTGGGAGGCGTCCGTGGTCAAAGTGGCCGCAGGAGGAGGTGGAACAAAGGGTCGTCCCTGATCCAAATTGGAGGGCACTAGCCACCAGCGAAGGTCCCGTTTGCATGTTTCCGTGATCCATATGAGGTGACTGAGAGGGAGTTCCTGAAAGGACCATTGAGCTGAAAGAAGCCACTGGAGAATTCTCATGTGCAGCCTTGCCAAGGGGACTAGAAGAACCGTGGCGGACATGGATCCCAAAAGCTGCAGGACCATTCTGGCTGGGGCTTTGGACCTGGGAAGTAAGGCTCGAACTTGAGTCTGTATGGTTTGAATTCTGTCTGTAGGTAGATAGACCCGCATTCGGTTTGAGTCTATCTTATGAATCTTATTCGTTGAGATGGCAGCAACACAGACTTTGGCCAATTGAAGGTGATTCCAAGGGAGTTGCCCAGTGATATAGTCGCTTGTAGGCTCCGCAGTAGTAGATGCTTGGAGGTGGCAGTTAGGAGCCAGTCGTCTAGATACGGGAACACCTGGAATCCTAGACTTCTCAGGTGAGCAGTCACGACTGCCAAGCACTTGGTGAACACCCTGGGGGCTGTGGTGAGACCAAAGGGCAGCGCACGGAACTGAAAATGACTGCCTCCTAGGCTGAAGCGCAGATGTCTCCTGGACGCTTGATGTACCATGATATGGTAATAAGCGTCCTTGAGATCTATGGAGCACATCCATACACCTTTCTCCAGCAATGGGAGAATGGTTTGTAGGGTGACCATTCGGAACTTGGACTTTCTGACTGAACGGTTTAGAATGCTGAGGTCCAAAATGGGCCTCAAGTCCCCGGTCTTTTTTGGCACCGAAAAGAATCTTGAGTAAGTCCCTAATCCGATCTGGTCTGCGGGGACCAGTTGGATGACTCCTTTTTGCAGCAGCTTTGAAACTTCTGAGGCTGCAGTATCCCGTTGACTGGGTGGCGGGTCTGGGATTTTCCTGGACTGAGGTGGGGAGTGAGAGAAAGGGATGGTGTAACCTCCGGCGATAATTCGAAGCACCCATCGGTCCTGAGTGATATCTTCCCAGGCTTTTAGGTGCTTCGAGAAATGACCCCCGACTGGCTCCGGAGCTGCACAGTCGGGCAATCCCTCAGGGACTGTGAAAGGCTGAAGAGCCACGAAAGGACTCGCGGTCTCCAGTGTTGCCGCCTCTGGGACAGCGTCTTCCGGAAGAATTTCCCCCTCCCCTGCCTCTGGAAGGGGGATCCTCCTGCTGAGAGGGGTAAGGCTTCTGAGATCTACGGAACCACATCTTCCCTCCTCTTTTAGCCTTGGGATAAGGCCGAAAGGGAGTGGAAAATCGTGCCCCTACGGCAGTCAGAGTCTTACCCTCCTGTTCGCAGCGGGTCAGTGTGTCCTTTACCTTGGGTCCAAACAGGGACCCATCAATGGGGGCGTCGGCAAAGGAAGACTTAAAGGCCTCTGCAAAATGACACAGGTGGAGCCAGGCTTGTCTCCATACAGCAATGCCTGTACCCGCCACTCTACTCGCCCCTTCGGCCGCATAAGAAATGAGCCTCATGGACGAGTTTGAAATGGACGACAATGTAGCCAGCTGAGAGCCAACCGTCTGGGCCAGCTCCTCAGGCAGGTTACCCAAGAGGGTATCGGATAGTTCTTTAATCAGATCCCTCTGAAATCTGGTAAAGTGCGTAAGGTAGTTCAAGGACCTTAATGTAAAGGCCGCTGAACTTTGGGTGTGCTTTCCGTACCGATCCATGCTCCTAGACTCCTTATTAGGAGGATGGACGGACGTCGAAGCCTCTGCTACATCTTGCTGGGTAGTAGATGCCACCACCAAAGCATCTACAGCCACACCTTTGGTTAGGAAATTTTTCAGGGGGTGCCGAGAGGAACTTATTCGGACGAGCAGGCACCGGTTCCACAGAGTCTGGGTGTTCCCACGCCCTTCGACAGATCAAATCCAAGAGCTCGTCGAAGGGCGGAGACACCCAGGAGGCGGAGGGCTGAGCCCCGAAGGCCTTAAGGAACACCGACTCATCAGCAGAAGGGGGTTTGGACTGCCAGCCGCCTCGTTGTTTAAGGGCTTCCAGGATGTCTGCAAAAGAGACATCATCCGAGGACGACTTAGGGGACCCCTCTGCATCATCGAGATCAGTGTCTGATGTAAGAGACTCATCTGGGGAGTCAACGTGCTTCCTCTTGCACGATCTTTTCCTGGGGGGTTCTTCTGAAGAGGCTTCAGAAGGACCTCCAGGAGGGGGAGAAACCCCAGTGGGGGTAACCTCAGGCCCCGGGGCTCCGCTGTCTACGGACAGGGGGACTGCCAAAGACTCAGTCTCGGTATGCAGGGAAGGAGCTGGGGAGACCGTGGAGGTAGCCAAAGATGATTTGGCTAACGCACTCCTCATAGCCCTGAAGGCGGGACCACCAGAATCTTGGGAGTGTCCCACCTCCATGGCCACGACAGTAGACGGCACTCCAGCCGCCGACGCACCAAGAGGGAGACCTGGGACCGAAAACATCAATCCCGAAGCATCCCCCCCGGGGCCGACGGAAGAAGTCCGTATACTGAACCCCGACCCAAGAGTCGGAGTTGGAGTAAGGGTCGGGCCCGACCCTAAAACCTCCATCGGTTCCACCAGCACCGGCTCCAACGGTGCCGAGGCTGTTGGAGGAGGAACCAAAGTAGGGAGGTGGACCATCAGCTCCGAAGCCGAATGGGCTGGAGCCGAAACTAGCTTTTGGAACACCGGAGACTGGAAGAGTCTAAGGAGCACCCTGTCGATGTCCGAATCAGACATCTTGGATGACCTGGACAATATCGATCGGGTCCGAACCGATTTCTCCATCGGCTCCAAAGGACTAGGGGACCGGCTCCGAATGGTCTCTACCACTATCGGCTCCGAGAGAGAGATGTCAAGGCAATTTCCCTCGGTGCCGATAAGGACTTCGGCTCCGAAGGGGAAGAGTCTGAGCCGGCAACCCTCATCGGCTCCAATATCAGTGGAGCTGATGAAGGTGACCCGCCTCTCGATGCCCCAGTCCTCGGCTCTGAAACCAGAGGGGTCGAGGCTGGAGGCATCGAGGCAGACCGTTCCGCCCTCGGCTTCGAAGTCCTTGGAGCCGATGGAGAAGTCTGCCTAGGTTTTTTTGGCAGTCGGTTCCGACTGACTGGTCGGAGCCGACGCTTTCTTCTTTTTTGAAGGAGAGGATGACGAAGATAAAGCTTCCTCGAAGGATGGCTTGATTAATCCCTTAAGGATTAATTTGTTTTTCCTCTCCTGGAGGACCCTTGATGAGAAGGCGTGACACACGCTACAAGATTCTTGCAGGTGCTTGGCGCCTAAGCAATAGACGCACGAGGAGTGGTCGTCCGTTATGGACATCTTATAACCACACCTCGTGCACTTTTTAAACCCGGAGGGTCTATGCTCTTTGGACATAACTAATTTAGAAAACAGTACCTGTCTAAAGAGAAATACAACAAAACTTAATAGTTAAGAACCAGTTGAACAACACAGAGAAAGAGAGAGTCAAGACCCTCTAACTTAAACGGGTACTTGACCCAGAAAAGAAACACTAATAGCAAAAGCAACAGGGGAAGGCCCCTCTAACTAAAACGGGAAACCTTCCCTGACGTAAAAAACACGAATTTCTCAACAGAATTAATCAATACACACTCGTATGACAACAATAGCTGTTAAAACAGCTTTTGGGTTCAAAGTAAGCAAATTTCTGACAGGAAAAAGCCTAAATAAATAGTACTTAGCCCAGCCAAGTTGAGACCACGTCTAAGCTTGTAAGCGGCAAACGAGATCTGGGGGATTAGTGGTGGTGCATCCTGGGATAAAAAATAGCTCAGCCAATAAGAGGCCTCGCTCTATAGCATAAGCGTGCCGAGTCGGAGCCGAGGGATCGGCTCCGAGCCCATCAGTACAGAATGTAGGCGAGATAGGATCACATAACATCATATGTTTTATTTATTTATATATGTATTTATGTTTATGCTCTACAAGATATAATATGGTGATAGGTCAGTATTGTACAAATGAAGTTATAACTTTTGGATGTAAAGTCATTGAATATGTATGTTAGATTCCTTAGTTGAAATTTTGTAGTAATTATACTTCTAAGTGAGCAGCTGATTGCAATTAATTGTTTGTTCAAAAGATGATTAGTTAATTAAGTTAGTAGTATTTAAGGACTTAGTATGGTGTGTTTTATGTTGTCTGAAGAAGTCATATGTAAAGGAAAACGCAGTGTGGAGTGTTTCTAGCGTTCATGTGCTTTTAGTTGCCTGATTAAACTCAACGAACCATTGCCTGCAGCCTTATTTCCTACAAGTGCTTTTTTATTGGAGTTGGTGTGTTTTTTGGCACTTGGTTCATACATCTTATTAAAGTAATAAATACATGAATAAATATACTCTGTCTCATACATAAATACAATACAATGACTAAAACACACTATTTAATGTTAATATAAAACGGGTCTATATTATAATACCGAAAATCCTTTTAAGCGAATGCGAAAACACAGACACGTATTGCGCGAAATGCAATTATGTCAAACGTACTAAACCGCAAAATCCAAAAAGTCAAAGTGTTATGGTTGGCCCGTCTGCGGTACAGCTCCGTAAGGTAAGTGTGCGATAGTTATGGACCTTAGGGTTAGGGTGCGGACTAAGGTAAGTGCATAGATAGGTAATGTATGTAAGGTTTAGTGTAGGGTTAGAATTAGGTTTTTGTTAAATGTATGTGTGTGGATTATTTGTTTTGTTTTGGTATATCGCTGTAGGGTAAGTGTGCGATAGTTACGGACCTTAGGGTTAATGTGCGGGTTAAGGTAAGTGCATAGATAGTAATGTATGTAAGGTTTAGTGTAGAGTTAGACGTAAGGTTTTGGTGCTTTACTTTAGGGTTAGAAGTAGGGTTTTGGTTAGTGTATGTATGTGGTTTATTTATTTTGTTTGGGTAGGCAGTATGTAGTGGGAGGTGGAGTTGGCCGACTATGGGGATTCGACTTTTTGTATTTCGCGGTTTAGTATGTTCGGCATAGTTGCGGTTTGTGCAATATGTGTCGGTGTTTTCGTGTTCGCTTAACGAGAGTTTCTCTATTATAATATAGACCCATATAAAACATATAAAACCACTTCTATATAAACTAAATACTAATTAAATCACATACATTCTGTGACATTCTTTCTCTAGTGAGTAGTTCCACAGAGTTTCATCTCCTTCTGAGGTGAAAGCTGAATTGTTACTTCCTAAACAATTCTCATCTACACGTGTGCAGTAATGTAAGTCGATGTTCATGATTTTAATTGTTTTTTTTTTTTTTTTTTTTGTTTTTCTGAGCTGGAAGTGGCTTTGTTTTGTTTTGTTTTTCTGAGCTGGAAGTAGCTTAGTGCCATGTTAAGGTTTTCATTTTATGTTTCTGCATGAATACTTCTCAGAATGTTCATTATTTTTCACATATGCAGAAGTAATCAGAGTATTTTACAGTTTCTTTTCAGGATGGTGAATGATAGCATTTGTAATACTAGACAAACTGTGTTTAGCTATCATGCCAGACCTATGCACAGTGCTTAAAATGTCCTGCCTCTTTGTAGCATTACTCTTTATAGATAGTTTAGTGCATTGGCCATTTATTGGATGATTGTGCTGTTTAGTGTTATCCCTTTTCCATGTTCTCTTATTTTGTGCAACCTTGAAATAAACATATTTAGAGACTAAGGATGTGAAGGTACACACCCTCCACATTTATTTGGGGCAAGAGGAGGATGCCCCTTGTAAAAAATGACATTTTGTCAGATACTTAAAATTGCAATGTTTTGGTTTTGGATTTTTTTTTTCTGATCTGCAGCTTTACTTTGGGAAGACCTTTGAAAACCTTCTTTCGGTTCTCAACTTTGGGTTGAGGGAGGGCTAACCTGAACAATATACCCAGTATGCCAGAGGATCTAGCTATGGTTATGGAAGTGAGACAATGACTTTATATGTATAACAAGTTATGAAGGCAATTAGATGAATTGCAGTTCCTCAACAAACCAACATAAAATCCATACTGTTGACCTGAAAGATAGTTGAACTGAGGCAAAAATCTGTATTGCATAAAAGACAGATTTTTAAAGATTTCTAACTGCTACAGACTAAAATGATGATCCAGTCTAAATGTATCCACCAGCAGCTTAATGTGGCTCCATTTGTGATCAAGCCTTAATACTATCTGCCTGAATGCATGGAGCACAAAGCTGTACTATGGCTTACACGTAACTAAATGGACAGAGTGTACATCACTGGAAGTAAGATGAAACTGTCAAGGCCAATGTATAGGTAGATATTCATTTATCTACAGTACCTGTACTGGGTCTCTGTAGCAACTGCTGCAGGAAAGACCTGAGGACTGATGGAGCGACACATGAAGTTCTTTCACTGCATTCGCTCAAATTCATGGGATGTCATCTGCAGATGGAAGCGAGTGTCCAATTGTTAACTCTCGCATCTCAAGAAAAGCATGGCTGTTTATAAGCCCATTGTTGTGGCACCTACGAGGTAGAGGCTAGGAGGAACAGCCAAAATATCTACATGGTTGCAGGGGTGACAGTCTCACAAACTGTGTGCAGTACAATAGTTGATGGTGGTGCATGGAACCAGTGAAGAATACTGGCATGTTTCTTTGGCACAGCAAGCATTGCAACTTTCCAGAAAGAAGGTGGGACTAGGTAAATATTCAAAACAATCTAATCCTGCCACTGATGGTACCTATCCCCACCTGCCCTTTCCTACTACTTCCTGGATACAAGATGTAGCCACTGATGAAAAACATTTCCACTGAAATGTGGAGACTCCCACGAGATTATGTGTGGTGCTAAAGCTAGGCAGATGACTAAAGGGGTGAATAGAGTGCCAGAAAAAGCTGAAGGAATGATAATCAAGTCAGCAGTGTCCAAAAGATATGAATCCTGTGAGAGACAATAAACATATTTTATCTTGTGAAACATGTGACAAAAAACATATTCGTATGGATGCTTTTGTGATTACCCTGACTTCAGTCTAATTCAGATGAGATTTTTGGAGACATAATAATAATGCCAATATGTTAACCAGGTAGGGCCACTGGACACACACGATACATTTTCAGGGGTGAACCAGGAGCAAAGTCTGGTTAAGTGATTTGTACAAGGTTACGCAGTAGGCAAATGAGGACTGAGGGAATCAAACCCTGAAGTACAAGAACTGCATCTCACAGCCTTAACCCTCTGCAGCAATAACTCATGTTGCACACAGATTTTATTTCTAAATAGGACAGCTGCTTTCAAAAAGCAAATCTAATATGACAGACTACAGGCTAGCTTAAATAAATAACCAAAGTACAAAATCAGCAGTCCCTCATGTTATATGATATTTGCGGAATAATTTCCAGTTACAACTCATATTCTATTAGCCAGCACCAACATCATGCTATATTTTTTTATTACCATCTAAATGACAGCTCAAATTGTTACAAGTGGGAGTACAAAGGCAGCCTGGTCTGTCTGAGTTGGGAACACACAAGGAGGGGTAAAATGACAATTACTCATAACTAGTTGGTACATTTACATTTTTAGTATCTGTAGTGTGTTTCTACATTAAGAAGACTGGGACTGCTATTCGAGTGCCAAAAGAAAAGTAGCCTGGTCAGTTAGAAACTGCACAGGAAGGTTTAAAGTGAGAATTACTTGTTGTAGCTAGTTATTTGATTTGTTTCTGATACCTTTTCACTTCTGGCCAACAAAAATGTGGTTTTACATTAAAAAGTCTTAGACTGCAATTTTATTGGGAGTAGAAATGTAGGCTGATCTGTCAGAGTTGGGAAACACAAAGGGCTTAAAGTGACATTTACTTGTTACAACTAGTTGGTAACTTTTCACTTTTGGTTCAAAACGATAAATTTAAAATGCTCTCTAACAACTGTACTGTACTATACAAGGAATATAATTTAATACAATCAGGAAGGTGTATCAAAGAACACATGTATGTTTCGTGTGCAAGGGGCCTATGATTTGAAAACAGCCCAAAGTTAATCTTTATCTGCCACTGGCAAAATGTATTTTCTTTGAATGTGGGTTTCAATGCTGTTTCAATGAAAGTGAGTTTCAAGGGCAGAGAAGTTTTAATGCTAAGTCTATTTTCATTGTAAGACTGCATTGCTTTGTTTAGCAGATGTCTAGCAATGTTTGTGCTGTAAAATGCAAAATAAAACTTTCAAAAGAAATCCAAATCATCACAGAAGTAAAGCAGTATGCACATTACAGTGTTTATGGTAAATGGGGCGAAATATGGGGCAAAATAGTAATGGGCCATTGGAATGGCTGCAGGGGGGAGGCTCCATTCGACCATGATTTTGTGAGGGGGGAAGGGTGGCAAACTCAGAGACATTCAAGGCTGAATTATAATTCTCAACTGTCCAGATTTTTGCAGAGTGGATAGATTTTTGCTTTTTATTTTTGGTTTGTTCCTCATAAAATTTGTAGTTTTCTGGCACATCATTTAGGAATGAATAATGACAAACATTGAGTTCCAGACGGAAAAATGTATGCTAAAGCAAGACCTGTTATTCTATCAACTGTCTAAGGTTATACAAGTGCAATTTTTAGTACTGTTTGTATGTTCCTTCAATATATTTGGCCTTGTCCAAATTTCCTGCATTAAGAAGTTGAGAGGTACATGCAATAAATCACTTTATAGAATTAGGCATATCCAAACCCCTCAACTGTCCCCGATTTTGGCTCAAAATGTTGCTCTCCCCATAATAACCCCTCTGCGAAATGGCAATTTTGGAAGAAAATGTAGACGGTTTACAATTAATACATAATTGTAATGATCAGGGTTATAGATTACTTTTATTTCAGTAATGCATGTAGATTCTCTATTTTTGTCAGTTACTCAAGTTAATAGTACTAATATTAAAAAAGTGTCCCTTCTTTGACAGGTTCCCAGCTGTATTGTGTGGCTGTTTTATATTTTTGCATCACATTTTTGGTCCATTTTTCATAAAATTGGAGTTTTCTGACAAATTAGTGGCAAATCATTAAAGACTGAAGTTAGAAAATAATAACAGACATTTGAGTTTCAGATTTCATACCCATTAGAAAATTCATACTAATGCAAGACCTACTATGCTATTATCTTTCTAAGTTTATAAGAACAATATTCAAAAAGTGTCCTTATTTTTGGGCCTTTGTCCCACTTCTATGTATGGCTTTGTCCAGATTTCTTGCTCTGAGGTTGAGAGGTATGACAAATGTGTCAGGACCATCACCGTCAGCCAGAGACATTTCAAATTGTGACATACTTGTTGCACTCCGCCATGTAGTGACTCTGGATGTGTTCAAGCAAGGCATGGAGCAGTTATGCAGTGTAAGTGTGCAAAGTATCCCCCTATCCAAGCTAGACACAAGTACTGCAGTGGTTTTTCATCTGTCCTTGATTTTGCAGAATGTTCTGGTTTTCTGTCATATTTTTATACTGTTGATTTATGCTTATTATTATTCAGAAAATGCATGCTGTTGCAGTGCCTTTTGCTCTATGTTTAAGTAGCAATGCTTTAATGACCATTAGGTAAGCTTGTCTGAGATTGTAAGATGCAAGTAACCTTTAATAAGCATACTATTAAAGAATTACCAACACTGAAAGTCTTTTTGTTGTTGCCATGCAGATAATATTTACATAACTAGATAACGTATAAGCCTTAGGTACTGAAATGCATATGACAGTATTTGTAATAAAGGACAGGATTTCAGTAAGCTCATTACATTTGTTGGAGACTTGAAGTCATCTTTGCAGGCTTTACCCGTAAACTAAACAGAATTCCAATCTAACAGACTCAGCACAGCTCCTCGTGGTGTCCTGCAGAGTTCTACAAGCAGCAGAAAGCGAAAGACAGACTTTAACAGATTATAAGTATTTTTTTCTACTTTCCTACCAGCTACTGTTTAGTCTCGCCGAAAAGCGAGTTTTCTAACTATCTGAGTCCTGCAAAGTTTGTTTTTCTGCATTTTTTGTTTTGCACTTTAAAAGTTGTATTTTTGCCTTGTTTAATTGTTGTAGGCTACACACTCAAGTGCACTAGCCAATCTAAAGCATTTACTGTATTCTTGTGCCTAGTTTCTCTTGTATAAGTGAAAAAAATCCTTGTTTCCCACCTTTTCTGAACTAGAATAGTCCAGTTTTCAGGTCTTGCTGAATTCTAGGCTGTGTCATAGTTCCTGTGTTGCACATATCCTTACTTGGATAAGAGGAAGCTTCTCTTTTCACCAGTGAGAGTGGGGAGCTCTGAGCAGCCTATCTGTCCCTAGAGGAGTGGTTTCAGCCCACTAATTAGTAGGTTATTGGCCGTTTTGGGCCATTTCCTATCTCTTTCAAACTCCCTGCCTTAAAACCCGCTTTAGCATGGTCTTGCGCTGGTAACAGACTCAGCACAGCTCCTCGTGGTGTCCTGTAGAGTTCAACAAGCAGCAGAGAGTGAAAGAGAGACTTTAACAGATTATAAGTATTTTTTCTACTTTCCTACCAGCAACTGTTTAGTCTCGCCGAAAAGCGAGTTTTCTAACTATCGGAGCCCTGCAAAGTTTTTTTTTCCTGCATTTTTGTGTTTTGCACTTTAAAAGTTGTTTTCTTGCCTTGTTTAATTGTTGTAGGTTACACACTCAAGTGCGCTAGCCGATCTAAAGCATTTACTGTATTCTTGTGACTAGTTTCTGTTGTATAAGTGAAAAAAAAGAACAAAAAACAAAAAACATCCTTGTTTCCCGCCTTTTCTGAACTAGAATAGTCCAGGTTTCAGGTCTTGCTGAATTCTAGGCTGTGTCATAGTTCCTATGTTGCCCATATCCTTACTTGGATAGGAAGAAGCTTCTCTGTTCACCAGTGAGAGTGGGGAGCTCTGAGCAGCCTATCTGTCCTTGCAGGAGTGGTCTCAGCCCACTAACTAGTAGGTTATTGGCCGTTTTGGGCCATTTCTTATCTCTTTCAATCTCCCTGCCTTAAAACCTGCTTTAGAGTGGTCTTGCACTTGTAACAGACTCAGCACAGCTCCTCGTGGTATCCTGTAGAGTTCTACAAGCAGCAGAGAGCGAAAGAGAGACTTTAGCATATCATAAGTATTTTTTTTCTACTTTCCTACCAGCGACTGTTTAGTCTCGCTGAAAAGCGAGTTTTCTGAGTCCTTCAAAGTTTGTTTTTCTGCATTTTTGTGTTTTGCACTTTAAAATATGTTTTTTTGCCTTGTTTAATTGTTGCAGGCTACACACTCAAGTGCGCTAGCCGATCTAAAGCATTTACTCTATTCTTGTGCCTAGTTTCTGTTGTATAAGTGAAAAAAAAAAAAAAAAAAAAAAAATATATATATATATATATATATATATATATATATATATATATATATATATCCTTGTTTCCCGCCTTTTCTGAACTAGAATAGTCCAGTTTTCAGGTCTTGCTGAATTCTAGGCTGTGTCATAGTTCCTGTGTTGCCCATATCCTTACTTGGATAGGAGGAAGCTTCTCTGTTTACCAGTGAGAGTGGGGAGCTCTGAGCAGCCTATCTGTCCCTGGAGGAGTGGTCTCAGCCCAGAAACTAGTAGCTTATTGGCCGTTTTGGGTAATTTCCTATCTCTTTCAAACTCCCTGCCTTAAAACCCGCTTTAGCGTGTTTTGCGCGATTTTGTGCATCGCGCAACATTGCGCAGCGCCGTTTAAGCAGTTTTGAACTATTCCCGGCTCCACAAAGTCTGCTCTTCAATTTTTCCCTTAGAACTAGTCAAACTCTCAAAATAAGCACTCAACCTTCATTCTACAGCCCAGCACTTGCTCAAATTTCTCAGTAAGCACTAACAAACTTTAGCACTACACCCCCTTATAATATCCAGATGTGCAAGGCTCCCTATTCGTCCACTCCGGACAATCAGTAAATCAGTTCTTTAAACCATCCAGGCATGTCCAAAGCGCAGTAGGTATACTCTCCAGTCCAGCTGGTGAATCTGGGAGTCTTAAGGCAATGTTACAATTGCCTTATGTACACAGACAATCCTCTCCTCCTTCCAACTAACTCAAATATATGTGAGAGATGCAACTATACAGCCAAACTGGAGGCCGAGCTCTCTCAACCCAAGACTGGCACAGTCAGTCAGGAGGCGAAGGAAACCATTCACACCACACAACCAGTCTCACACAGAGCAATTGCACCAGCAAACAAGACACATAAACTCACAAAAACATACTCGGAGGTTCTAAACAAAAATCTGCCAAAGCAACAGAGACCTCCAAAGCAGACATCCAAGCAACCGCTACCACACAACAACTTTCACATATCACATACTTCACAAAGTCAGTGTGCCACGCAGTCGTAGCCCCTAAGGCTAAATAACACACCAAATACACTAGTAATTGGAGACTCCATTGTCAGGCACACTGACATCCCACTCACCAGACTGAATAAGGAGAAGGTCACTGTGAGCTGCCTGTCGGGTGCCAGGATCCACCACATAACACAAGCACTCAGGTCACTCCACAGCATGTACAAATATGACTCTGTCATTGTCCATGTTGGTGTGAATAACCTGAGACGTATCTCCCTGGACTACATGAAAAGAGACATAGAGGAGCTCTCTGATCATATAACCCAGGCCGGTATGACCCTGACCCTGAGTAGCATCTTGCCCTCACCAAGAATGATGCCACAGTATAAAGACAAAATGATCAATTTTAACAATTGGCTAAGCTATTGGTGTCATTCAAAGCGGATCCAGTGTCTGTCAGCCTGGGATGACATGCTCGACAAGCCACGTTGCTTCGCCAGGGATGGCTTGCATCTGTCAGCCTTAGGCTTTCGAATACTGGCTAAGGCTCTTGCCACTCCCTTAGTGCCATTTTTTGGCAAGGCTCAAAAGACAAACCCACCTCCATAAACAATACCAGAAACAGAAAAACTAAGGGTAATGCTACTCAATGCCAGAAGTCTAAACCTCAAGATGCACGCACTCGAGGCACTCCTCAGTATGGAGGAAATCGATATCTGTGCAGTAACAGTAACCTGGTTCAAGGCCCCAGAGAGCACCCCAGCACTACCAAGATTGAACTCATACCATTCTTTTTGGCCCCAGAACTTGGACTGAAAAACTAAAGGCGGGGGAGTATCCATTTTCATCAAGGATACACACACCTCCAGGTTAGTGGCACTGCACGAGGCAGCGGAAACCATCCATGTGCAACTAACAGCCTGCTACAGATCACCCACCTTGTCTCAGGACCCCCACTCGGCATTCCTGAGAACATTGGAGAATATCAGGGTCTCACCAAACACCATGATATTGGGGGATTTCAACTACCCAAACATTGACTGGGAAAACTACTCAAGTCCCAACTCTTTCGACCAAATGGTTCCTGGAGTTTATAAACTCAAACGCCATGGAACAACTGGTCACCACTCCCACAAGAGGGGACAACATATTGGACTTGGTCATCACCAATATGGGGGCTCAATGTTCCACACCAGAGGTAAACCCCTCGTTGGTAAGATCAGACCATAAACTAATCACAGTGGACATCCACATCCCAACCCCACCCCCAGCCAAGGAAACCACTGTGAAAAAGTTCTCAAAAGCAAACTTCACACTTCTCAAGACAGAGGTGGAATGTTTGAAATCCCCAGGGCAAATGGAAAATGCTACCCAAACCGCAGAATCCTTTACAAATGCACTCTATGAGCACCTACAGGAATGCATGGATCGTGCCATCCCAAGTAAAACTAAGACTCACTCCTCCAAAAACAGGAGACCAGTCTGGTGGAACCAGGCCATAAATAAGCTATACAACAGAAGGAGGAAACTATTACATAATAAGGCAAAATCCCAAAAAGGGAAGGCATCCCTGACCAGTACTAGCAAGAAACTTTGATCCCTCATAAAATCATCAAAGGCTAGCTTTGAAAGAAAAATCGCTAAAAACTCTAAAGATAATCACAAGGCGTTCTTTAGCTATGTCAGGAATCTGGGTGGCAACTCTCAGATCTGCTCTGAGCTGGTGCAAAATGGCACAAAATACACTGAACCCACTGACATTGCCAACATCCTGGCGGACAGGTTCAGTGCAAACTCCCCCCCTCCCCCCAAAAGAGCCAGTGTCTATCCCAGAAGACTGCAGTCCCCCAGACATCACAGACACAAAGGTGAAAGCAGCCCTCTCCAAGGTAAAAAACACAGCATCAATGGGACCGGATGGTATCCTGGGCTGTGTTTTACACAAGCTCCAAAATGAACTAAACCCTCACATAAATTCACTGTTCCAACTCAGCCTTACCACAGGTTATGTACCCAAAGAATGGCGTACAGCAACAGTGATCCCGCTCCACAAAGGTGGCGCCACAACGGATCCCGGGAACTATCGCCCTATAAGCCTGACTAGCCCGGTCTGCAAGGCTATGGAGCACATCATCATGGATCTCATAAACAAAGACATTGGGAACCTCCAAACACTGGACCCTACCCAATTCGGCTTTGTTAAAGGCAGATCTTGTCTCTTAAACCTAGCTGACTTCTTCAAAATAGTAACCAAAGCCACAGATGAGGGAAAGGTAGTCCACACAGCCTACCTCGACCTTGCAAAGGCCTTTGACACAATACCCCACTCTGGCATCATAAATAAGCTTACCAGCTTAAATATTAACCCATATGTCACAAGATGGGTCGCAAACTGGCTCAGGGATAGAACTCACATGGTCAGAGTCGCGGGTGCCATGTCCGACTCTAAACCGGTTACAAGTGGCGTCCCACAGGGCTCAGTCCTGGGACCCCTCTTGTTCGGTATATACTTCTCTGAGGTACAGGCAAACACGGGAGGACTATGGCTTACCAAGTTCGCAGATGATTGCAAACTGGGAGCCATAATCGATGCACCAGCTGACACAAGCATCCCCCAGAAGGGACTTATGGAGACAGATACCTGGTGTCAGAACCATGGCCTCAAGCTAAATGCCAAAAAGTGCACAGTCATCCCCTTTGGGAAAAACAAAGTGCCCACAAACTACCACATAGCAGGTAATCCACTAAGTATGGAAGAAGTAATTAGGGATCTGGGGACCCAAGTAGATAGTAACCTCTCCTTTGACAATCACATTGCCAAAGTGGTTAGAAAAACCTTCTATATAGCTCACCTAATCACAAAAGGGTTCACATCCAGATCAAGAGAGGTCATTGTGCCCCTCTACTCATCACTCATCAGGCCCATAATTGAGTACAATGCCCCATTTGGGATGTACCTTACCTGACACTTGCAACAGCTGGAGAGACCCCAAAAATACCTCACCAAGAGGATCATGGGCCTCAAACAGATGACCTATGCAGCTCGACTAAAGAAACTCCAGCTCTACTCAGTTGCTTACCGCCTACTCAGAGGCGATCTCTGCCTGACGTACAAGGCCATGTCTAACCCGGAATTGTTGGACATGCTCCACCTGAAGAAAATCAAATCCGTTAGAGCTACAAGATCCAGGGATTTAAACCTTAACAAACAAGAAACAGGATATGCTGGAGGGATAAATTCATATCCCAAAGGCTTCCCTCGCTCTGGAATAGAATCCCAGTCCATGTTAGGCAGAGCCCCTCGCTGACCCTCTTCAAGAGAAATCTTGATGAGTGGATGGGAAATCATAAATTTACTCCTGGGATCACTTCTACCACCCTGCTGGACAGAGGCTCAGGAATCTAGTATAAAAGGGAGGAAAAAGCCAACACATTCTGGCTAGGCTTACAAATGCCCTAGGGCAGATAGCCTAGTACCTACCTATGAAGCTATGAATCTATCATGTGTGGTCCACAACCTGTGCAGTAATCCTTTAAGCAATTTATCTTGAGTTTGTTTCTTGTTTGCTGTTCATTTTTTACTTTGAGCATGTTTTCTCCATGAAACAAGTAGATAGTTGTTGTCAGCAGCAGATCTTTTTTAGATAAGAAACATTTTTACAAGTGGGGGTATCACAGAGATTGCTACTTTCAGCATGTTACTTGGTACTTTTATAAAGCTGAATATAAATTATAATTAGAACTGCAGTGCAAGGAGAAGTGGTTTGAGTTGAGTGCTACTTGTTTTTTTATACTTGATTTTGACTGACATTCCAGTAATGTATTTAAAAAGTAATTTATTGTTCATGCCTCACAGGCTTTTTGTTTCCATCTTGATATTAAGTAAGCTGTCATGTAGTCAATGCATTGAAATATTTTTTTTCTTCTACACTTCATTTTGTCTTGATTGGACTCTCATAATGATGGTTTGGCACCCAGGGTAGCGTGTTTAATTAAAGTTCCAGTCTTTGTGGTATTGACCATAGCTCCACCCCTTTCTAGCTGACCACATCCCTTCCCATTGGCCCCACCCATTAAGCTGCCTCCTGCAGCCCCCCCCCCTTTGATTTGAAGTCATTAGCCACCACTGGATAAGATCGAATCATACAGTAGAAGCTCAGAATACATCAGAATATATCTTTACTGAGTTCTGATCATAACAGAAGTAAAAATACAATACAAAATATTAATACGAAAAATAATTAAACTGACTTGAACCCCCAAACCATCTGACATACACACAACCAATCATTGCCCAAAGCCTACTGCACTCTCCAGACAAATGCCCCAAATTACAAAATACTTTACGGTACTATTCACTCACTAGAGACCTTTGCTCTAGAAATAAACTTATAGTATGTATCAGTAAGACATTCAACACTGCTGGTAATACTCTTTATTCTCATTATGTATCAAAACACTGGAATCAAATCTCCACACAGATAAATACAGAAAACTTTAATAGTTTTAAAAACTTTGCTTAAACAGCACCTAAGCCAAAGATGTCTCTGTTCTTCCGGCTTACCTGGCTAGCTTTACTCAGATTACTTTTCTCTAACTCTTACAGCTACTCTGCTTTCCAAACTTGCTGTACCTTATTGCTCCTCTTCATGCTGCACTTATTTCCTAAACTCTTACTTTTCCTCCTCCTCTCACACTCCGCCACTAACTACAATTCTTCCTCTGTCCATTTATCTTACTGTTCATTTCCAAAATTTCTCCTTTCACATCTCTATCTTTTTTTTAAGATACATTGTACTTGTCCATCTGTAAATTATTACTAAACTCAAAAACACTGTTCCCTGCAGCCATCATGCTATAAATACATTCAGTTTTACTATATGTTTTCCATATTCAATACTTAGCCAATATATGTTAATTTCTCCCTTCTTGTGTTAAAAAGTTATGTTCATGTAAGAAATATTTAAAAATATTTAAACATCATATAAATAAGCTCATGTATAGATGATTCTACCCTGCAATTTTAAATGTACATCATATGTAACAAATGTGGAGCTTTTCTCCCCGGGCCACAGCTGAAAATAGGTTTTGCCGAGTTGGAGTCAACAAAGACAAATAAATAAATATACTGTATATATTTTCCTCAATGCAGGCGCTTTTTATCACTGGAATTATGTATGCCCCTCCCTGATTTAGACTAAAATGAAGTTAAGCACACTACACGACAATGAAGCTGTGTCTTTATTTCTGTACTCGCCAAATAAATGCATACACAAATATAAAGTCTTGTTGTTATACCTGGAATGACCATTTAAATATATTCTCTAGTTGTGAGTCATGATACATTACTGTGGCAAATTTGCTACATTATCACAATTTGTTTTACAGGAATGCATGACTGCATACCACCAGGAGTTTTAAATAGCCACTTAGATGTTCTGTTATTTGCCATTTGGTTGATTCCAAATGCATATTTTACATTTTCCAGGCTGATAGACTCAGTATGCATCTAAACAATATCCTTAACACGTTCTTTCAAAATGACAGCCAAAACAATGCTCTTTTCTCCATAAAGGATATATTTTCTGTTATCTGAAAGTTATTTCCATGCACATACTTGAGATTATAATGTGATCTTTATACTGCATTATCATTACAATGTATATATCATACTGTATAGAAATTACAGCACTACAAAAAGAAAAGGTAGGCAGGGACCTCGATATTTAGAAATTAGCAGCCTCTGCTTTAAGTAATTCTTTATCTTACATTTCAGCCATACAATGCAAGTCATTCAACAAAATGCAGCTTACAGCAAATGTAGGCTCTGGTTAGTTTCTAAGTGTACTGTCACAGTGTAAAGAATGCTAATACTAGAATTATTAAGAATACAAGACTGAAAACTATTATCACATATGTGCTCACTTTTGAAAGGCATACACATATCTAAGGTCAACGTACCAACTGGGGCTACATTGATAATATAACCATCGCCCAAGTAAAGAGCCCAGTGTTGATAACCTGGTCGAAAGATTTCAATCAGGTCCCCAGGCTGAGGTTCTCCAGGGTGTTCCAAGTCAAATCTGTCATTTGACTCCATCTATAAAACGGAAAAAGTGAACTGTTATTTTTATTCTAGATACAACTTTTTTTCAAAATATCAACAAGGCTTAAAGTAAACAGAACAGTGAAATGACAGGGATAAAGGAGCAATAAAAGTATTTATACATTTCTGAAAGGAACTCATGAGCTCAGCCTTAGCTAGTTACTGGGATCTCCTTTCTGCTGTTATTCTTCAACCATCAAACAATCTCAGCAGAAAAGCCATGCCATATTCAGGTACACCTGGGTATACAGGTACAAGTGCCATCATACGCTTTTGCTCACTTTAAGTAACCCGAAACACTTGGTGAACTTAAACCACCTTATTAATCTAATTTATCCCCTCAAAGATATTCTTTGTGAAACAAGCAGGAGATCCCACAAGTAAGATGAAACTGTTCTATGACACAGTGAAGGAAGATTCGGGAGCCTTTACTACATACACAAACTGGTGAAACTAGCCTGTACATAGGTTCATAGGTAAATACTAGGCTATCGGCCCTGGGGCCTATACAAGCCCAGCCAAAAAGGTACCCTGGCTTTTGCCACCCAAGAAAATTATTTTCCTGTGCCACTGTCGAGCAGAGCCACAGAGGTGATCTCTGGAGTGAATTTCCTATTTCCCATCCAATCATCAAGATTTTTTTTGAAGAGTGCTAATGAGGAGCTTTGTTTGATATAGATAGGTAGTTTATTCCAGAGTATGGGAAGTCTCTGGGACAGGAATCTATCCCTCCGGCATGTTCTGTTTATTGTGATGACAAGGTTTAGGTCCCTAGAACATACAGCTCGGAGGGATTGGGATTTCTTTAAGTGAAGCATGTCCAACAGCTCTGGCTTTGACATAGCTTTGTATGCTAGGCAGAGATCACCTCTGAGTAGGCGATATGCGACGGAGTAAAGCTGGAGTTTTTCGAGACGGTCTGCGTAGGGCATCTGTTTGAGGCTGGTAATCCTCTTTGTGAGGTATTTCTGAAGCCTTTCCAGTTGTTGTAGATGTCTTGTGAGGTACATACCAAAAGGGGCATTGTACTTTATAATGGGTCTAATGAGTGATGAGTAGAGGGGAACAATGACCTCTTTTTTCTGGATGAGAAACCTTTTGTGATGAGGTGTGCCATGTAGAAGGATTTCCTGACTACTGTGGCGATGTGATTATCAAAGGAGAGGTTACTGTCCACCTGTGCCCCAAGGTCGGTGTTAAGTATACTACCGCCTATGTTGTAGTTCATGGGTACAGAGTTTTTACCAAAGGGGATGACAATGCACTTTTTGGCACTGAGTTTGAGGCCATGGCTTTGACACCAGGCATCTGTCTCAGTGAGGCCCTTTTGTAGGATGCCCACATCGTTAAGAGTTTCGATTATGGCTCCTAGTTTGCAGTCATCTGCGAACTTTGTTAGCCAAAGACCTTCTGTGTTAGCCTGTACTTCACAGGAAGACTTAGACTCACAAGACAAGCACTTCTGGTCTCCTGAGGGTTTACAACATCTAGACAAGTAGATTTCCCCATCAAAACATGTTTTTTTAGCGAACTCGCCAAAATATTCAATTTATATAATCATTTTAGTGTAACACAAACTGATGCATTTTAATGAGATACAATTCTATGTACAAGCAATTTACTTACAAACAGTAAGACAAGGCTTTTACAAAAAGTAACAATGATAGAAATAATAGTTTGTGGTAAATCCAGCCACTTTAACCACCAATAAGCTAGGTCTAGTGTAACATACGTTATTTATTAAAGGTTTGAGTCAAAAGATATTAAGTGATATGGCATTGTTAAGCTCCTCCCATATTTTATTAAAATGGGCCCCAATTCTAACACAAGCAAAGGAGAAGACCAAGAGTGAACATCTGTTCCTTTCATGTGAACAATTCACTTTTGGTTTGTGGCTTGGTGATACATAATACTAGTGAAATGCAAGTGCAGTTTTATCTTACTTTAGAAGGTAGCATAACATAATATAATGTTCTGAAGAGATACTCCATTCTGCTACATTATCACCTGAAGAGAGCAGCCCATTGATGTCAGATGATTAAAATTCAATACACAAATTTTCTTTTTTCTATGTCCTCCTTTGTCTCTGTGCTTGTGGAATATCAAGCCTCTCTGTACTGCACCTCAGCCAGTTTATTCCTCTGTACTAGGGAAGTTACCCACCAGATTTATATGAGTGAGAATTGTCCAGGACTGGGGCTATCATACAGGCAACCATGAGGGTGTTCTGTATCCTCATTTGCATCCCAGCTATAAGAATAATTGTACTGATCCTAACCATACTCCCTGGGCTTGTGAACGAGCTACTTGCTTCAACATGGAGGCCTTCAGTACCTTCTTCATACAGATACATGCTCCTGTATGCCCTATATGAAAGCTACCACAGCAGTGGCTTGGTGAGCAGAAAGCCTGCCATCAGAAAACTCAATGGTATTACCCTCCCCCATGGATTTCTGATCCACTCTGGCCTCTTCTCCAGGATGGGAATACCCATCCTCCCTTGCCAGCTCCACTATGCACCTGAGACACTAACTGAATTCAGGTGTCCTAGGCCATAGCAGGCCTTCATCCCTCTATGGCACTAGAGCTAGCTTGAATGTACGGCTTAATCGTTAATAGACTCTTACTAAGATGAATAATTTTAGAAGCCTAGAAGACAACTGTAGAGAAGTGGCTCCAGTTATCTTCCTTTTACTTACACACCGAGGTATTAATAAACTACAGTATGGTAATGCCATGTAAATGTCCATTATTAAATTAAAGTGGCATGAAGAATGCATGGGTATAATACAAGGCTTAAATGATGGGCTGCATAACACCCTGCACTATACCTCTCTTGCAACACACTTCTGCATATAAATAATCACGTTTTAGGGAAGTGCCACATGTCTTACCAGAGACAAAGACTTGCGTACAAGGATATAATTTCCTGGAAGCATTCTCTCCTAAACACAAATCGACTGCATGCAGAGTGTATAAATGCTAATAACATATGATTTACTTTCATTTTACTATTATTTCCTTCAACATATGAACTACTACAATACAGACAGTATCACAATAACAGGCATAACTGTGCAGAAACTTTCAAAATGCATTTTAACTGTGCATACATAGAAGATGAAGAAGTTATAAGGTTTAAGAAGTAAGGCAACATCAAGTGAACCATACAGCACAACCTACTATTCTATTATTTTCTACATACTGCGTTAAACATCATTTAATTTTAATAACATCTAACTCTAAGTGCATTTATTTTATACTACTGTTTGCAGTTTTTGAATTTTCTCCTAGGTACAGTGAATATGCCCTTACTTTCATGTTGTTAAGGCAAGATGGTTATGCTGTTTATTAAATGAACAAAATGTAATGTGACATACCACTAACTTTACTGCTATGTGATTCAGATATACAAAGTTTAAGTAGTTAAGTCAGTGGAGTGAAGTAATCAAGCCTGTTACCTCTACAGTAACTCTATTTTGACTACTGATGCTTCTGCATTTGCCTGGGAGCACATATTTCTCATTCAGAACTTCCCAAGAGCTCTCACTCCTGGGAAGCTTAGCTCACTGTTGTGCACCAGAGGCAGTTGTCGGGGGGGGTTCTGGATCAGCAAAATGCATAACAGTTAGAAGTACAATGACAGAGGCTACCTAATAACACTACTACCAGCTTAAAATATTATCTTGGAACACTGATGGCTGTAGCCACCTAATCAGATGAAAATTTATATTCTAAAAACAACAAAGAGAAAAGGGACCCATTGCTTCACTGCAACAGACTAAATCAAGAATCAGTGATAGTACAAAACTTAGGTGGAAAAAATACAGTCAGACAGTGACAGATCATAAATCAGGGAAGAGAAGCACTAATAATTTTGCTCACATTGTAGTTTGGAAGATGCAGCAGAAGAGCTTTTTGATAGTTGGGTGGTATGGTAGAATTTATATCTGGGTTGGTAAAACTAGCACAAGATGTAGATGACTGGGAATCTCACATGCTCCCAAGAATGATTGATTTATTTTTTTCAAGGCATAGGAAAAAGACTAGAGCCACTGATGTCTTCTGAAGCATAATGAGAAACCTTAACCTGACACTACAGCACAAAAAAGGATGGCTGTTTGAGAGAAAGAAGTACACATTACAGCTCAACTATGGAAGAGTTGGGAGGATGGCCTAATGGTTAAGGTGTTTGCCTTATAAACACAAGGTGCAGTGTTTGAGTCTCACAAGGGATAATTGGCTAGGCTTGCAATGGTTTGCAAGGGCAATTAGCCTAGTACTAGCCGATGTACATTAGGTCTGTAATGGAGAAGAAGGATGAAATAAACTGAATGAAACTCGGTACCTCGTCAAAGCACAAGCCATATTGACCTCACATTAGTGCAAGACAACTCAACAAAGTCGGTGTGGGGTGCTCAGATTAAACAAAGACAAATCTTAGATCATGTTCCAATGTTCCAATGTACCATGAGTCTGTATTTAACAGAGGAGGAGAGGCATTGTTCAATGTGTAGGCAGGCAAGCTATAAATGGTGCCGAAGGAAACACAAGACAAACTAAAGTCAGCTAATTTCACAGTATTACAGCAAAGCAGACAAGACAGGAGCCCAACAGGGTTACAGTGGTGAGATGGAATCAAGCAAGCATGATAGAATAGGAGAGGAAAAAGAAAAAATAAAGTATCCTTAAATCAGGATAAAGAATCTCAGCCCAGCTGTAGAAAGGATGGCATCACAGTAACAAAAACTGAGCTCCCTAGAGAGAACCAGATTGCTTATCATTGAAAGGTGAACAGGAGTATTGAACAACTGCACAGGCAGCTATACAGAACTACTGAGCAGAGGAGTTTTATGGTGGTTCAATAAAGAGGATAAGACCAAGTATATAGAGTGGCACTTTCCACTTTACTGGAAAAAAAATTCTAAGCTTGCTTCCCCACTTTCCTGTGGCAGGTCAGATACGGATTTGCTGTGTCCAGGACTGTTTGTGAGCTCCTAAGCCCCCCCCCCCCCACTTAACTGGGGTTAAACTATTCCTGGCGCCATAAAGTCTGTTCTTCAAAATTTCCCTTGCAACTAGCCAGCTTTTTAGTTTTAGCACTCATCTGTTTCTTTTATCTCAGCACTTGTTCAGAACTCATTGTAAGCACTAAATAAGTTACAAATTACTACAGCACTCAACTTTCCTCACTTGTCGAGAGGAAAACAGGTTTTAGTACTTAATAAATAAGCACCTATTCAGGCATGTCTAAAGGTCAGCTCCCGGTGTTTTCTCCTGTCTACCTGATCAATCTGGGCATCTTGGGACAATGCAGCAATTGCCTCATGTACACAGACAACCCTCTCCTCCTACCACCCAACACTATGACCTATGAGAGATGCACTTATATAGCCAAACTGGAAGAAAAGCTCTCTTCACCAAAGACTGGCCTAGACAGTCAAGAGGAGAAGGTAAACACTTGCACCGCACCACACTCATCACACAGTCTCTCAAAATCTACACCACCACCAAAACACACACACAGAACCACAAAACACACACCTACATTCGCGGAGACTCTCAGTACAAATCTGCCCAAACAACAGAGACCGCCAAAGCAGAAATGAAAGTAACCTCCACCCACAAACACAACCCAAATGACACATAGCCCACATACTCAGTGTGCCACTCAACTACAGCCCATAAGGCATAACGTACCCAACACTCTAGTCATAGGTGACTCTATAGTCAGGCACACTGATGTTCCACTCACCAGGCTAAACAAGGAAAAAGTTACTGTCAGCTGCCTGTCAGGTGCCGGGATCCGCCACATAATGCACGCACTCAGGACACTCCACAACAAGTACAGATATGACTCTGTCATTGTCCATGTCGGTGTGAATGGCCTGAGACATACCTCCCTGGACTACATGAAAAGAGACATGGAGGAGCTCTCTGATCTTATAGCCCAGGCCGGTATGACCCTAGCCCTGAGTAGCATCCTGCCATCACCCAGAATTACACCACAGTACAAGGACAAAATGATTGACTTTAATAATTGGCTAAGCTTCTGGTGTCATTCTAAGGGAATCCAGTATCTGTCTGGCTTGGATGACATGATCGACAGACCACGTTGCTTTGCCAGAGATGGCCTGCACCTGTCGCCCTTGGGATTCCAGATACTGGCAAAGGCTCTTGCCACTCCTATAGTGCCTTTTTTAGGCAAGGTTCGAATGACAAATTCACCACCATAACAGGTACAACCAAGCAAAATCTGAGGATAATATTACTCAATGCTAGAAGTCTAAATCTCAATATGCACTCACTCGAGGCACTCCTTAAAATGGAGAACATTGACATTTGTGCAGTGACAGAGACCTGGTTCAAAGCTCCAGAGAGCACCCCTGCATTACCAGGCTATAATTCATACCACACTTTTCGGCCACCAAATCCGGACCGAAGCACTAAAGGTGGAGGCGTGTCCATATTCATTAAGGATATCCACACCTCCAAGCTAGTTGTTCAGCATAATGCATCCGAGATTATCCAAGTTCAACTAACTCTGGGCAAAACCGCAATCCAGATTGTAGCTTGCTACAGCCCCCCACCATGCCCCAGGATTCCCACTCCTCTTTTCTTGATACACTGGAAAATATTAAGGTACAACCCAACACTCTAATAATGGGTAATTTCAACTACCCTACCATTAACTGTAAAAACTACTCATGTACCAACTCTTTTGTTCAACGCTTTCTGGAAATCATCAATTCCAACGCTTTGGATCAACTTATCCACACCCCCACCAGGGGCAGCAATATCCTAGACCTGGTCATCACCAACATGGGTGACCGGTGTTCCACACCAGAGGTCAGCTCCTTGTTGGTCAAATCCGACCACAAGCTAATCACCCTAGAAATCCACATCCCGCTCCTACCCCCCATTAGGAAAACAACCATAAAAAATTTCTCCAAAGCCAACTTCACACTTCTTAAGACAGAAGTGGCAAACTTTACGACACCCATGCAGATGGACAATAGAGGTACAACTGCTGAATCCTACACAAATGCACTTTATATGCACTTACACGGATGGATCGTGCGATCCCTAACAGAACCAAGATGCTATCCTCCAAAAAAAGAAGCCAATCTGGTGGTCTTCTGCCATAAACAAACCCTACAACAGAAGAAACTGTTGCAAAAAAGAATAAAATCCCACGATTGGAGGAACTCCCTGGTCAGCCTCAGTAAGAAGCTGAGATCCCTCATAAACTCCTCCAAAGCTAGTTATGAAAACAAAATTGCCACTGATTCTAAAGACAACCACAAAGCATTCTATAGCTATGTCAAAAATCTCAATGGCAACACTCAGATCTGCTCTGAGTTACAGCACAATGACACTAAATATACAGAACCAACTGATATTGCCAACATCCTGGCAGATAGGTTCAGTGCTAACTTTACCCCCTCTCACCCCTAAAGGGCCCATCTTTATACCGGAAGAATGCAAAGTTCCTGTAATCACGGCTGCACAGGTAAAAACTTCACTCTCCAAAGCCAAGAACACATCATCCATGGGACCTGACAACATCCCAGGCTGCCTTCTACATGAACTACAGAATGAACTGGCACCCCACCTAAATACCATGTTCAATCATAGCCTCACCTCAGGCTTTGTGCCCATTGAATGGCGCACCATTACAGTTATCCCACTCCACAAAGGGGGGACCACAACAGACCCCGGGAACTACTGCCCCATTAGCCTGACGAGCCTCGTCTGCAAGGCCATGGAACGTATCATCATGGAACTCATAAAGAAAGACATTGGAGATCTCTAAACTCTGGACCCCACACAGTTTGGGTTTGTAAAAGGCAGATCATGTCTCCTAAACCTGATATACTTCTTTGAAGTAGTCACCAAAGCCGTAGATGAGGGTAAGGTGATTCACACAGCCTATCTAGATCTCGCCAAGGCGTTCAACACCATCCCCCACTCTGGAATTATAGATAAACTCACTAAACTAGGTATAAATCTCTATGTCACAAGATGGGTTGCCAACTGGCTTACTGAAATAACCCACATCGTGAAAGTAGCAGACTCCAAATCAGACTTCAGACCAGTGACAAGTGGAGTACCACAGGGTTCAGTCCTGGGTCCTCTCCTGTTTGGTATCTACGTCTCTGAAGTACAGGCTAACACAGAAGGTCTTTGGCTAACTAAATTCGCAGATGACTGCAAACTAGGAGCCATAATTGAAACTCCTAACGTTGTGGACATCCTAGGAGAGGGCCTCACTGAGACAGAAGCCTGGTGTCAAAGACATGGTCTCAAGCTCAATGTCAAAAAGTGCATTGTCATTCCCTTTGGTAACAACTCTGTACCCATGAACTACCACATAGGCGGTAGTCTACTTAACACCGAAAGTGGGATAAGAGACCTTGGGACACAGGTGTACAGTAGTCTCTCCTTTGAGGAATCAGGAAATCCTTCTACATGGCACACCTCATCACAAAAGGTTTCTCATCCAGAAAAAAGAGGTCATTGTTCCCCTCTACTCATCACTCATTAGACCCATTATAGAGTACAACCCCCCTTTTGGTATGTACCTCACAAGACATCTACAACAACTGGAAAGGCCGCAAAAAACATCACAAAAAGGATTACTGGCCTCAAACAGATGCCTTACGCAGACCGTCTGAAAAAACTTCAGCTTTACTCCATCGCATATCGCCTACTCAGAGGCGATCTCTGCCTAACATACAAAGCTATGTCAAACCCAGAGCTGTTGGACATGCTCCACTTAAAGAAATCCCAATCCCCCCAAGCTAGATGCCCTAGGGACCTAAACCTTGTCACCACAATAAACAGTACATGCTGGAGGGATAGATTCCTGTCCCAGAGACTTCCCATACTCTGGAACAGACTACCTACCTATGTCAAACAGAGCTCCTCATTAGCACTCTTCAAGAAAAATCTTGATGATTGGATGGGTAATAGGAAATTCACCCCGGGGATAACTTCTGTGGTTCTGCTTGACAGGAGCACAGGAAAATAATTTTCTTGGGTGGCGAAAGCCAGGGTACCTTTTTGGCTAGGCTTGTATAGGCCCTAGGGCCAATAGCCTAGTACCTACCTATGAACCTATGAACTATCATCCATTAACTTGAACTTCCTAAAAATCCTCCCCTTAGACGATGCTGTATCTGAACTCAATACAACTTTTCTAAATATCCTAAATAGCCTTGCAAATCCTAGAAGGAAGAGACTGAAAACAAATAATGCAATTTAGCTACCCAAAAAGAGTGGAATGTTAATGCAGGATACAGAAAAATATGGAAAGAATGGCAAAAATATAAAACGCCTCAATATCCTGAAAACTTTAGAGTTTTTCGCAATCGTACTAAAAAGCAAATAAATGAAGAAAAAACAATTATACTACAACAACTTTCAGAATACTAAACATAACCCCCAATAATGTTGAACATCCATTAAAGAAATCTGACATCCTGGCAAAAATTTCAACCTAAACCAATCCCTGATATCTCACTATTTGAAACTGCAATACAGTTCAACTCTTATTTTATAGATAGTATAGCATCTCTAACCAAAGATTCCTCAAAATCTAATCCCAACCCTGCCCAACAGCCACATATGACCACATCTTCTTTCACCTTCAAACCTGTGCCCACATCCTATATAAAACTACTCTTAAACAAACTTAAACCATGATCTTATTCAACTGATGATCTCCCAATAGAGTACCTAAAAACAGCAGCCAATACCATTGCCTATCCTGTCTCAATCCTTATAAACCGGTCAATAAAGGAATCTTGCATTCCCTTTCTCTGAAAAAAGTCACACATTATCCCTCTGCACAAAGTAGGAAATTCAAAAACTAGAAGTTATGTACTTACCATAACGTTCCATCTGAGTAGGTGGATTCATTTGTCTGCAACCTGTGGGTATGGATCCGATATCGGATCCGAACCGGCATGGTTTATCCAGCTATGGATCCGAGCTCCTAGCTCCTCCCCTCACCCATAATGCCCTGCTCTCCCTACTTGACCTCAGATTGAGTTTGCCCTGCACCAACTACCCTAACCAAAGGGTAACACACCCTATGCAGGAAACTGACAAGGCCAGGGGGATAGGAGGGCGGGATGGTTGCAGACAAATGAATCCACCTACTCAAATGGAACGTTATGGAAAGTACATAACTTCTAGATCTGAAGTAGGAGAATTCATTTGTCAGCAACCTGTGGGACAGAGTCCCCAGCTACCTGAATCTTGGGTGGCCATCATGGAAGGATATTCCGGAGCACAGCGGAGCCAAAGGATGCTCTACCTCTAGAAGTGACGTCCAGCTTGTAATGAGTAATAAAGGTATGAGATGAAGCCCAAGTGGCTGCTGAACAAATGTCATCCAGAGGAACCCTAGACTTAAAGGCCGCTGAAGTAGAGACAGACCGGGTCGAATGAGCATGGACTCCCTCCGGTGCGGGCCTCCCAGAGGCTTGGTACGCCAACAGAATACACTGAGAAATCCAGCGTGACAAAGAAACTTTGGAAATTGGTTTACCCAGATTGAATTTGGCAAAAGAAATGAACAACTGGTCTGATTGTCTATGACCAGCTGTCCTATGAAGGTAAAAACGAAGCTGCCTGTGAACATCCAAGGAATGCAGCTTGTATTCGCCTTTGTTTTGATACTTAGGGAAGAAAACAGGGAGGTTGATGGACTGATTAATGTTAGCTTCCGAAGCTACTTTAGGAAGAAAGGAGGGATTGATCCTGAGGCACACCCGGTCCGGATGAAAAATCAAATAAGGCGGTTTCATGGACAGGGTCTGAAGCTCAGAAACTCTCTTAGCCGAAGTAATGGCTACCAAAAAAGCAGTCTTAAAGGACAAGAATTTAAGATCGACTGTGGCCGCAGGTTCGAAGGGGGGAGCGGTCAAGGCCTGAAGTACCAAGGAAAGATCCCACGGGGGAACCGTTTCTTTGACAGGGGGTCTGAGCAAAAAGGTGCCTTTTAGGAAGGTTTTGCATAACTTAGCCGACATAAGAGACCCTGAATTGTGTCCAACATGGTAATGAGATATGGCCGCCAGCTGAACTTTGACCGTGGAACTACTGGCGCCATCATTAAAGAGAGTAGTAAGGAAATCTAGAACCAAAGGAAGGGGAACCGTGAAAGGATCTAGGCCTTGCCGCTCTGCCCAAATGGAGAAACGCCTCCATTTACTGCGGTAAATTTTTCTGGTAGAGGGCTTGTGGGCCGCTACCAGAATGGCCTTAACTGGGGACGAGATACTGGAGTCCTGATTAGGAGTGGAACTGGAGCAGCCAAGCAGTCAACTTCAGGTTGTCCAGGTTCGGAGTTGGTAGGTTCGACGGGTGTGATATCAGATCCGGAATGGGATCTAGAATCCAAGGTGGATTCACTGAATGAGACCTTAGATAAGGGAACCAGATCTCTCGAGGCCAGAACGGGGCAATGAGGATCATTCTGCACCCCAACCGAGAGGCTTTCTGAAGTACTTGTAGCATCAGAGGTAGAGGGGATATGCAAAGAAGACCGGGAGGCCAAGCATGCACCAGAGCGTCTCTCGGAGAATCCCCTGGAGGGGGAATTAGAGCGAAAAAACTGTCGCACTTGGCGTTTAAGGGAGAAGCAAAGAGATCGCAACAGGGAGTCCCCCACTGTGCGAAGATACGTTTCGCTACTTGAGAATTGAGAGACCACTCGTATGGGGAGAGAATGGTGCGACTGAGCTTGTCCGCTAGGATGTTGGTCCAACCCGGAATATGCGTTGCGATGAGAAAGCGGTTGGTGGAGATCGCCCATTCCCACACTCTCATGGCTTCTCGACATAAAGGGTAAGACCTGGTTCCCCCCTGTTTGTTGATGTACCAGACCACCGACATGTTGTCTGATTGAATTGCAATTGTTCCCAGGGGAAGGAGGGCTTGAAGTGCTTGCAACGCCAAGAGCACCGCCCTCATTTCCAGAACATTGATATGCAGGGAGGTCTCTGAATCGCTCCACGTGCCTTGGACCGTCCGGCCCGCAAAATGCCCCCACCCCCACCCGAGGCGGGAAGCGTCCATGGTCACCGTGGCGAGAGGGGGAGATGCACAAAAGGGGCGGCCCCTGTGGAGGTCCGGAGAATGGAGCCACCACAAGAGAGACCGCTTGCAAGCCTTGCTGATTGCAATGGGATGATACAGGGGGAGGGAGAGAAATGACCATTGCACCTGAAGTGTCCATTGAAGTACTCACATGTTCAAGCGGGCGAGTGGAAGAAGAGTAATCGCTGCCACCATAGACCCTAGCGCCCTCAGGATCAATTCTGCAGGTGTTGAGCTGGCGTGAAGGATGGCCCGCACCTGGAGTCGCAGATTACGAACTCTGCCAGTTGTGAGAAAGGCTCTTAAATTTCTCGTGTCTAACCTGGCTCCTATAAATTCTATTATTTGAGTAGGGACCAGGTTGGACTTTTCTATGTTTACCGTGATGCCTAGCCAGGGAGCTAGACAAAGAAAGGAATCTCTTGCCAAAGAGAGTAGATGCCTTGTTGGGGCGGTGAGAAGCCAGTCGTCTAGGTACGGAAAGACCTGCACCCCCTGAAGCCTCAGGTGGGCCGCAACCACTGCTAATACTTTGGTGAACACCCTGGGGGCTGTGGTGAGACTAAAGGGAAGGACCCTGAACTGGTAGTGGCTGGCTCCCAGCCGGAAGCGAAGAAACCTCCTGGATCGTCTGTCCATCAGAATGTGGTAGTACGCGTCCTTGAGGTCTATAGAGCACATCCAGTGATTCTCCCCTAGAAGGGGGAGGATGGATTGCAAAGTGACCATCCGGAACTTCTCTTTGGGAACTGACAGGTTCAACAGGGACAGGTCTAGAATGGGTCTTAGGTCCCCCGTCTTTTTTGGCACTAAAAAGAACCTGGAGTAGAACCCTGATCCGATCTGGGGGGACGGGCTGGATGGCTCTTTTTCTCAGCAGATGGCCAATTTCTGCTGAAGCGGCCTCCCTCTGATCGGGTGGAACATCGGGGAGGATTTTTAACTTTGGGACATGAAGAAAGGGGATCTTGTAACCTCTGGATATAATCCGGAGTACCCAGCGGTCCGATGTAATGGACTCCCATGCCTCTAGGTGCTCGAGAACGTCCCGACTGCCTCCAGAGTGGAGCAGTCGGGCAACCCCTCAGGGTTGCTGCGTGGGCCGTTCAGAGAAAGGTTCCCTGGACCCAAAGTTCCTGGGAGCCCCTCTGCCCCTAGGGCGACGTCCTCCCTGTCCTCCTCTGCCGCGAAAGGACTGGTTGTCCGGAGCGGGTTGGGAGTGCTGCGACTTCCGGAACCACATCTTCTTCTGGCCCTTTTGGTTCCTAGAGTAGGACCTCTGGGGCACAGAGAAGCGGACTCCGACGGCAGACAGAGTCTTCCCGTCCTTCTCGCTCTGAACCAAGGTGTCGCGAACCGGCTTGCCAAAAAGGGCAGAACCGTCAAAGGGGGCATTCGCGAATGATGCCTTGAAGGGCTCCGTAAAATCGCAGTGGCGGAGCCAGGCCTGCGGTCTTGTGACTAGGCCCACTCCCACAGCTCTAGCGGCTCCCTCGGTAGCGTGGGAAAGTAACCGCATAGAGGTGTTAGTCACAGAACGAAGAGTGGCCATACGGGTGGAGTGCATAAGTTTGTCCTCCTCCGATATGGACTCTGGGGGGGATGCAGCGTATTCCTTGATAAGATCGCGCTGCATCCTAATGACGTGTGCCAAATAGTTGAGCGCCCTCACTGAGAAGGTCGCTGAACTAAAGATTCGCTTCCCCAAACGGTCCATCATCCGAGACTCCTTGCTCGGGGGATGGACTGAGGGACTCTCCTGGGCGAGTTCCCCGTTAGTGGCTGCTGCCGACAACATGGCATCTACCAGGGGTCCCTTGCTCCAGTGGACAGGGTCAGCAGGGGGGCTAAGGATCCTGTCGGGCCTCTTAGGGATTGGCTCCACGGTGTCCGGGTCCCTCCACGCCCTGGTGGTAATAAGGTCCACCAGGGGGTCGGCAGGAGGGGACACCCAAGAGGTAGACGGGCCCGCTTCAAATGCCTCCAAGAACACTGACTCGTCCGAGGAAGACTTTGGGGCAGACCACCCACCTCTAATCCATAACATTTCCATGATGTCTCTGAAGGAGACATCCTCAGGGGGTGATCTTGGGGAGCCTTCCCCTTCCTCCAAGTCAGTGTCTTCGGTTAAAGACTCGGGGGAGTCTATGTGCCTCCTCTTACACGAATGCTTGCGAGGTGCTTCCTCGGGGGGGCTGTCCGAGGAGCCCTCACCAGCAATATCCAGAACCACAGGAACTGCTTGGGGCAGTGAAGCGGGCTGTCCCAGTGGCCGGGTGATGGAAGCCTGGCCCAGAGCAGATGGAGTGCGGGACGGAGCTGAAGCAAGGGCCGGGGGTCCGGATGCCCTCAACAGAGCCCTCTCCACTACATCAAAAGCCGAGGGGGAGCCAGCCTTGACAATAGGATCCGAAAGTCGGCTCCCTCGATCCGATGAGCGGACCGGAGCCGGCGCCGAGCCCCTCGGATCCGAGGGACCAGTGTGCTCCGACAAGGACGGCGCCGAAGGCACACTGAGTCCATCGGATCCGAAGCTCGGGCCAAGGCTCCGAGAGGTCGGATCCGACAGACTCGAGAGCCGGGTCGGATCCGAAGTACCCAGTACTGTCGGCGCCGACCTACCCACGGCTCCGAGGCTGCCCGGCTCCGAGCGCTCCGAACCCGGGTAGCGGGTCGGAGAAGGAGCAATGGGCTTAAAAAATGGGGTCGAGCCCCCCCCCCCAGAGGGGGGGGGAGGCAGAAGCACTCCCATCTGCATCTGGGCCTGGATGAACCTTTGCATCATCCGGTCCAGATCAGCGTCAGAGAGGCTGTAAGTAGACCTCAACGTGGCTATCGAGGTAGGCCTTGAATGTCGCCTCGATAGCCTCGAAGGAGGTCGGGTCTCCTCATCCTCAGGCTCCGATGAAAAGCACGGGGACCGGAGCCGAGGAGGGGGAGAGCCAGCAGCCAGAGAAGCCGAAGGAGAAGCCCGCTTAGCTGGCGGGGCCGAAACGGAGGTCTCGGCCCGCCGCTTGTGGTGCTTCTCTCTCCGGTCCTTTTTCCTGGCTTCCCTCTCCTCCGACTCTTTGGCGGGAGTTTGAATCCCGGGTGGAGGAGGGGGAGCAGGTAAGGCAGGGACTGCCGAAGCAGTGACCACCAAGGGAGCGGGGGCCGAAGCCGAGTCTGGGGGCAAGAGTCTCGCCAAGACCAGCTTCGACCTCCGATCCTTCAACGCCCTGGGGTAGAACCCTGCACAAATTGAACACCCTGAAGTGAGGTGTTCAACCCCAAGATCGAGACGACCGGTGTGGCCATCAGCAGGGGAAAGCTTATGGCCACACTCGGAGCACTTTGAGAAAACAGCCTTTGGGGCCTCAGACATAACTATTTTTTTTTTTTTTTTTTAAATAGTAACAATAAAAATAAACTAAACACTCACACAAAGGCCCCAAAAAAAACCACACACACACACACACACACACACACACACACACACACACACACACACACACACACACACACACACACCAACTACGAACCAGCGAGGGGAGGGTAAAAACTAGATTAAATTAAACCAAAAAAGATATAAATAAAAGGGAAACCTACAACTTTCACACAACTAAGAAGTTTTGAAAAGTTTTGAAAAGTTTTAAAACCCTTAAATAAGACTTAGCTTTAGGAGCTCTGATGACCCAGCCTTCACCATGCGCGGCAAACTAGATCTGAGGTCATGTAGGGTGAGCAGGGCATTATGGGTGAGGGGAGGAGCTAGGAGCTCGGATCCATAGCTGGATAAACCATGCCGGTTCGGATCCTATATCGGATCCATACCCACAGGTTGCTGACAAATGAATTCTCCTACTTCAGATCAATTGCTAGACTATCTGCTGCAGGAAGAACTCCTATCCCCTACACAAAATGGCTTCCATCCTTCCCATAGTAGTAGCACTACCTTTCTAACCTAATACAGATGCTATCAATAAAGCTAGAGATAATGGCAAACTAGTCTCTTCCTTATTTCTAGACTTGTCTAAAGCTTTTGACACAATTTGTCACAGCAAACTTGTACTTCAAATGTCCTCACTAGGTTTCTCTCAACCCACCCTTCTGTGATTCAAAGGCTACCTGTCCAATAGGTATCAGTCAGTAAAATGCCATTCCATGCTCTCCCCTTACCTCCCAATCACCACCATTGTAGCATAAGGCTCTATCCTTGGTCCCCTCCTCTTTAACATTTTCACCAACACCCTCTATACAGCCACACAACCGACCATCCTAATACAATATGCAGATAATTACACTTTCATTTTCACATCTGACAACAAGGTATACCTCCATAAAATTACTCAGGAAGCTTCAACAGCCACTGAAACATGGTTTTGTAACTCACAACTCATGTTCAAACCAAATAAGGCCCAACTATTACTTTCTCCCCCAAATCCCTCTCTCATGAAAAAACAAAATTTAAAGTCCTCTCTCTTGATAATACAACCACTGATGTTGCTTCTCATAGAAAACTATTAGGGGTGATAGTGGATGATAATATTACATTTGACCTACATATACAAAATTGTATAAGAAAAACTCATCAAAACTAGGGGTGCTTTACAGAGCCATAAATTTACTCACCTGCGCAACTAACACTACACTTGCTACTACTCATCTCCTCCGCACACTTCTTTATGGTGCTCCCATCCTCACTAACCTCCAGGCTTCACAAACATTAAAACCTGAACAATGCTATAACAGAGTTGCTAAATTTGCAGTACATGGCCCTTTCAGAACTCACCACTGAATAGCACTGAAAAACCTAAATTGGTTATAACTGGCACATCAACTAACATATACACAACTTCTTACCACCTATAAAATTATTCAGCATCCATTTGCCTGTCAGCACTAAAAAATATTCTACACAACTATGTTCTCAGTCATTGCGATCCAGTGACCAAAAACTCCTGTCTGCTACAAACCTAGCAAATCTGCTTGGCACTGTCTGTACTCATACAAGGTTGCTAAGGACTGAACTCCTTACTTGTATCCATCATGTCTATACCCACCCTCTAATCTTTCAAAACCACTCTGAAAGACTTTTAGCTAAAAATTCTAAAGTAATTTCTAATGCTAAGGTAAAGGCAGAGCTTTATGGCTAAAAAGATTGACACCGCCCACCCGTTTTCCCAGGACTGACAAAGTGGGTCTCCCTTGCCTGCCAATGGCACTCCAACAGCCCCAGATGATGTGTCTAACCCCTGTTCCGTGGTGCCTGTAGAGACTACACCAGTGGGACCCAGGGAAAAAGATGAGTGGTCTAAGGAACCAGCTTTGGCCACAACAGAGTCGCCCACCTGCTGCTGAGGCGTTTCATCAGCCTTCTATGGTGGCAAAGGCTGTTCAATAGTCTTTTTCTTTTTGTGACTGGAAGAAGGTAGAATTGAAGAATGGGTACATTATTCTATGGTTAAGCAGAAAAACATGCCTGATTCCTGGAGAAGCCTTGCAGAAACTGTCAGTAAAACAAGTATTTAGTAAAAAAGTAAATTTTCTCTATTAAAACACAGTAAAAGGCACTTTAGAAATTTATTCAAGCAAGAAAAGTAAATTAACATCACTTCTCCACAGAAAAAGTAGTTTAAATTAAGTTTTAACAAGTTTTTAGCACAAAGCTAAAATGTACCTGTTTAAAAATAAACAAAAGTTACGACAGTCAATAAAAACAGTTTCCTACCTATTTAAGTTTCATAGAACAATAAGTCTTATGTCACAAAAAGTAAAGTCAAAGTTTTTACCCCAAAGAAAACTTATCTGCCAAGCAATGGAACAGTGTTAGTCATCCAGCGATCCTCGAAAGCCAGCAAAGCAGCACTCTCTTTGACAGGAAAGTTCTCTAGGGTTTCGTGCCCAAACCTTACTTTTAGTCAGCTTTCCACAGCTCAAGCTGACTAATGGCTTGGTGGCATGGAAGGTGCCTTGAAAGCTCTGGAAGTTGGATGGCTATTGTACGAACCAACAGAAGGTTGTGTAACCATGCAACCTGAAAAAACAACTAATGACTGATGAAGTCATAAGTGCTGGGACGAAAGCGCTTAATCTGGTTATATTAAAGATAATGGACTAAAATTAGAAGTTATGTACTCACCATAACGTTCCATCTGAGTTGGTGTATTCATTTGTCTGCAACCTGTGGGTTATGGATCCGATATCGGATCCGAACCGGCATGGTTTTCCAGCTATGGATCCAAGCTCTCAGCTCCTCCCCTCACCCATAATGCCCTGCTCTACCCTCATGACCTCAGATCGAGTTTGCCAACAGCAAGAACACCCTGAAAAGGGTAACACATAATATGTAGGAAACTGAAAGGCCAGGGGGATAGGAGGGCGGGATGGTTGCAGACAAATGAATACACCTACTCAGATGGAACGTTATGGTGAGTACATAACTTCTAAATCTGAAGTAGGAGATTAATTTGTCTGCAACCTGTGGGACAGAGTCCCCAGCTACCTGAATCTTGGGCGGCCATCATGGAAGGATATTCCGGAGCACCGCGGAGCCAAAGGATGCTCTACCCCTAGATGCAAGAACCAACTTATAGTGGGAGATAAAAGTATGAGATGAAGCCCACGTGGCTGCTGCACAAATATCATCTAGAGGAATCCTAGCCTTGAAGGCTGCCGAGGTAGATACTGACCGGTATGAACACCCTCCGGTGCGGGCCTTCCTGAAGCTTGATAAGCCAATAAGATGCACTGTGAAATCCAGCGGGACAGAGAAACTTTAGAAATTGGCTTGCCCAAATTAAATTTTGCAAAGGAAATAAACAACTGGTCGGATTGCCTATGACCAGCCGTCCTGTTTAGATAAAATCTAAGTTGCCTGTGAACATCTAATGAGTGAAGCTTATATTCACCTTTGTTTTCATATTTAGGGAAGAAAACAGGGAGGTTAATAGACTGATTGATGTTTGCTTCAGAAGACTTTAGGAAGAAAGGACGGTTGGTCCTGAGGTAGACACGGTCCGGATGAAATACCAAGTAAGGAGGTTTAGCTGATAATGCTTGAAGCTCTGAAACTCTCTTGGCCGATGTAATGGCTACCAAAAAGGCTGTCTTGTAAGACAAGAATTTGAGATCCACCGTAGCCGCTGGTTCGAAAGGGGGGGGCGGTCAAGGCCTGTAGAACCAAAGAGAGGTCCCAAGGAGGAACCGCTTGTTTTACAGGGGGCCTGAGAAGAAAAGTACCTTTAAGGAAAATTTTACACAATTTGGCTGACATAAGAGGATTAGAGTCATGGCCAATGTGATAATGAGAAATTGCCGCCAGTTGTACTTTGACTGTGGAACTGCTGGCACCATCGTTAAAAAGAGTGGTTAGAAAGTCAAGCACTAATGGGAGAGGAACCGTGAAGGGATTCAGGCCTTGCCGCTCCGCCCACAAAGAAAACCGTTTCCACTTGCTGCGTAGACCTTCCTAGTGGACGGTTTATGAGCTGCCACCAGAATTGCCTTAACAGGTGACGAAATACCGAGTCCTGATCAAGAGTGGAACTGGAGCAGCCAAGCGGTCAGCTTCAGGTTGTCCAGATTCGGAGGAGGTATGCAGGATGGATGGGATATCAGATCCGGAATGGGATCTAGAATCCAAGGAGGATTCACCAAGTGAGACCTTAGGAAGGGGAACCAGATCTGTCGAGGCCAGAACGGAGCAATGAGAATCATTCTGCAACCCACCCGAGAGGCTTTCTGAAGAACTTGGAGCATCAGAGTCAAGGGTGGATAAGCATACAGAAGACCGGGTGGCCAAGCATGCACCAGAGCGTCTCTTGGGGAACCTCCAGGAGGAGGTATCAGAGCGAAAAAACTGTCGCACTTGGTGTTTGAGGGAGAGGCAAAAAGATCGCATGAAGGAGTTCCCCACCGGCGAATATGCGTTCTGCTACTTGACAATTGAGAGACCACTCGTAAGGGGTCAGAATGGTGCGACTGAGCTTGTCCGCTAGGATGTTGGACCGACCCGGAATGTGCGTTGCTATTAGAAAGCGGTTGGTGGAGATTGCCCATTCCCAAACTCTCATGGCTTCTTGACAAAGAGGGTAAGACCTTGTTCCCCCTTGCTTGTTGATGTACCAGACCACAGACATGTTGTCCGATTGAATCGCAATTGTTCCCAAGGGAAGAAAGTCCTGAAGTGCTAGCAACGCTAAGAGCACTGCTCTCATCTCTAGAACGTTGATATGCAGTAAGGTCTCTGAATCGTTCCACGTGCCTTGGACGGTCCGCCCAAAATGCCCCCACCCGAGGCGGAGGCCCGTGGTCACCGTGGCGAGAGGGGGAGAAGCACAAAATGGGCGGCCCCTGTGGAGATCCGGGGAGTGAAGCCACCATAAGAGGGACCGCTTGCAAGCCTTGCTGATCGCAATGGGATGATGCATGGGGAGAGCAAGGTATGACCACTGTACTAAGAGAGTCCACTGTAGGATGCGCATATTTAGCCTGGCAAGAGGAAGAAGTGCTATAGCATATGCCATGGACCCTAGAGCCCTCAGGACCAACTCCGCTGGAACAGAACTTGAGTGGAGAATGGCCCGCACCTGGAGCTGCAGATTTTGAACTCTGTCCGCAGTGAGGAAGGCTCAGAACTCCTTGTGTCTAGCCTGGCCCCTATAAAATCTAAGAGCTGTGTGGGTGCCAGGTTGGATTTCTTTGTATTTATTGTAATGCCCAGAAAAGGAGCAAGATGGAGAAAGGAGTCTCGTGCCAATGAAAGTAGATGCCTTGTTGGGGCGGTAAGAAGCCAGTCGTCCAGGTAGGGAAAGACCTGCACCCCCTGAAGCCTCAGGTGGGCCGCTACCACTGCTAATACTTTGGTGAACACCCTGGGGGCTGTGGTGAGACCAAAGGGAAGGACCCGGAACTGGTAGTGACTGGCTCCCAGCCGGAAGCGGAGGAACCTCCTGGAGCGCCTGTCCATCAGGATGTGGTAGTACACGTCCTTGAGGTCTATCGAGCACATCCAGTGATTTTCTCCCAGAAGGGGGAGAATAGATTGCAGAGTGACCATTCGGAATTTTTCTTTGGGGACTGCCAGATTCAAGAGAGAGAGGTCTAGGATTGGTCTTAGTTCCCCCGTCTTCTTTGGCACTAAAAGAACCTGGAGTACAACCCTGATCCGATCTGGTCTGGGGGGACGGGCTGGATGGCTCTTTTCTTTAGCAGATGGCCAATTTCTGCCAAAGCGGCCTCCCGTTGACCGGGTGGGACGCCTGGGAGGGACTTCAACTTTGGAAGGTGAAGGAAAGGGATGCGATATCCTCTGGATATGATTTGGAGAACCCAGCGGTCTGATGTTATGGACTCCCATGCCGCTAGGTGCCTCGAAAAACGTCCCCCGACTGCCTCCAGAGTGGAGCAGTCGGGCAACCCCTCAGGGTTGCTGCGCGGGCCGTTCAGAGAAAGGTTCCCTGGACCCGAAGTTTCTGGGAGCCTCTCTGCCTCTAGGGCGGCGTCCTCCCTGTCCTCCTCTGCCACGGAAGGACTGGTTGTCCGGAGCAGGCTGGGACTGCTGCGACTTCCGGAACCACATCTTCTTCTGACCCTTTTGGTTCCTAGAGTAGGGCCTCTGGGGTGCAGAGAAGCGGATTCCGACGGCAGACAGCGTCCTTCTCGCTCTGGGTCAATGTTTCGCGAACGGTTTTGCCAAAGAGAGCAGAACCATCAAAGGGGGCGTTCGCAAATGACGCTTTGAAGGGCTCAGAAAAATCGCAGTGACGGAGCCAGGCCTGACGTCTAGTGACTAGGCCTGCCCCCGCAGCTCTAGCGGCACCTTCCGTAGCGTGGGAGAGTAGCCGCATAGAGGTATTAGTAACTGACCTAAGAGTGGCCATACGGGTGGAGTGCAGAACCCTGTCCTCCTCCGACATGGACTCTGGGGGAGATGCAGCATATTCTTTAATGAGATCTCGCTGCATCCTAATGACATGTGCCAAGTAGTTCAGCGCCTTACCGAGAAGGTCGCTGAACTAAAGATCCGCTTCCCAAGCGGTCCATCATCCGAGACTCCTTGCTCGGGATGGACTGAGGGACTCTCCTGAGCAAGTTCCTCTTGGTGGCCGCCGTCAACATGGCATCTACCGGAGGCCCCTTACTCCAATGGGCACGGTCGGACGGTGGGCTAAGGATCCTATCGGGCCTCTTAGGAATTGGCTCCACGGTGTCCGGTTCCTTCCACGCCCTGGTGGTAATGAGGTCCACCAGGGGTCGGCAGGGGACACCCAAGAGGTAGACGGGCCTGCTTCAAATGCCTCCAAGAACACGGACCCGTCCGAGGAAGACTTGGGGGCAGACCACCCCCTTATATGAGTATTTCCATGATGTCTCCAAATGAGACATCCTCGGGGTGACCGGGGAGCCTTCCCTTCCTCCAAGTCCGTGTCTTCCGTGAGAGACTCGGGAGTCAATGTGCCTCCTTTTGCACGTATGCTTGCGGGACATCCTCTGGGGGCTGTCAGAGGACTCCTCGCAAGCAGCAACTTGTTCCATTGGAGCAACTTGGGGCACAGAAGCGGGCTGTCCCAAGGGCCGGATGGTGGAAGCCTGGCCCAGTGCAGAGGGAGCTGGGACGGAGCCGAACAAGTGCCGGGGTCCGGAGACCCTCAACAGGGCCCTCTCCACTACATCAAACGCCGAAGGGGAGCCGACCTCGACCAAAGGATCCGACAATCGGCTCCCCCTCGGATCCGAAGAGTGGATCGGAGCCGGCGCCCGGCCGGATCCGGGACAGTGCGCTCCGACACAGACGGCGCCGGCGAGCACTGATCCCCGGATCCGAGGCTCGGATCCAGGCTCCGAGAGGTCGGATCCGATGCACTCGAGGGCAGGGTCGGATCCGAAGTACCAAGTACTATCGGCGCTGACCCACCCCCGGCTCCAAAGCTGCTCGGCTCCAGCTGCTCCGAACCCGGATAGCGGGTCGGAGAAGGAGCAATAGGTTTGAAAAAGGGTGTTGAGCTCCCCAGAGGGGAGGCAAGAGCACTCCCATCTGCATCTGGGCCTGGATGAACCTTCTCATCATCCGTCCAGATCAGCATCCAAAGGCTATCGTAGATCTCGTGAAGCTACCGAGGTAGGCCTGGAGTGCCTCCTCGATAGCCTCGACGGAGATCGGGTCTCCTCCTCCTCAGGTCCCGCTGAAAAGCACACTGGAGACCGGAGCCGAGAAGGAGGAGACCGAGCCGACAACGGAGCCGGGGGAGAAGCCCGCTTGGCTGGCGGGGCCGAAACAGAGGTCTCTGCCTGCCGCTTGTGGTGCTTCTCCCTCCGGTCCTTTTTCCTAGCATCCCTCTCCTCCGAACCAGAAACGGGAGGTTGAGTCCCAGGAGGAGGAGGGGGTGCCACGGAGGGAAGAACCGAAGGCACGGTTACTCCCGAAGGAGCGGAGGTCGGAGCCGAGTCCGGCGGTAAGAGGCCCGCCAAAACAAGCCTGGACCTCCGCTCCTTCAGTGCCCTGGGGTTGAACTCTGCACAAATGGAGCATCCAGATGTGAGGTGTTCAACCCCCAGGCATCTAACACACCGAGTGTGGCCATCAGCTGGTGAAAGCTTATGGCCACACTCGGAGCATTTAGAAAATATAGATTTGGGCTTTTCAGCCATCCCAATCTATAAAGAAGTTACTAAACTAAAGTAACTAAACAATATACACACACAGGCCCAACACACACACACACTACGCCAACAGCGAGGGGAGGGAAATAATTTTAGATTAACTCTAAAAGTAAAAATATCAAAGGGGAAACCTACACTTTCACACAAAAAATCAACAAAAAACTTCAAAATTCTAATATTAACTGTAGAAAACTAGCACTTAGCTTGAGAGCTTTAGAAACCAATCCAGTCACCATGCGCGGCAAACGAGATCTGGGGTCATGAGGGTAGAGCAGGGCATTATGGGTGAGGGGAGGAGCTGAGAGCTTGGATCCATAGCTGGAAAACCATGCCGGTTCGGATCCGATATCGGATCCATAACCCACAGGTTGCAGACAAATGAATCTCCTACTTCAGATCCTTTATTTTACTCCTGATGCTGCTGTGATTCTACAGGCTTCAGTGGGGACTATGTGAACATTTCTCAATTACTGGATGGCTATTGTATCAGTGACAGGATATAACTCATATAACTTAAGCTACTGCGGCAGTGATCAAATGAAGAACATCATACAGTCCAACCAAGTGAAACTGCATTTATCAGATGGTCAGTGGACAGAAGCATGGGAAACGGCACAGGGTTTGAGACAGTGGATGTATGTGTGGGGTTTGCATATAAGATAGCTGCACAGAAAATGCATGCGTTCCTTAAATTTGTTTAGAGAGAGAAAAACAACATTTGAAATGTTGCAGATGTAATGAAGTAAATGTTGATATCATGCATGTGTTCTGGGACTGCTCTTGAGCTTGGCACAGGTGGCAAAAAAACAAAAGTACAGATCAAACTGTTTTCCAAATGTAACAGTACTGTCAAATGAAAAATGGGTGTTAGATATAGAGATCGTATATTCAAAATGGAATTAAAAACCATGGGCAATAAAAAGAAGTTGTGTCTTACCATAATGTTCCATCTGTATTGTTGATCCTCGTTCAGTCATTACGCATGGGTATCGGTTCCGAGCTCGGAACCGAGCTGGCCATTTTCCAAGCTTGCGTCAGCTTCAAACTCTCGAGCTAAACTCTTACCCACAATCCCCCTCTCCCTGTTACCTCAGATTGAGTTTGCAAATCAAAGAAGGTAGGGGCTACCTCTGGTCAAATAACCTAAGAGAACCGGATGGTGAGATCCACTAGAAACCACAGGAGGGGGAAGGAGGGAGGGTCGTAATGACTGAACGAGGATCAACAATACAGATGGAACGTTATGGTAAGACATAACTTCTTTATCTGATATTGTTAATCCTTGTTCATTCCTTACGCATGGGACAGAGTCCCCAGCTAGCTCTATTCCTGGGAGGCTCTCATGGAAGGACATTCCTGAGCACCACAGAACCGAAAGATGCTCTTCCCCTGAAGGCCAAATCCAATTTGTAATGATTGATGAAGGTACGAGGCGTAGCCCAAGTTGCAGCTGCACAGATGTCATGTAAAGAAGCTCTGGCATGGAAGGCAGCAGAAGTTGCCACCGACCGTGTTGAATGAGCTTTCATGGTAGTAGACAACGAGAAATTACGCTGTGTGTAAATAAAGGTCACACAGTCCTTCAACCATCTAGATAATGTGACCTTAGCAACAGCAGATCCTAATCAAGGTCCAGAAAAGGCCAAAAATAACTGATCAGATTTACAAAAGGGTTTAGTCCTGTTTAAGTAAAAACGGATTTGCCTGTGTATATCTAGGGTATGTAGGCAATACTCTCCTTTGTTTGAATGATTGGGAAAGAAAACTGGCAATTCAATGGCTTGATTAATGGACATTTCAGAGATCACTTTAGGCAGAAATGACGGATGAGTTCTCAGAGACACTCTATCTCTATGAAAAATCAAGTATGGACTCTTGATACATAAAGCTTGAAGTTCGGAAATACATCTGGCAGAAGTAATAGCGACCAAAAACAAGGTTTTCCATGACAAATACTTGAGGTCACAAGAAGAGGCTGGTTAGAAAGGTGACATTGTCAGGGCTTGTTGAACTAATGATAAATTCCATGGCTGAATAGGTTCTTCAGATGATTCACACCTTTTATGAAGGTCTTGCACAATTTATGGGACATAAGAGAAGAATCTTGGACACCCTCATGAAAATTAGAAATTGCAGCCAAATGAACTCTAATGGTAGAGGCCGATAGACCTGATTGAAACAGGTCAGCCAGATAGTCTAGTATTATTGACACTGGTGCTGAAAACGGGTCCACTTCTTTATCTTTCAGCTAACAGGTAAATCTTTTCCACTTGCTCAGATAAGTAATTCTAGTGGAAAACTTATGAGAAGCAATGAGAATATCACGTACTGGTAAAGAAAGATCATTCTGCCTGGCAATCAAGGGAATTGGAGTAGCCAAGCCGTTAGCTTCAGGCTGTTCAGGTTGGGATGAATCAGGTTCTGTGGGTGTGAGATCAACTCCAGGGCTGGATGGAGAATCCATGGTCGCTCTAGTAGATGAGGCCAAAGGAAGGGGAACCAAATCTGTCGAGGTCAATATGGTGCTATGAGGATTACCTTGCTCTTCAACCGACGGGCTTTCTTCAGAAACTGGGGAATGAGGGGAAAGGGTGGAAATGCGTAAAGAAGACCCGACGGCCAACCATGGACTAGAGCATCCCTGGGTGACTGTCCCGGAGGGGGAATCATGGCAAAGTAGTTGCTGCATTTGTAGTTAGTCGGGGATGCAAAGAGGTTGCAGCAAGGTCAGCCCCAGCAGTGGAAGATCTCCGCCGCTATCAAGGGATTCAGGGACCACTCGTGAGGTTGAAGAATGCACTTGCTGAGCCTGTCTGCAATCACGCTGGAACTTCCGGGAATGTGTGTTGCTAGAAGAAAACGGTTGGTAGCCATCACCCATTGCCATATCCTCATGGCCTCTCGATAAAGGGGATAAGATTTAGTTCCACCTTGCTTGTTGATGTACCAGACCACCGCCATGTCGTCTGATTGAATCGCAATTGTCCCAGATGGCAGCAGGGGATGGAATGCTTGCAACGCCAGAAGCACCGCCCTCAGCTCTAGAACATTTATATGCACATAGGCCTCCAGTTTGGACCAAGTGCCTTGGACTGTTTGTCCCTGACATAGCCCCCCCACCCCATCAGGGAGGCGTCCGTGGTCACTGTGGCCTTGGGTTGCTGGGGGTAGAAGGGACGAGACCATTGTGAGATATTGTGTGTCATCCACCAATTTAAATCCTGTTTGCACCTGTGGGTTACTTGAATCATGACTGAAAGAGGATGCTGAAAATGATACCATTGGGTGAGCAGTAGCCATTGCAGAAGCCTCATGTGAAACCTGGCCAGGGAAACAATGGTGATGGAGGCTGCCATGGAACCCAACAGCTGTAGAACTGAATGAGCCGTGGGATTTTTCCTTTGAAAGGATTGGAATTAGTTGTTGCTTTATCCTTAGAATTCTGTGCTCTGGGATAGCAGCTCTGCATTTTTTTGTGCCCAAGATAACCCCTATAAATTCTGTCGACTGAGATGGCGTGAGATTGGATTTCTGCCAGTTTATGGTTATGCCTAGCCTTTGAGCAGCGAGGAGAGAGTAAGCCATGGCTTTTTCCAGTAGATGTCTGGTGGGGGCAGAAATGAGCCAGTCGTCTAGGTATGGAAACACCTGGAATCCTTGAAGTCACATGTGAGCTGTGACAACTGCCATGCATTTTGTGAACACTCTGGGGGCTGTAGAGAGTCCGAAGTGCAGTACTCTGAACTGGTAGTGACTGCCTCCCGCACGGAAGCACAGAAATCTTCTTGATGGCCTGTCCACCTTTATGTGGTAGTACGCATCTTGAAGATCTATAGAGCTCATCCAATCGTCTTTTTCCAAATGCGGGAGGATAGACTGTATTGTGACCATCCGGAATTTTTGTACTCTCACAAACTTGTTCAATACACTGAGATCCAAAATTGGTCTCCAGTCCCTGGTTTTCTTAGGCTCCAAAAATAGTCTTGAGTAGAATCCGGATCCTATCTGGTCTGGAGGGACTATTTGGATGACTCTCTTTCTTAGCAGCTTTTCTATTTCTAGTGCTGCTTCTTCCTTTTGACTGGGTGGAACGTTGGGAAGATTTTTTGAAGGGATGGGACAAAGATCGAAGGGGATATGATAACCTCTGGTTATAATCCTTTGTACCCAGGAATCGGTGGTGATGGTTAGCCAGGGAGAAGGGTACAAGGAGAAACATCCCCCAACCACCTCCAGAAGAAAGGAGTTGGGCCGCTCTTCAGGAGCGCTGGTAGGATTGATCAGGGAAAGAATCCCCGAAAGGAGTGTCTTCCCTGTGAGTTTCCCCCTCTGCCTCTGGGGGAGAACTCGGCCTGTGTGTCACGGAAAGGACCCTGAGATTTCTTGAACCATATCTTCTCACTCTTTTGATTTTGGGAGAAAGCACGTTGAGGGGAAGAATAACGAACACCTCTGGCAGAAAGGGTCTTACCATCCTGTTCATATCTGGCCAGTGTGCTTTTAACTTTGGGCCCAAACAACGAGGAGGCCTCAATGGGGGCATTAAGAAAAAAAGACTTAAAGGGTTCTGAGAAGTTGCACAAGCACATACAGGAGTGTCGTCTCAAGACCGCAGCTGAACCCGCTGCTCTAGCTGCTCCTTCTGATGCATCAGTCGCATAGAGGAGTTAGATATAGACTCAATGGTGGCCAGCTGACAGGCCACTTTGTCACAGACCTCATCAGACATGGCACCAGCCAAGGTTTCAGAGAGCTCAGAAACCAAATCCCTTTGAAGCCTGGTAAAATGTGCCATATAATTCAGGGACCTGATAGCAAAGGTCGCTGAAGCAAAGGTGCATTTCCCTATCCTGTCCAGGGCGCGGGACTCTCTGATAGGTGGAAGAAAAGTCTGTCTTTCTTCTTCTGCCAGATCCTTTTTTGTTGCAGCTGCCACCACCAAAGCATCCACAGGAAGACCTTTGGACCAATGGGGATCCGAAGCAGGAGGGGACAAGATCTTATCTGGCCTCTGGGGAATAGCTTCTACAGTATCAGGAGCCTTCCAAGCACGTTGCACAATGAGCCTGACAAGTTCATCGGCAGGTGGAGTAACCCAGGAGGTAGGGGGCTGGGCGCGAAAGGCCTGCAGGAACACAGATTCCTCAGAGGTCAGATTAGAGGACTGCCAGTTATCTCTCTGTTTCAGGATTTCGAGGATATCGCCAAAGGATACCTCAGAGGGTGACCGAGGGGATCCTTCCCCCTCATCAAAAACTATATCTTCGGTGAGGGACTCCTCTGTGGAGTTCATGTGCTTCCTCTTACACTAACTTTTCCGGTGGACCTCCTCAGTGGGAGAAGCTGGAGAAGACAACGGAAAAGGGGATTCCTGAGGGAATATGTCCTGCGGCCCTTGCACCCGGTGTCCGCTAGATGCGACTTGCGAAACAAGTGTACCAGAGGAGAGCGGAGGTATAGACAGTCCAGTATCGCCAGCAGCAGCGAAAGCCTTCTCCATCAGTTGGATTGCTGGTCCACCCGAAGAGGAGTGTACATCTAGGACAGGGGGCACCCCTCCCCTAAGTGGCTCAGCCTGCCGACCCGGAGTCCCTGGATGGCTATGGAGCAGCAAGCTATGCGTGTCGCAGCTGACATCCTGGGTCGTAGCAAAACTCTCCTGCCACAAAGGCAACTGCGGTTCCTTAGTGAGATCCATAAAGGGAACCACAGAAGGGGAAGACTGTGCTATATCCATGGACTTCAAAGGCAATGAAGGAGGAGAATAAGAAGGGGTCTTGGAGATGGGTGATCACCTCCCAAGGAAGGATAGTTCCTGAGGGGTGAGATATCTCTGGCCAAGAATGCCTGGTCCACAAGACGCAACACATCATGTTTGGAAAGGCTTCTAGTGGACCTCACGGAGACTGAGGGAGAAACAGGCCTGTCCAGAAAAGAGGCAGACTTGGTGCCCATCTCATCTGACTGAACCGAGGACAACGGTGCCGAGAAAGACTGGATTACTGTTGTCTGCACAGAAGAAGTCATCGGTGCCGAGTTCATTGTCTGCACCGACACAGGGATCGGTGCCAAAGTGGTTGTCGGTGCAGAAGCTGGAATCGACAAAACTGGAGTCAATAATAAAGGCTTCGGTTCCGAGGAAGATCTCGGAGCCGACGCGGTCAAGGTCTGCGCCAACTGAATGGTTGATGCCAATACAGTAGTAATGGTCTGAACCGAGGAGCCCCTCGGTGCCGATATATAGATGGCTGCAGGAGAAGAAGGAGCCGAAATCACTAATGCAACCAAAGGCCTCGGTGCCGAAGGTCCAGGCACCGAAAGCACTGGGGCTGACTGAGAAAGTTCCGGAGGCGAAACTTTAGCCTTTTTAGGTTTTGGTTGGCGGGAGTCCCCAGCCAGGGACGAAGGCAAAGATTTAGCCTTAGTAGAAACATCCAAGGTTTCCTTATGGGCTCTAGGAAGGGTTGAGGCCTCCAACCCAGAAATAGCCTCTGAAAAGGGAGATTTGGGGGGGTGGGGGTGTAGCCCCCCCCCCCAACTTAATTTGTTTTTCTGTTGTCTGGTTTTGCTTTACATTATTTGATAAACTGAACTAGGTGGGGGGCTATGCCCCCCACACCCTCCCAACTATATATACTAATACCAGGATCGCACTACAGTGGGAAAAGGACATATACCTTTGACTTGCCTTAGAGTATTACTTGTCAGTGAAATGAGTTTTAGGTGAAATGAACTTTAGATGATTTGGTCTCAGTGAAATGAGTGTCAGTGAAATGAGTTTTCAGTGAAGTGAGCTTTAAGTGAGTTGGTCCCAATCATTTGAGTTTCAATTAAATGAGTTTTCAACAAAATGAGGTAGACCCATGTATGTATATATATATATATATATATATATATATATATATATATATATATATATATAAAACTCTAGGCACTAAAAATATAGCAGCTTACATACTGGGGCATACTAGAGGTAATCCCTGTATCTATAATATGTGTGTGTGTGTGTGTGTGTGTGTGTGTGTGTGTGTGTGTGTGTGTGTGTGTGTGTGTGTGTGTATAGATATATATCTATATATCCATATATGTATACAGCTTTAAGTGAGTTAATATCGCTGCATTAAAACAGAATACAGAATGTACATCATGTGACCTGGTATTCTGTATCTATTGCTTGGTCTAAGTAAACGCTGATGAAGCTGGTCATATCTGTTTTGTGTCCGACTCATTATTTAGGTCATGATGAATACTCAAATGTCAAATGGTGACAGAAGTAATTAACACCACATAATTTCAACTTTCCCTTAAGAAGGGTTGTAAATAAAACCAACAAGAAGCCACTATATTTAAGGCAACTTAACTAAGAACTGTATATAGTGCTGGAGTTAGAAAATCACTTTAGTTCTGAGGCAAGCAGAGCAACTAATAGTCTGAAATGTTAAAATTATATTAAGATTCTACATGTCACAAGGGAAGACAAAAGAGCTTATCATACATCTGAGTTTCAACAGACAGAAGAGCTAATATTCCTTTGATGAGACAAATGTTTTAATATCAGTGTGAGCTGAAAAAATAATTGTCATATATTTGTATTTTTTCTTTGCAAGGCCCTAGTGAATCTAATGATGCCTAAAGATTATGTTTAAAGGTATGAAGTGATCTTTGTTTTCTGTATAAAAAAGTCTTTGCACACATCTTTATACATGCAAACACTTTTTTTACGAAAAAAAAACAAAGGTTGTGCCACACCAGTTTATAAACTAAAGGATTTTAAAAAATCACTTCCCAGTATGGAACACTAAAAATAGAGTCATTTTGAAGGCATTAATATTAATGGAAGTGCAGGAGGCACTTACATCACTTTGGGTTTCAGCTCTAATGATGCTACATTAGCGTGGGTAAGTAACTGTGAATTAAGTGGTATAATTGCTAAACTGTTAAATTAAGAATTTGGGAAAAATAAATTCACTCTAATCCAGCTGGAACCCAAAGTGAATTAAATGCCTCCTGCCCTCATTATTATTAATGCCATAAACATGGCTCTGTATGTTTAGTCATCTGCATGCATATGAACACTTGTTATGCAGAAAAACAAAGGTCATTTTGCACCTTTAAAAATACTCTTTCACTTATTAAAGACTCAAGCCAATGATTACTATGAGGTTTGTGAGTTCCATGATTCATTAGTTTGGGCAGAATGGTGTGTAGTATCATAAATGTTTATAAAAGGGGTCTGTTGCTTAAGGAATCAGAATTAGCATTAAATAAAGTAAATTTTATCCTCATACAGAGTGAAATTATTTTATTATAATTAAAATAGCTCATAGAATAAATGTGACATTTGAGATGGAAAAGACTACATTAAGTAAAAACTGGCATAAAATACAGTGAGAATTTTGCTAAGCATAAAAACATGTTTGTGAATACTGTACAAGGTTTGGCTACTAGCAAGATAAATGCATGTGTCCTACGATTAATAACATCTGTAGAAATTGATGAAAAGGTAATTAGTTTGTTAATGTGACAAATTTTCATTTAAAAAGACTGCATGTGTTGGATCAAAGTCATAAAAAAATTTGTTTGGGGACATAATTTGTGTACAGAATATCCAAAGAATATGAAAATAAATACTGTGTGAGAAGGCAAGACCAGAGAATCATCTAAAAATCTGGAAAGTAAAGCTTAGCATTAATAAATCACAATGTTTTGTTTAGACTAGACACTGGTTCAAGGTGTAATACAATATCTCTTCAAATATTTTAGGCATTAGGTTTGAAAGAGAGCAGACTCCAGTCACTGTTGTTTAAACTGCTTACTTACTTTGGACATAATGTAAAAACTAAAGGATCAGAAAGTGCTTACATATGAAAAAAGTAAATAAATACAAGATCTGTTTTAAGACAGCTGATATGTCAAATGTATATTTTATTTTTGGATCCCCAGTGTTACAACTTGACCATCAGCTGCTCAGTGCTCCTATAATTTGTCCTATATACACTCCTTGTGTTACCGTCACAGGAGGGGCCATTTCAGCAGGGTTGGACTGAGAATTGTGGACACTACAAAGGGGGCCCGGTATGACCTCCTGGTTGGAGTTGCCTTGATAGGATGGGAGAAGAGCATGAAACCCAAACACTGAGAAGCAGACAGGATCCATAATTCCTGCAGCTTTATATACTTCTGGCACTAGGGCTTTTTAAGCATGGCCTAACTCTTCGACATGCTAAGCATGACATCTCAGGAGGCACGCATTGTTATCACGAGAAACATACCCTCAACCCATGTAGTCGCACATCCCTCATGTGGCTGCCTCAACAAATGGGTATTGTGCATGGCTCTAGTATTACCACTACCACTGCCATGCTACAGACAGGTGTCCCCAGTATGTCCCAACACCCTCCTCCCAAGAACAGGCCAACAGGCTAAGCCTTGGTATTTCTTTCCCACATCCACTACAGCACCAGCAGGTGTCCAAGTCACTAATTGAACTTGGATTGACTAGGCTGTAGTCAGAGCTCTTTCCCTCTAATCCATTGTGGATAGCTAACTACAACTTCAACTTCAGGTCATCTGATTTGTCGTTTGTTAACTGGATAAGTGGTCTAGTCAAATGACCCTGGAGTAATCACTGTGACTACTAGTATAAGACAAAATTATTAAAATTTATAGCAAATGGTCATTTTAAAGAAGTTATCTTTATAGCAAATATTTATCTCACCTGTTTTGTTCATTGCAGTCATTTAATCTGGACACTGTTACACTGAACTAATACAAATTTAACATTGCAAAGGTGGAACAGAAAGTCACTACAATGTTAGAGCAGCTACTGCAAAAACAAATCTGAAGTTATTCAGAGTTATTACAGCTTTAGTAAAATAGCCCTCACATTTGTTGCAGTCAGTATATTGTTAGTGATAGTAAAATGTGTTATTTTTGCAGCACGTTAGTATACATTACAGGATTTTAAATAAAAATTACAGAATAGAGCATTTATACGGTTTACTATCAAAATCGTGAATACCAGAATAAAATCCAGACATTCACACAAATCATATCTGTGAAAATCAGCAGAGGAACACAGGTACTATGTTGAATATAATGCAGAATTCTAAGAATCGACATTATTCAATATATGCCTTCCACTGCAGCTTACTAAACACCACCGAAAGTTGAACATGTAAGCAGTACATACGTTCTGCACAACACAGAAATGCCCATTTTTGTAGGGAGGCAAGCCCCCCAAACCATCTGCAAATAATATATGCCAACTCCGAGAATGCAGTACAGTAGGGAAAAGGGTAAATTTCTGATCACCACTGTACCGCGGTCTGTATTCATAGTGCCGATGACAGGTGTGCGAATGCACTATGGCATTCGCAAATCTGCACACTCGCACTGGTGCAGGTTAGACAAAATGGGAATCATCCAACTGCTGTTCAACATTCCCGTTTTCGTCTAACCTGTACTCATGATTTTGATAGTAAACCCATTTATACAATGACTTTAGGTGCAAATCAAATGCAAATATGTTAAATCATTTAGATTGAAAGTGCACCTCTATCTGACTATATGGAAAAACAGAGGAAGGCTCATATCATGTCTGGTATCCCACCTGTGGCTTACAGGGTGACAGGACCAACAAGAAACAGGGTACAAAGGATAAGTCCAGAAAAAAATTACTTTAGCTAGCAGATCTAGGAGATTTTCTCTCTGATACTTTCACTGTGGGAGGAATAAAGACACCTTGTTGAAGTTTTCAGTAGTTTATTCAGTTAAGTAGGTAGATGGACAAGTGAAAAGCTTGCCTTCAACTGACTCTTGAAGCTATTACTACTGTTAATTTTTCCAACAGCTTGTGGTAAATTGTTTCAGGATGCATGTGGTAGAGAATGCTTTCGTATTACTGGGTCATCTTTCAAAGAATAAGTGGTAGATGTCATTGTTTAAGAAATGGGTAGTAAAGTTCATCTGAAGTCTGAAAGTCAAGGAGTTCAATACAACATTCACCCATGCTGTTACAGGCATTTATTTTAAGTGTGAAGCAGTAATGCTCTTTGGAATATGACAGAATGAGGAACCCTGCAATTTTATTTTCTGTAACATGAACAATCTTTGTGATTTTATGGGAGGGCATGGAAATAAAAGCCAATCCATACTCAATTCTAGCATGAAGTACATTAATAGCAATGAGTCTTTTAGCTTCAAGGTTAACAGTCGACAAAACTGTATGACACTCTTAAATATTTTAGTCCTTTTCTATTTGGCTATCCATGTGGCAGCAGAAAGAGTGGTTTATCTAGTAAACTAACTAAAGTATTGTTTTGTTCTGGGAAGTACAGTTGCATCAAGGTCATTAACACTGATTTTGTTAAGTTGTTGAGGGATCCCAAACATTACTACTGTGGTCTCACATGCTAATGATTACAATATTTCTAATCAACCACTTCCAAACCAGACAGAATCTAAAAGTCTTAGAAAGGGCTTGCTGTGTTTTTAGGTCCTAGTTATAAGTATACTGTCTGCATAAAGAACACAGCTTAAGCATATCAAATCCTAGGGGACATTATTCATAAATAACAAATACAGAAGGAGACCCAGAACAGGACTCTGTAGCATACCTTTTGGAAATGTCAATGGTTCAGTGGAGCAATTATGCCCAATAATCCTGAAAACTACATAAGTACGGTAGTTTTCAGACCACTGACATAATGTTACTTTCTATGGCAATAAAGGAGTGGCCTACTGTATTAAATTCCTTTTTAGGTCCATACAGATTGTACCTGTGAGCTTTATATTGTCCATAATGGTATACAGTTCAGCTGTAAAGTAAGCATTGCAGTAACTGTGCTACAATTGGGTCTGAAGGATGCTATACATCAGCTATCAAGTCATACTTCTATACTCAAGCATCTGCTCATATTCAAGCGTTTCTAGTATTTTTGAAAGGGGGGGGGGCAGATATTTGCAATGGGAAGAAATACATTAACAAAAGAAGGTTGGGAATTTTTAGCCAGTGTTAAAATATCTGTATGTTTAAACCTTGTAGGTATAGTTTTTGTGGTAAAGTGTGAGATTATAGATACATATCCTACTGCCTTGCAGAAGATTTGGCAGCCTAGCTTTAATATTTTGGGGTGAATAACATAATAGTTGGGATTTTAAGAAGTGACTGTTTTCTCCAGTAGCTCTTAAACATTTCACTAAATTCTGAAATGCAACTGATATATTCAACAGAATTGGGAAGAGATATATATGGTACAGTGTAGGAGCTGGTGAATATCTATTCACTGCTATACTGAGGAACACTAGAGATATATTCTATGATTATATCAGATTTTTTGTTATGTTACTTGCTCCAATGATGTCACTTGAATATTTGACATAAAAGCACTTTACTGTGTATAATTAACATCTGCTGTTCCTCTTTACTGGCATTTTTTGTTTTATACATATATACATATATATATATATATATATATATATATATATATATATATATACACACATATATATATATATATATATATATATATATATATATATCTCTCTCTCTACATATATATATATATATATATATATATATATATATATATATATATATATATATATATATATATATATATATATATATATATATATATGTATGTATGGTTCCCCTTGAGAAGGTCGAACGGCTGAAATCTCGAAATTCATATGGCCGAGACCATATGCTCGAAATTTCAGAAGCTCAACCTTCTGAATGGGGATCGGCATACAGCGCAAACTGGGAGATTTCCCTTTCTGCGCTGTAGTGCGATCTCGGAGTTAGAATAAATAAGTAGCGGGGGGTGTGGGGGTGCAGGTGGGCTTGACCCCCCTGCAGAAACATTATTTTGTGTAACGTTGTTTTTTTTGTAGTTCCCTTTCAGATGGTCGAGCTTCTGAATTTCGAGCATATGGCTTCGGCCATATGAATTTCGAGATTTCAGCCATTCGACCTTCTAAAGGGGAACTATATATATATATATATATATATATATATATATATATATATATATATATATATATATACACACACACACACACACACACACACACACACACACACACACACACACACACACACATAAAGCTCTTTTCTCTCGCTATATATTAATATATATATATATATATATATATATATATATATATATATATATATAAAGAGAGAGAGATACAGAGATATAATTAGACTGGCACCAGTCAAAAGATACTATTGCCTAATGACAAAAATATTGAGCACACTTGACAGAACGCGCGCACAAACACCTATATATGTATATATGCATACATATATATATATATACTTACATAGTTATCTATAGTCAACCCAAAACCAGAAAGGTATATATATATATATATCAACATGGGGTTACTGAAGGCCAAAAGGTTGTAAGTTATAAGTAAACCTATGAATCCTTATGTTCTACAACATTGTGAATAACAGTTAAACTGAAAAATAAAACAGCAGTTGCAACAATACTAAAGAAATGAGAAAGAAGAAAATCAAATATGCATGAAAATACAGTGAATTTAAATATATAAACAGATAAATTCACATTTCATATTCAGCAATATGTATAATGCTCAGCTCAATGTCTCTAAGAAACATGTGAAGATCTCTGGGTCATCTTGCATTTGAGAGCCATTGTACCATAACACCATTGTTTTTCTGGGGAACTCTGCATATCTACCTTGCTGTCCCGTAAATGACAGCTTGGAAATACCTTTGTATATGTTACTGTTACTGTGTTTTGTCAGGATCTTTCAAGTTGGATCTTCAATGCATCTGCTGTAGAAGTTTTGTTCTTTTTGGTCCAAATAAATTATTAAACCTACAGAAACCAATACTCTGAGAGAAGCCCATGTTAATGTCATCCTTGTCCAGTTCTGGAAACAAATACTTTAATTACTTCTACAAAATAACATCTCTTTGCAGACGAAAGGCAAGAATGATGTTGTAATTATTCCACAATAACTTGCTTACAATGGACACCAGCTTATTTTTAAAACCTAGCATCATGAAAAAACATGAACATGATCACACTTTTTTGTTAAAAAAATGTTTTTTGCCTTTTCTTCAACTAATGGTGACCTCAGAGGTGATAGTAAGTAGCAGGGGCTAGGGTTGCCCCCCCCCCGAATAAAATGATATTCTTCTGAAAAATATATTTCTAATATTTTGCTCCTTATTACAAGGATTCAATGCAGAACACTCAGTTTGTTTATACAACTGATTAAATAAATTAATACTTAATTGATACTGGTTGTGTTCTGGAAGAACCAAACTGAATCAAGGCAAGATTGGTGGCAAGATACCTACAAGATGGTGCAAGGAAATATGATTGATTTATTTAAAAAAAATGATAGCAAATTAGAAATAGCAAGCTGCTTCCCAATTAATGAAACCTTAGTGGTAGAAAAAAAAAACAGAAATAAATGCTAACTGTCCACAAAGCAGTGGTGCATGAGGCAAAAAAGTATCATCAGTTAATACAATGAGGAAAGTTACAGACTGCAAATCTAAAAATAACAATAACTGACTTGATGGATAGAATACTAGATAAAGTAAAAGAAGAAATGCAGATGAGTTATCAAAGTTTTATTTAATCTTTTGATGCAGTACCACATAATAGTCAGCTAAGTAATCACGCAGTCTTGAGAAAGTTTCATAGTGGTAAGACTGCCATGCTGAAGACATAACGTAAGAGTAAATGGAATACACTCTAAGTGAAAAAAATGCTGATAGGTTAAAAAGTGAAGTACATTTGTGTAGGTAAACTTACTGTAAAGAATAGTTGTGGAAAATCCTACCATAACCATAAATGTCCTTTTCTTCCATGTTGCAGTATTTATAACCTGAGGGATTCCCCACCTAGGCAAATCGAAGGTCCGTCCAGTATACAAACGACATTTGCTACTGCATGGTACCTGCGACGCTGCACATAGCAATGCAGCTAACATAGCCCATAAAGTTGATACCAGCACATGCCATTCTTCAGAACTGAATGCCCTAGTCAGAACACCAGTCCACGGATATGAGGTATACAACATCATCCAAGAAACAGCAAATATCAAGGGGGATTTATCTAGGGTTATGGTAAGATTTTACACAACTATTATGTCCTTGTATTCTTATGCTGCAGTATTCATAACCTTAGGGAGAGTACCAATGCTCATGGAAGGAAAAGGGAGGATGAAGCAGAAGATTTTTCTAAGAATCCATGCAAGATTGCCCTAGCAAATCCTGCTCTAGACCTGGAAATAGTGTCCACTTTGTAATGTTTTGTGAAGGTATGGACAGAGGAGCATGTAGCCACTTCAAAACAGAAGCAGTGTCCAGACCTTTGAAGAAAGCCCCTAAAGAGGCTACTGCTCTAGTGGAGTGAGCCTTTACAGAGGTAGAGTGTGTCTTCCCATGAGAGACATAAATGAACTAGATTGCCTTAGAAATCCAAGTAGAAAGAGTTTGTTTGGAGACTGGGATGGAAGGAAACAAACAATTGTTCTGATTTCCTGCTAGGCTTCAAATTTGAGTCATCTGTACACATTCAAGGAATGAAGAACTCTTTCACTATCAGATGAATGGATTGGTTTAGAGATAAGTCATTAACCACCTTGGGTATGAAGGAAGGATTAGTACGAAGAGCTACCCTGCCATTGTGGAAAGTGAGAAAAGGCTGGCAAGCCATAAGGGCTTGGAGTTCAGAAACTGTTTAGTAGAAGTGATGGTTACTAACAGCATTTTTTTCCATGTGCAAAATTTTAAAGAAGCTGACACTGCAGGCTGAAAGGGAGGCTAAGTGAGCTTTTCCAGAACAAAATTTAAATCCCAGGGAGGAGGGACAGGTTTCCTGGGAGGTCTAATGTGAAGAACCTACAAAGAGCTTAACTTCTAACCTAGAAGCTACAGAAGGAAATAAAAGCAGACATGCTGAAATAGCTGATAATGGGCTTTAACAGAAGAGTAGGTCAACCAGGCCTTAAGTAGCTCACACAAATAGGAAAAAAAAACAATGGATTGTCCACTGAAAATGGATCTAGGCCTTTCTTTAGACACCAGATGGAGAACCTTTTCCATTTGGATAAATAGGATCTCCTCATGTTGGGTTTCCTGCCCTCCAGCAGGACTACAGCACATCCTCAGAAAAAAGGTGTTAGAAAAGTGATCAAATGTCTATCACTCACAGAGTTAGATTCAAGGAGGTGAGATGTGGATAGCGATCCCTTGTCTTGTGTGAGAAGATCCTCCTTGTGGGGTAACTTGTGATGATTGCCCTTGGCTAAATGCAGAAGAAGAAGGAACAAGTGTTATTTATGTTCACATTGTGAAAATTATTATATTGAGCATGACAACACATAGTTTGGATAACCGTATTAAAGAACATTTATATAGTATCAAAGTTAAAGATAGAAATAATGCTTGATGTAAACACATCACTTTGTGCGATAAATATAAAAAAAATTGTTTTCAGTTATTGAGCAGATTCCACTTGATTTGAGGGGTGGGAGTTAAAAAATAAAGGTTAGAAACTATATAAACTAAAAGGCAGGTTAGAATGAAGGTGGACCAACCCCCAAGATTAAATGAAAGCATTAGCATAAAATGCTTTTTAAAAAACAAGAGATTGAAAGTTAAATACTAATTTTTTGATGCAACATGTTTTTATGTATTGTATTACATGTTTAGTTATCTCAATATATTTAATAGGGCTTTAATGTAATTTAAGTAATTGATTAATTGTTTAGAATAATTGTTGATTGGATTTGATTGGTCACTGTTTGCTTTTAAACTGTGTGACTTTTCTGTTAGGATATTCTCCAGGATTTAGCAAGCAGCCGTGTAGGAATAAATTATTCCTGCATGGCAGGGACCGTTCTTTTGCAGCATGGCAGTGCACCATGCATATATATGAAGGTGTGCTGCCGTGCTGTAAAATGGACATGGTTATGTGTACGAATTCAGGGGGCATGTCTGAGAGCAGAGCTCTCACAATACATACGCCCCCTGCACTCCAGAATTGGCATTCGGCAACTTCAAACGAGCAAGAATGCTCGTAACACTCCCAACCCGTCAGAGTAAGAAATCTGGACAAAGCCATAAGGGACAATCATCCCTACCAAGCCATAAAGTTGATAGAATAACAGGTTTAGCATTAGCAGGGATATTTTGAAGGGTACAAATAAAAAAAACACAACAAATAATATTTTTTTATAAATGCGATAAAGTTTAAGCATAGCTGCACGGATGTGCCTGTTGCTTAGCTACGCTTACTCCAGCTTAAACAGCACAAGAAAGTTAAATAGCAAGAGACATACAAGTTAAGTAGTGCTGCAATAGTGTAGTGATTAGAGTGTACACTTTGCAAGCAACCATTCCCAATTCGATCCCCACTTTAACTACTTTGCATTTTACATGTGAAAGCAGTACATAAACATTATTTTTATAATTAGCTACGAAATAACATATATTTGTTAACCAGAGTACTATAGTAGGTCCAAATGTGAGGTGTCAGTGTAATAAAGTTGTGAAACTCCCATATAAACACAAGTGCCCCATACAGTATAGTCATGCATGAATAAATGCAATGAAAGCACATTGGGGGATGTCAGGGACAGTAAAAGATTTATAATATGTAATGAATGATGAATCAATCCCATACAGCAGATAGTCTATAAAATAAAAAATAAGCAATGCTAAGCATTGCACAGATCTGCTTACCAGGTGTAAACATTGTGCAAATATGACTGCTAAGCAATGAGTAGCCCAGCTAAGTGAATTTGCCCATTGGTAAGCAATGCTGAACCTGACCCTTTAAGCACTGCCAGCCTTAGCTAAGCAGCTTTGCCCGTAGCTTAGCCTAGCTCAGCAAATTTAAAACCGTCCAATCATGGCAAAGGGTGGGAAACTGGCCATATTTAAACTCCGCAGGAGGGAATATAGCTCATAACTGGTTGCAGCTTCCCACTGTATGCAGTATGGTAGGTGTTGGCAAGGGCATGCGCTTCAGGGCACAGTGCTGGGGCATACAGGAGTCCAAGGTCATGGTAGGACTCCTGGTAAATAACCATGACAAGAGGCTGCTGCAGGGCCAGTACCAGGGCTCCCACTATAAAGTGGAAGCTTGGGACCATCTCGCCCGCGATTTCACCAGTGCCACAAGTATCCCTCGGACTGGTGAGCAGGTCAGACACCACTATGCCAACTTGAAGTGGAAAAAGAGGGAGGTCTTGGACCAGTGGATATCAATAACTGTTTACTAAATTCCAGCCTGTGTATATGATGGAGAGGTATGCCTAAATATTTCTCTATTCCCTTCATAGCTGCAGCTGAGTGGGATGTGAATCAGGAAGCCCATGCCAGCAGGTTGCAAATGCTGCATTTCAAGGCTGGTGGAGTAACAATCCTGCTTGTAGTAGTCATACCAAATAAATATAAAGTAGTAGAAAGTCACCTGGCAGTATAAAAACTGTGTATGGGTTGTACTGAATAAACCAGACAATATGACAGTAATAGTCCCATATAGGTCATATTTCAATAAAACCATAACTGCCTGGCAATAAAGTTCTAAATCCTGGACTGATTGTGTTTACTCTGGTACTGTACGGCATTTAGTGTTGCAGTCTCTGAATAGTCTCTGAATAGTAATGTTGTGTTAAGCACTGTTACCCACACTGTGCTACATAAAAATATGTCTAGGAATGCCTCTATAGGACTGTTGTAAGTACAAGGTCTGATTATACAACTAAGAGAAACTTGTACATAAAACACGGAAGGAACAAATAGCAGTTTCTAAATAGCTCACTCTGATGAAACTCAAATTGTTGTATTTTTAGCACACACAGCCATGGTTCGAATCCTGGGAGTGGTAGTAGTAAGCTGTATGCATAATCATACCTCTCAACTGTACAGATTTTTGCAGAATGTCCAGATAATTGGCTCATATTTTTTGCCTGTTCCTCTGTCTCCCTTGCAAATCACTGGGATGATCCCAGAATTGTAGTCACTAAATAATGACATACATTTGATTTTCAGACCTCAAATATGTCAGAAAATGATTATTAAAACACATCCTGTTACTCTAGCAACTCTCCATGTTTATAAGAGTAATATTCAAAATATGTCCCTATTGGTACCCTCATGTTGTCAAGGTTTGTCTAGAGTGTGCGCATTAAGAGATTGAGAGGTACGCGCATAATATTAACTTGGAACCTGGGAATATGTGTAGAAACAATCAAGTAGTGTTAACAAACATTCCCCCCACAGGTCTTTCAGATAAGAAAACTGTAACTGCCCGGCAATAAAGTTTTAAATCGTGGACTGGTAGTGTTTACTCTGGTATTGTAAGGCCTGACATAAGGCATTCACCAACATCTGATATCAGAATAGCAGTGTTGTGTCAACCACTTTTCTCACACAGTGCTACATAAAAATATGTCTAGGAATGTCTGTATAAGACTGTTGTAATTACAAGGTCAGATTGTACAACCAAGAGAGACTTACAAAGAAAACACTGAAGGAACAGACAACAGTGTCTAAATAGCTCACTTTGATGAAACAGAAATTGTTGTATTTTTAGCACACATAGCCATGGTTTGAATCATGGGAGTGGTAGTAAGCTGTATGCATAATCATACCTCTCAACCGTGCAGATTTTCCCAGAATGTACAGATATTTGGCTCATATCTTTGGCCTGTTCCTCTTTTTTCCTGGGAAATCAGTGGGATGATCTCATGATTGTAGTCACCAAATGAGTCAACAAATAATGCCATACATTTGAAGGTCTGACTTCAAATCCTTCAGAAAATGTATATTAAAACAAATCCTGTTACTCTAGCAACTGTCCAAAAGTTTATAGGTTCATAGGTTCATAGGTTCATACTAGGCTATCTGCCCAAGGGCATTTATAAGCCTAGCCAGAGTTTTGTGGCTTTCGCCACCCCTTTAGTTTGGGGGATACTATGCCCATTATTTTGCTGTGCCTCTGTCAAGCAGTGACACTGAGATAATCCCTGGTTATATCTGCGATCTCCCATCCATTGGTCAAGCTTTCTCTTGAACAAAGCCAGCGAGGTGCTCTGCCTCACATATACCGGGATTTTGTTCCACAGCATAGGGAGTCTCTGGGTGATGAATCTGTCCCTCCAGCACGTCCTATTAATAACCGTGTCAAGGTTTAAGTCTCCCGCCCTTGTAGTTCTGAGGGATCTAGATTTTTTGAGGTGAAGCATGTTCATCAATTCTGGGTTGGACATGGCCTTGTATGTCAGACACAGGTCACCTCTGAGCAGACGGTAAGCGACCGAGTAGAGCTGAAGTTCCTTCAGTCGGGCAGCATAGGACATATTTTTGAGACCCTTTATCCTTTTGGTGAGGAACTTTTGGGGCCCTTCCAGTTGCTGCAGGTGTCGTGTCAGATACATTCCGAATGGGACACTGTACTCAATCATTGGCCTGATGAGTGATGAGTACAGGGGGACGATGACTTCCCTTGATCTAGATGTGAATCCCTTCATGATCAGGTGGGCAATGTAGAAGGTCTTTCTAACTACTTTGGCAACGTGAGTATCAAATGAAAGGTTACTGTCAACCTGGGTACCCAGATCCTGATAACCTCTTCTGTGCTTAGTGGGTTGCCGCCTATATGGTAGCTAGGGGTAACCTTGTTTTTCCCGAAGGGTATGACTATGCATTTTTTGGCGTTTAACTTTAGGCCATGGTTCTGACACCAGTTTTCCGTTTCTATAAGACCCTTCTGAAGGATATCTGTGTCAGATGTGTTCTCAACTATGGCGCCCAGTTTGCAGTCATCTACAAATTTTGTCAGCCATAATCCTCCTGTGTTTGCTTGTACTTCTGAAAAGTAGATGCCGAACAGGAGAGGGCCCAGGACCGAGCCCTGTGGGACACCACTTGTGACAGGCTTTGAGTCTGACATGGCGCCAGCAACTCTGACCCTGTGGGTTCTGTCACTTAGCCAATTTGCAACCCATCTTGTGACGTATGGGTTTACATTTAAGCTGATGAGTTTTTCAATGATACTTGAGTGGGGTATTGTGTCGAAAGCCTTTGCCAGGTCGAGGTAGGCTGTGTGGACTGCCTTTCCCTCATCAATGGCCTTGGTGACTGTTTCGAAAAAGTCCACCAGGTTTAGAAGGCATGATCTGCCCTTGACAAAGCCAAACTGGGTCGGATCCAAAGTCTGCAAGTCTCCTATGTCTTTATTTATGAGTTCCATTATGATCCTCTCCATAGCTTTGCAGATCAAGCTTGTTAAGCTGATGGGACGGTAATTTCCCAGGTCGGTGGAGGCACCTCCTTTGTGAAGTGGGACCACAGTTGCCGTACGCCACTCCTTAGGCACGTATCCTGAGGTGAGGCTAAGATTAAACAGCTGCCCTAACTGCGGGTTTAATTCCTCATTGAGTTCGTAGAGCACACATCCGGGGACACCATCTGGTCCCATGGATGCTGTGTTTTTTGCCTTGGAGAGAGCAGTTCTCACCTGAGCGCTTGAGATGTTTGGGGGGCTATAATTCTCTGGTATAGATATCTCACCTTTTGGGGGGGGGAGAAGTTTGCACTGAACCTGTCAGCCAGTATGTTGGCAATGTCTGTAGGTTCTGTAATTTTTACTTCATTTTGAACTAATTCTGAGCATATCTGGGAGTTTCCTCCCAGGTTTCTAACATAGCTAAAGAAGGCCTTATGATTGTCCTTTGAGTCCTTAGCGACTTTTCTCTCAAAATTTGCCTTGGATGATTTTATGAGAGATCTTAATTTTTTTACTTATAATGATCAAGGGTGTTTTCCCTTTTAAGGATTTTGCTCTGTCTTGTAGTAGCTTCCTCCTTTTGTTGTAGAGCTTGTTTATGGCTGGGGTCCACCAAACTGGACGCTTGCCTTTGGTACAAAGGGTCTTTGTTTTGTTTGAGATTGCCTGATCCATGCAGTCCTGTAGGTGCTGGTAGAAGGCACTTGTAAGTGATTCAGCGGCTTGAGTAATGGTTTCCGCAGTCTCGGGGGCCATAAAAGAGACCACACTAGCCTTTAGAAGTGTGAAGTCGGCTTTTGAGAAGTTCTTCACTGTGGTCTTTTTTATCTCAGGTGGGGGCGGGATGTGGACTTCCAGTGAGATTAGTTTATGGTCTGATCTCACCAGTGAAGGGTATACTTCCGGTGTTGAACATTGTGACCCCATGTTCGTGATGATAAGATCTAGTATGTTATCTCCTCTTGTGGGAATGGTGACTAGTTGTTCCATGGCATTTGAGTTTATGAACTCTAGGAACCTTTGGGCTAGAGTGTTGGGGCTTGTGTAGTGATCCCAGTCTATATTCGGGTAGTTGAAATCACCTAGTATGATGGTGTTTGGAGATACATTTATCCCCTCCAGTGTTTTCAGGAAAGCTATGTGAGGTTATAAGAGCAATATTCAAAATATGTCCCTATTTGTACCCCCATGTTGTCAAGCTTTGTCCTGATGTTGTGCATTAAGAGATTGAGAGGTATATGCATAATTACAACTAGGAATATGGGAATATGTGTAAAAACGGTCAGGTAGTGCTAACAAACATTCCTTCCACAGGTCTACCAAGTAAGAGAAGTAGAATTTAGCTATAAGACAGCTGAAGTATACACTGTGTACAAACATACCACTTCCCAAACCAAGGCCATAGGGTATTGTAATAATACCTGTAGAGAATGATCATTAAGGTTGTGAGTAGTGCAAGGATATACAAATTAATTGACATCACCCCACCCCAACATATCTGCAACAATAATCTAAACACACAAATCAATGGGTATGTTTACACCAAACCTACTGTTGGGACATATGTCCTATTGTTCAATAAATATTGAAATGTGTTAGTATTTCAACATGGAACATTAATAGAATCACTGGAGGCCTGTTGCTATAAATGTAACCTGCATGCAGTTGTAATGGCCACTGTGGTTCCATATATGAATGTGTTCTGTTTGCTATGCAACTGTTCCAAATCTGGTGTTTTGGGTTAATGAGAATATCTATGTATGCTGTAATAACTAATCCTGGATTGTGCTGACTATTATTAACCCACATATGTTCTAAAAAAAATACTCTTGTTTTCCATACTTTTCTAATAGTTTGTTCCAGTGATCAGATTTTGCTGATCCCTGGGCTTGTCTTGGTTCCTGTTTTCTCCATTTTCCTTGTTTGGTCAAGGGGTAGTTTCTTTACTCACTAGTGGGAGTAGGGAGTACTGAGCTGCCTGTTTGTCCTCAGAGGAGTGGTTTAAGGCAGTAACTTGTAGTTTATTGGCCATTTAGGGTCATTTCCTGTCTTTTCCAGCCCCCTGCTATAAAGCACGCTTTGGCGGGCTTTTCTGGCTATAGAGAACTCAGCACAGCTCCTCGTGGTGTCCAGCAGAGTTCCTAGAGCAGCAGAGACCAGAAAAGACAAACTTTCCAGATTCTAAGTATTTTTTCTGCATTTTCGACTTTTTAAGCCTTTCGATTGCTATTTCTGCCTGTTTTATTCTGCTATTACCTGTTTTTACTGTTTTTAATAGCTTGAATTGTTTATTGCACTTGCTTGTTTAAGTTTTGCTTAAAAGTTAAACAACAGGCTAATACACTCAAGTGTACTAGCTTTTGATAGCATTTAGTCGAAAAACACAGCATTTATTGTATTTTCTGCCTATCTGAAAAAACTTGAGAAAAAACACAAAAAATACTCTTGTTTTCCATACTTTTCTAATAGTTTGTTCCAGTGATCAGATTTTGCTGATCCCTGGGCTTTGTCTTGGTTCCTGTTTTCTCCATTTTCCTTGTTTGGTCAAGGGGTAGTTTCTTTACTCACTAGTGGGAGCAGGGAGTACTGAGCTGCCTGTTTGTCCTCAGAGGAGTGGTTTAAGGCAGTAACTTGTAGTTTATTGGCCATTTTGGGTCATTTCCTGTCTTTTCCAGCCCCCTGCTATAAAGCACGCTTTGGCGGGCTTTTCTGGCTATAGAGAACTCAGCACAGCTCCTCGTGGTGTCCAGCAGAGTTCCTAGAGCAGCAGAGACCAGAAAAGACAAACTTTCCAGATTCTAAGTATTTTTTCTGCATTTTCGACTTTTTAAGCCTTCGATTGCTATTTCTGCCTGTTTTATTCTGCTATTACCTGTTTTTACTGTTTTTAATAGCTTGAATTGTTTATTGCACTTGCTTGTTTAAGTTTTACTTAAAAGTTAAACAACAGGCTAATACACTCAAGTGTACTAGCTTTTGATAGCATTTAGTCGAAAAACACAGCATTTATTGTATTTTCTGCCTATCTGAAAAAAACTTGAAAAAAAACAAAAAAATACTCTTGTTTTCCATACTTTTCTAATAGTTTGTTCCAGTGATCAGATTTTGCTGATCCCTGGGCTTTGTCTTGGTTCCTGTTTTCTCCATTTTCCTTGTTTGGTCAAGGGGTAGTTTCTTTACTCACTAGTGGGAGTAGGGAGTACTGAGCTGCCTGTTCGTCCTCAGAGGAGTGGTTTAAGGCAGTAACTTGTAGTTTATTGGCCATTTTGGGTCATTTCCTGTCTTTTCCAGCCCCCTGCTATAAAGCACGCTTTGGCGCGAATTAGCGCAATTTAGCGCGATTTAGCGCGGAGTTGCCACTGTTGCACACTAGGGCAGCGCCGGTTAAGCAGGTTTAAACTATTCGGGCTACCTAAAGTCCACTCTTCAAATTTTCCCTTAAAACTACCTTCCTCGAACTATACTACTGATCAAATCAGCGTATCCTATAACTAAAAAGATCATCTCTACTTGACTCCAAGTAGACTAATCTCTATCTGTTAAACCTAGCACTTGCTCCTACAGTACTTATTACCTTGATACGGCACTCTTGTCATAGATAGTACCCCAAAAAGATAACCCCCCATTTCTCGGTCACCCACGTCCCCCTGAATCTTTTTTAAAGTTTATTGTCTATCCTTCTAGCATGTCGAGGGATCAGTTGCTAGTGTCCTCTCCTGCTCAGCTGGTGAACCTGGGAATATTGAGGCAATGTTACAATTGCCTCATGTACACAGACAACCCTCTCCTCCTCCCACAAAACACAAATACATGCGAGAGATGCAACTATACGGCCAAACTGGAGGCTGAGCTCTCTCAACATAGGACTGGCAAGACCAGTCAGGAGGAGAAGGTTACCACACACACTATAGACCCAGTCTCACATAGTACCATTACAACCTCAAATCATACACATAAACACACAAAGACATACTTGGAGGCTCTGATCAAAAATCTACCAAAACAGCAGAGGCCACCAAAGCAGACACCCAAACAACCACCACCTCAGAACACAACACCTGCAACACATAGACCTCACAGTCAGAGTGTCAAACAGTCACAGCCCTTAAGGCCAAACACAATGCCAGACACACTAGTCATTGGTGACTCCATAGTCAGACACACTGACATCCCGCTCACCAGACTGAGTAAGGAGAAGGTCACAGTAAGCTGCCTGTCGGGCGCTAGAATCCGCCACATAACGCAAGCACTCAGGTCTCTCAACAGCAGGTACAAATATGACTCAGTCATTGTCCACGCTGGTGTAAACGACCTGAGACGTACCTCCTTGGACTACATGAAAAGAGACATTAAGGAGCTCTCTGATTATGTAGCCCAGGCAGGTATGACCCTGACCTTGAGCAGTATCCTACCTTCACCAAGAATGATGCCACAATACAGAGATAAGATGATCAGCTTTAACAATTGGCTTAAACACTGGTGTCATTCAAAGGGGATCCAGTATCTGTCTGCCTGGGATGACATGCTGGACAAGCCACGCTGCTTAAGGGACGGCTTGCACCTGTCACCCTGGGATTCCGGATATTGGCAAAGGCTCTTGCCACCCCATAGTGCCTTTTTAGGCAAGGCTCAAATTCTAAACCTACCACCCTAGAACACAAAAAAGGAAAAAAACTAAGGGTAATGCTGCTCAATGCTAGAAGTCTAAATCTCAAAATGCACGCACTCGAGGCCCTTCTCAGTATGGAGAACATCGATGTCTGTGCTGTGACAGAAACCTGGTTCAAGGCTCCTGAGAGCACCCCAGCGCTATCAGGTTTAACCTCATATCATGCGTTCCGGCCCCAAAATCCGGACAATACCAAGAAAGGAGGGGGGGTATCCATATTCATCAAGGACACCCACACCTCAAGACTGGTGGCAACGCACGATGCATCGGAGACCATCCAGGTGCAATTAACCATAGGCAAGACTGCTCTGCAAATTGTAGCATGTTACAGGCCACCCTCACAAACTCAGGAACCTCACATCGCCTTCCTGAAAACACTAGAGGGGATAAATGTATCACCAAACACCATCATACTAGGTGACTTCAATTACCCTAATATAGACTGGGAACACTACTCAAGCCCAAACACCCTAGCCCAAAATTTCCTGGAATTCATAAACTCAAATGCCATGGAACAAATAGTCACCATCCCCACAAGAGGAGATAACATACTTGATCTCATCATCACGAACATGGGAGCACAATGTTCAACACCGAAGTATACCCCTCACTGGTGAGATCAGATCACAAACTAATCTCGCTGGAGGTCCTCATCCCACCCCACCTGAAATAAAAAGACCACAGTAAAGAACTTCTCAAAAGCCGACTTCACACTTCTAAAGACTAGTGTGGTCTCCTTTAAGGCCCCGAGCCGGAAAACAGTACTCAAGCCGCTGAATCACTTACAAATGCCTTCTACCAGCACCTGCAGGACTGCATGGATAAGGCAAGCCCAAGCAAAACAAAGACTCTTTGTACCAAAGGCAAGCGTCCAGTCTGGTGGACCCCAGCCATAAACAAACTCTACAACAAAAGGAGGAAGCTACTACAAGATAGAGCAAAATCCTTAAAAGGTAAGACACCCTTGATCACTATAAGTAAAAACTAAGAGCTCTCATAAAATCATCCAAAGCAAATTTCGAGAGAAAATAGCTAAAGACTCAAAAGACAATCATAAGGCCTTCTTTAGCTATGTTAGAAACCTAGGAGGAAACTCCCAGATATGCTCAGAACTAGTTCAAAATGATGTGAAGATTACTGATCCTACAGACATTGCCAACATACTGGCTGACAGGTTCAGTGCAAACCCCCTCCCCAAAAGGAGAGATATCTATACCAAACGATTGCAGCCCCCAAACATCTCCAGTGCCCAAGTGAGAACTGCTCTCTCCAAAGCAAAAACACAGCATCCATGGGACCTGATGGTGTCCCCGGCTGTGTGCTCCACGAACTCAATGAGGAATTAAACCCACAGCTAGGACAGCTGTTTAATCAAAGTCTTACCTCTGGATACGTACCCAGGAGTGGCGCACTGCAACTGTGGTCCCACTTCACAAAGGTGGTGCCTCCACCGACCCTGGAAATTACCGCCCATTAGCTTGACAAGCCTTATCTGCAAAGCCATGGAGAGGATCATAATGGACCTCATAAATAAAGACATAGGGAATTTGCAGACTTTGGATCCAACCCAGTTTGGCTTTGTCAAAGGCAGATCATGCCTTTTAAACTTGGTTGACTTTTCGAAACAGTCACCAAAGCCATTGATGAGGGAAAGGCAGTCCATACAGCCTACCTCGATCTGGCTAAGGCCTTCGATACAATACCTCACTCGGGTATCATTGAAAAACTCATCAGCTTAAATGTTAACCCATACATCACAAGATGGGTTGCAAACTGGCTGAGTGACAGAACCCACAGGGTCAGAGTTGCTGGCGCCATGTCAGACTCAAAGCCTGTCACAAGTGGTGTCCCACAGGGCTCAGTCCTGGGCCCACTCTTGTTTGGCATCTACTTTTCAAGTACAAGCAAACACAGGAGGGTTATGGCTGACAAAGTTTGCAGATGACTGCAAACTGGGCCATAGTAGAAAACACATCTGACACAGATATCCTTCAGAAGGGTCTCACAGAAACGGATAACTGGTGCCAGAGCCACGGCCTAAAATTAAATGCCAAAAAATGCATAGTCATACCCTTCGGGAAAACAAGGTTACCCCTAGCTACCAAATAGGTGGCAATCCACTGAGCACAGAAGAAGTTATCAGGGACCTGGGGACCCAGGTTGATAGTAGTCTGTCATTCGACACCCATGTAGCTAAAGTAGTTAGGAAGACCTTCTACATTGCCCACCTTATCATGAAGGGATTCTCATCTAGATCAAGGGAGGTCATAGTCTCCCTTTACTCATCACTCATCAGACCAATGATTGAGTACAATGCCCCATTTGGAATGTATCTGACCCGACACTTGCAGCAGCTGGAGAGGCCACAAAAGTTCCTCACCAAAAGGATAAAGGGTCTCAAAATCTGTCCTATGCTGCCCAACTGAAAGAACTCCAACTCTATTCAGTCGCCACAGCTTGCTCAGAGGTGACCTTTGCCTAACATACAAGGCCATGTCAAACCCAGATTTGATGAATATGCTTCACCTCAAAAAATCTAGATCCATCAGAGCCACAAGGGCAGGAGACTTAAACCTCGACACGGCTATTAATAGGGCGTGCTGGAGGGATAGATTCATCACCCAAAGACTCCCTATGCTGTGGAACAAAATCCCGGTACATGTGAGGCAGAGCACCTCGCTGGCCTTGTTCAAGAGAAATCTTGACCAATGAATGAGAGATCGCAGATATACCCCAGGGATTACCTCAGTGTCACTGCTCGACAGAGGCACAGCAAAATAATGGGTATAGTTCCCCATACTAAAGGGGTGGCGTAAGCCACAAAACGATGGGCTAGGCTTGTAAATGCCCTCGGGCAGATAGCCTAGTATGAACCTATGAACCTATGAACACCACAACACATTTGGGAAGGCTGGTCCCAGCGGACCCACCTCTCCCACCTCATCTGGCAATAGCACTGAGCCCCAGAACATCTGGGACCCGCCCCGGGAACTCCTTGTCCGCTGGTTCTGCACCACCTTCGGGTGGAACCGCGTCAGGGGATGGGGCTCGGCCCCCCCATGGGAGTGGGCACGGACAGGATCCTGTCATCCAAAGACAGGTTCGGTGTCTGGTGCAAAGGGAGCTCCGTAGAGAATTGGGAGATCTGCTACGCCAGCTAGAGGGCCACGTGACGCAATTAGAGGGTCAGTCTGCCCCTTCTGCTCAGCCCCCAGCACAGCCACCTTCAGGGCCGTGAAGGTGCAGTGGTGACTGCCCATGTGTGGGGACCTCTGACCCAACCTACCTCCCCAAATATACCTACTATCCTTCCCCAACATCCCACTCTCACCTTTGTTCAGGTGTTTTGCAGTGAGAGGTTTAGAGTGTGGATCCGATGTCCGAATGCACTGTATGTATATGTGTGTGTATGTGTATATATATATATATATATATATATATATATATATATATATATAAGTCACCTACGAAATTCCGAAAGCACAGAATCCCAACGCCCAAATTACCAAGATGAAAAACCCAAAAACTCACATTACCGAAAGACCAGAAGCGCGAAATTCAAAATCCCGATGTTAAGGGATTTTGAGTTAGCGCTTCTGGTGTTGCGGTTCAGGTAAGTATGTGTGTGTAAGTGTGTTTGTGAGCTGCTTTAGTGTAAGTGTGTGTTGTGACTGTGGTGTGTGTGTGTGTGTGTGTGTGTGTGTGTGTGTGTGTGTGTGTGTGTGTGTGTGTGTGTGTGTGTGAGGGACTGTAATGTGTGGGTGTGAGTTTGCCTTGTGTATATGTTTGTGCGATCTCGGAGTTAGAATACTAAAGTAGGGGGGTGTGGGGGGGGGCACAGTCCCCCACATGGGAGGGGGTGCATGGGGGCTTCGCCCCCCTGCTTATCTTTAGTGTAGAGTGGTTTGTTTGGTTATGGGTTGAGGAGGTGTGTGTGTATGTGTGTGTGTGTGCTGTATGTATGTATTAGTTTCGCGATTTTGAATTTCGCGCTTTCAATGTTTCGGTAATGTGGAGTTTCAGGTTTTTCATCTCGGTATTTTGGGCGTCGGGATACCGGGATACTGTGCGTTCGGGATTTCGTAGGGGACCCATACATATATATATATATATATATATATATATATATATATATATATATATAGATAGATACACATACAGTGCATTCGGACATCGGATCCACACTCTAAACCTCTCACTGCAAAACATCTGAACAAAGACATTGTAAATGTGGGTGAAGGGGCCCAAAACAGGGATCTCTAGTAATTAATGCCAGTATCCCTTCCTCCACAGATGAACTGTTCTGCCTTGCAACAAAATAACCAGCACTTGCAAGTCTTGAACCCAGGACCATGCACAACATAGCCACAAGTTACCAGTAAGCCATCGCAGATGAAAGATGTTGGGATTATTTCTCTAACATATCATGCAGAACAGTTAGTCTAACATAGGGAATGTACAATGTGGAAGCACTAAACATTCTACTGACACACACACACACACATATATATATATATATATATATATATATATATATATATATATATACATATATATATATATATATATATATATATATACACATATGTAAATATATAAATACTTATAGATAAATATAAAGAGAGTATATATAGAGGGTGCACAGCATATCAAACAGCCATTATTCCTACAGTTGCCACCTTTTGAAATGGCCAGTGTCTGATTCTTTCCTACAAATGAGAATTATTACATGAACATATACCCACACACAATGCAAAGGACATGACACCACACACAGTGTGCATACATAGAAATGTTTATTTGTGTATTATTTCAGTTGTTTATGCCATTTCTTATAGCATTTATGTGTTTGAAATAAATAATAACTGATTAATGCAACTCTCAAAGAAAACATATGACACAGAAATCTGGAAATCATAACATACTTTGCTGTCTAGGCTAAAGCCTTCAAGTAGTACAACAGTAAAAAAACACACTTGCCTTGAAGATAAGAATCAATCAACACTTAATTACAGATGTAGTTCAACAGCCTCCAATTACACTCTGTACTTAACCCCCTAGGGGGAAAAGTATCAGTTGTCTCAATGTAAATGCATCTGTTACATAACAATGCTTAACTTAAAACGTCACTATCACACTGACAAACAGAAATGAGTGTAAGACAGTAAGCTCTAGCCCACCACTGTTCCTGTAGTGAAATGTGTGAAAATGTACAGCCATATACCTTAATCTTTCTTATTACTGATATCCCTCACATGTTGTAACAGCCTAGGTTAAAAACATTTAATACCCCTCCCCATAAAATGTCTTACAAGGGCATATAACAGTGTTCTCCATACATTGATCTCCAGACTGTACAGGGTCACACATGTTTTGTCCAGCTATATGCCTCATATATATGGACCCTACCCCACAATTTGTGTGGAAGTCCACAACATCACTGGAATGATAGCAGGAATGTCAGCACTAAATAATGATACACCATTACCTATCAGCCTCTTACTGCACGAGATCTGGACAAAGCCTGGTATATAGGTGGAGGACAGAGGCTGAAACACAGGGGCATATTTGAAATATTACTGTTATACACTGTGAAAGTTGCTGGCATTACAGGATTGGTTGCAACATACCCTTACTCAGGAATATGAAGTCAGAAACACAAATGGATGTTGTCATGTACTGATAGCAATCAACTGACAGAATGCCACTGATATGTCAGGGACAAGACCTGTGTAGGAAACAGACAAAACATAACAGCCAATCCTCTGGCCATCATGTGGATAGGCCCACAGTTGAGAGCTATGCAGACAGACTGCATCCCATGCAAAACTAGCATGTACACACAAACCCTGTAAAACTAGCTACATTCAATGCATATAATAGCAATACTCACACACTGTCTCTAGGTCTGAAACCTTATGCAAACACGTAGTTCCCCTGTGTCCACAAGTCCTGTTGTAAGATATATTGCTACCTGCTGTTTCCAACACCGCTGCCCACACACAGGAAGGATGTCTTCCATACAGGGAAGGTAAAGGGACAACGCCCTCATGATGTAGTAATTTATATTAGTGGGTTGCTATGACATTGGCTATTGGAAGAACTACACAGCTGCCTGCATGCAATTAGCAAGTGGGGAACACCAATTGGTGCAGAGGCCATCACCAGATCATGAACATCACCTACAAGAGCCGTGCTGCAACCTATTCAAACCAGCTCGATCCCTGTAGTGAAGAGAGAGAAATAAAAAAATAGGAAAAACAAAAATAATACTAAAAAAAAAAAAAAAAACAAGGAAGACATCAAGTGGAACACAGAAAATAGCATACTAATAAAACATGTATGTGAAACATGTCAGGATGTAATTGAATGTAGTACTTGGTCTGTAATAATGGGATAGGTGATTTTGAAAGATTTATATGTGCCATCAAGAGTTGCTGTAATGATGTCTTGCTGAGCAACTGCTATGGACATAGGATCTGGCCCTGTGGGCCATACCTGTCAACTGTGCAGATCTACACAGAATGTCAACATTTAACCCATCATAGTGTTTGTTCTGTTCCTCCAAACATCTATATTAGTCTGGCAAATAGCTGAAGGTGGACGTAATGAAGTCATGACAGACATGAGTTTTAGACCCCACCACCTTCAGAACAGTCATGGTAATGTGAAATGTATCATGCACAAACTTCATAGGTTTGTAATAGGCATATCTATGATCTGTCCTTATATATCCCCCCCACTGTTAGGCTTTGTCCACATGTCATGCTCTATTTTGTTGCAAGGCAGAACAGTTCAGCTGTGGAGGAAGGGATAATGGCATTAATTACAAGAGATCCTTATTCTAGGCCCCTTCACTGCCATTTACAGTGCCTTTGATCAGATGTTTTGCAATAAGAGGTTCAGAATGTGGATCCGATGTCCGAATGCACTATATATATATATATATATATATATATATATATATATATATATATATATGCAAATACATTTTCCCTACTGTTGAATGACTGTGCTGCATGATATGTTTGAGAAAACATCACACATCTATAGTTCAGATGGCTTAGTGGTAACTTGCTGTGGCTATGGTGTGCAGGGTCCTAGATTTGAGACTTGCAACAGCTGATTATTTTGTTGCTGGACAGAACAAGGGCTGTTGGATTCAGAGTGATTAAGGCACTTTTAAGCTATTGTAAGTAGGTTGCGCGACGGTAAGCAATGCTAACTTCCAGGTAACTATGCTTACAGACAGTTAGCTGGAAAATTGCTTAATCTGTGTAGGCATTGCTTAGTGCTGTGCAAACAGGCTTAATCCTGCTTACTACTGCTTAAAAGTGCTTACTCTCGCTTACCCCCACACTAATTTCTTTAAAAGAAAAGAAAAGGGGTGATAAGAAAGTGGTGAAAAAGGGGGCACAAAGAGGAAAAGACAATAGGGAAAATAGCTAGGGATGTGCAGGATGGGTGTAGGGAAGGTCCATAGCTGTCCATTTCTTCTACAGCAACAGCTGTGCATATATACTGAATTTGGAGGTATATTTGGACACTCAAACCCCTGAGAGAGGGGTGAGGACAACAATGTGTTGTGAAGCCAGTTAGACCAGATTACATGTGTCCAGTGGACACGTGTGTAAAATGGACAGTTATGTTTGGGGCAAAATTTATTTTGGGAACATATTGCCCTTTTTTTTTTAAGGTGAGAGTAGGATGTTGGGGAAGGATAGCAGGTATATTTGGGGAGTTAAGTTGGGTCGGAAGACAGACAAGACAGCATACAGGGGCAGTCTATGACACATGTGGTGGGTAAACACCTTGGACAGAGAGGGGTGTTTGGAAATCGGAAGCTCATGAGCCCCCAAATGGAAACAGTGGGACCTAGGTCCCCACCCATGGACAGTCACCACTGCACTTTCATGGCCCTGAAGGTGGCTGTACTGGGGAGGTGTGCAGGAGGGGCAGGCTGACCCTCTAATTGCGCCACATGGCCCTCAAGCTGGCGTAGCAGATCTCCAACCTCCCTTCAGAGCTCACTACTCACCAATCCCTGGACCTGAATTCGGGTGACAGTATCATGCCCTCGCCTGCTCCCAGGGGTGTGACAAGCCCCATCCCCTGAGGCGGTTCCACCCGAAGGTGGTGCAGGACCAGCGGACGAGGAGGTCCCGGGGTAGGTCCCAGACATGCTGCAGCCTGGTGCCATGGCCAGATGAGGTGGGAGAGGTGGGTCTGCTGGGACCGGCCTTCCCAAACGTGCTATGGTGTTGCAGTTTTAGAACATATGTGGGTTAGTAATAGTCAACACAATCCAGGATTAGTTATAACAGCATGCATAGATATTCCCATTAACACAAAACACCAGATTTGGAACAGTTGCATAGCAAACAGAACACATGCATATATGTAACCACAGTGGCCATTACAACGGCATGCAGGTTACACTGATAGCAACATGCCACCAATGATAGTGTTTCAAAATGGAACATTAATAGAAACACATTTCAATATTTGTTGAACAATAGGACATATGTCCCAACAGTAGGTTTAGTGTAAACATACCAACTGATTTGTGTGTTTAGATTATTGCTGCAGATATGGTTGGGGAAGGAGAGAGAGATGCCAGTTAACAACGTATATATCCTTGCAGTATGAGGTCCTTTGACCTTTTTTCCTGTTTATGTCTTCCAGGTATAATGTCATGGGAATGGCTCCCTGCATATACACCCCAAGAAAATGATGTCATCACACACTTCATCGTACTACATCATGGCATCCTATTTTGATGCAGGGCCCATGATTTGCAGGAGAGGACTGCACTGTGGAACAAGCTCATCCACAGGGTAAATGATGTCGGCCTGCATAACTGCAGTTATGAGCAGGTGCGGCATTTGTGCACCGATCTGATCCACCACACCTGTCAGTGTGCTGCTGCCGTTAGGAGGGACCAGCTACTCAAAGGTGGGGGTCATGCCATCCAGCCCCCACTGACACATGTTGAGGAGCTCCTCGCCAGCCTTGGCAGACCCGCCCACCAGCCAAGCCAGCAACTTGAAGATAGCATTGTGGAGGTGGGTGCCACCCAAACAATAGATGAAGAGCGTCCAGGTAAGGTCCCAGGGCACATTAGTAGACCACTGTTGCTTATCCATCTTCATCTGTAAAGTATCTACATGCATATGTCAGATAAGATAGTCTGTTGCTGCAGTGTAGTAATGAACAGTTATGCATAGTCTCTAGTATTGTGGGTTTGTACTGCTGATGTACTGAAATGCTGCTCACGCCCTGTACCAATGCCACAGGTTTGGCTACTGACATTACGTCTCTCACACAACTATGTAGGTCCTTCTGGTATACAACTGGGGCAGCAGCCTATAGCTGGTAAGTATGTAGTTGTTTTGTTCAGGTTTGCAAATACACTGGCCATGTTATGGCCATGGTATTTGCCATGCACACATTTAACACACCTACTCATAATGCATGCTGTACATGTTCACTTATTGTTGCTGTTAACTGCATTGCATCACAGTGGTCACCATGGTGGCATATCTGATGGGTATGTAAGAGTCCTGCAGTATACCTAACAACCTGTTAGTGCAAAATGTGTGGACAGAGATTAACATAATTGTGGGACAAATGGCCTACATGTCTGAAATATTACCCTTATACAGTGGTTACAGCAGTGTATACATCACTATTACAATGGCAACTATTCCTGATCTAAACAACAGCAAATCACAATATCACATTCCACACCTTTTACAACCTGTAATGTGTTCCTAAAATGAGCAATGAATATGTAATATGGAATCCTATGTTAGGACAACAAATATGGGGAAAACATAGCTTACCAAACAATGGAAGCATATGTTTGCACACACTCCAAATAGGATTTCAATAAAAATGAGAAAGATGGAGAAATACAGCAGGAACTATAAAACTATTTTAATCCGGTTAGCACTTTCACATCAGAGATGCTTCATCAGATGATAAACTTCATCAAAACTGACTTAACTATATATATACCATTACTATCAATTAAAACATTATTTACAAACTCATTAAATGGATTGTATTAACCTAATTGATTAAAGGTAAATGCATTTTATATAGCCCATACATCCTTACATATCCTATATAAAATTACCTACTAACCATTAAAATAGATGCTGTAAAAAACAAAGTATAAAATTATACTAAATGTGACTATAAATTACTGACGTCTCATTTTTAAATAAGGTTTAATATACGTCCTGTCATTCAACCTAGGTTCCTTCTCAGCTTGCAGCTCTATTATCTATCTCATTTCACTCAATTCCAATTTATTTTTCATGCCCCCCAAGCGTAAATCCTTATAGATGCATTCTATCACTTTAAACATAAAATGATGTGTTCTGTCTTTATCCAAAATGTGTTTAGCTAAAGCACTTCTTTCTGGTTCCCCATTTCTAATTGCCCCTAGATGTTCCCTGACCCTCTCTTTCAATGAGCGGGTAGTCATGCCGACATAAAAAGAGGGACATGTGGAGCAAACTGCTAAATATACTAGATTCCTTGTTTCACAATTCACTCTAACTCTGAACTCATATTTCTTATTTGTTCTAGGGTGTATATCTTGACTTAGTACTCCACATATACAACAATGTCCACACTTATTAATACCATATATTTTCTCTTTACTATTATTGGGCTGACATAACAGTCTCTTCAGATTTTTCTTATTTTTATAACAGAAGTTAGGCTTTGCACCAACAATCCCTGCTATCTCAGGGTCCGACTGTAGTATGGACCCAATTCCTATATACTACTTTTTGTACCTTCTTAATATTACCAGCGTATTTTAGATGAATCTGTATATTCTCTTTAAAATTTTTGGGGGAATCTGAGAAGGGGTCTGACTATCCCCATACATATATATATATATATACACATATACATATATGGTCTGGCTTTACCCCATCCTTAATGCCCTGACCTCACTAAAGCTTACATCGATTTCATTCTTCTTTTATTTACGTTGCAATAATTCATTATTAAATGTTCCCATATCTATATCAAACTATTCCTGATTCATGTCCAGTCTGGATATGCACATAAAAGAAATGAAAATACAACCAGACCTGATAAAGGATACGGCTCTCAGCCAAAACAAAATAAGAATCCAAAAAAACCTGAGCCAAACCACCACAGCTGCGAAAATCTTCTATTTAATGTAAAAAACACACAGAACGAGTAAGTGCTTTCACGATCACACTGACCGCTTCAACAGACTGAATACATCAAGCATAAGAACTTCATTATAAGCACATACTCAATTAATCACAATTAATCAATTATACAATTAGTAAAATCATCCCAAATATATGAAAACATTTTTTAAAAATGTATAACAAATGTAAAACAATACTCCATTTCATTTATAACTAATAGTATATATATATATATATATATATATATATATATATATATATATATATATATATATATTTAACTAATATCACTCTTCTACTAAATTTAATGTTTAAATGTTCAAGCCTTCAAGAAAGGCTTAAGTAAGACTGTCTCATTGATCCCTGGTAGTGTGTGGGCATTTAGCTTAAGACTCCATCTCTGCTCTGCTGACTCAGTTCTGTTCTTAATGCCCCCCCCCTTAAGCCTTCCTCTAAAATTTCCAATACAAAAAAATTAAAGCAGTGTAACAACCCCTCAGCCTCAATGTGTTTAGCTAAGGCACTGGTTTCCTTCCTATTCTGAATATCCCTAATATGTTTTTGAATGCATTCTTCTAGCATTCTGTTGGTCTTCCCAACGTAATAAGCCTTACAGAGTTCACAGAATGCAAAATAAACTATATTCCTTGTCCTACAGTCAGCATAATACTTAGCGTGCATCTCAAAATGCACAAATGGATGCACAAATGTAGTACAGGAGTAGATATATTTACAAGTAGTACAGTTACTACAAACGTATGTGCCCATTCTCTGGATAGATCATTAAATCTACTCTCTGGGGTTCTGTAGCAGAGCTGATGTTTTAAAGATTTCTTGTTTTTAAAAGATAAGCTGAGTGCACCATCTAATACCCCCTCTAGTTCTTTAACTGTATTCAGGATGCTCCAATTCCTTTTAAAAACATCACAAAAGATGTTTATGTCACTGCCATAGGTAAGTGGGAACCTAAGTTTATTCATTCCTTCCCTGCCACTCTGAGGGACACTATCCTCCCTCTGTGAGTAATATGCTGTCCCCTTAGTAATTCTCTCTTAGTAATTCAACTACATATTTATCATACATATGTGCAGGATACCCCCTCTCCATGAAATCTTCCCCAGTGTATCCAGTGCCAATTGCATTTGTGCTTCATCATTATGCAATCTCATTAACCTTAAAATCTGTCCTTTCACTACATTCTTTCCAATAAAGTGCAGATGCATGCTATTTCTATGCAGCAACACATTTCTTCTAGTGGGTTTCCTATACAGACTAGTTTGTATCCCTAGTATGTCTGATTTATTCACCTTCACATCTAAAAACTCAATTTCATCTGGTGAAACTTTGCTGATAAACTTTAAAAACTCAGTGGTCTAATGTAGGTATTCTAGGAACACATCGAGTTCTCTTTGTGTATCCCCCATAAAAATAACATGTCATCTGCAAAACGAGTATACCAGATCAAGTTTTTTCTATAATCCAAAAGAGAAGTACAGGAGCAAACCAAGGCTGGCAACAAAAATCAGCATAAATCCAGCAGTCACTCAGGCTTATTCAAGCAGCAAAAATAAATGCTAGTTCAAACAATGACTGAATCCGTAGCAAAAACAGGTAAAATCCAAGCTGTTTTACTGGTAAGTGCTTTCACCCTGTAAGGGCATTTTCAAACCATAAGAAACAAACACTGAATAAAATCAAGTCACATTTTAAAAGGAAATAGGGATGACATCAATTCCTATTCCTGATTAAAACTTTTCAGTATGCAAAAACAATACATATATATAAAAAATATGTATATATATAAAAAAAACTATAAAAATATATATATATATATATATATATATATATATATATAATGCACATATGTGTATAAAGACAAATATAAAACATTAAAATGTGTATGTTTATCTCACAGTAAGTCTCCTATTCTTAAGAACAGGTTTCAACGGAATTTTGTCATTCAAACCTGGTCTCCGGTCTGCTCTAAGTCTGATAATCCATTTTAATTGCAGTGTTTCAGTGTAATTGCATATATCCCCTCCCCTAACACTGGGTTCATTAATCTGTATAACTAAGAATACAAATGAATGTGTATTATCACTGTCTATAATGTGTTTAGAAAGCACACTGCGTGGAGACAGTATGCGGATGTGATAAAGGTGTTCCCTTACCCTATCTAGTAGGCGTCTATCTGTCTTGCCTATGTAAAATGCTTGACAGGCAGTGCACTTGGCTAAATAAATGACATGTGATGTATTGCAATTAGCACTGGTTGAAACCTGAAACAATAGGAGGTAACTGGGTGAATAAACTGGGAACTGGTGTCTACAAATTTACAAAAATTACAACAATTACACGGAACAGTACCCACAATATTGTTCAAACACTCATTATGCCGTGTAGATAGGCGAGGGTGACAAAGTAATCTATGTAGGATAGACTTGTTCCTATATCTAAAATAAGGCTCCTCACCAACAATGTCTTTGAGTTGTGAATCAACTAAAAGTAGATTCCAATTCTTGTTCAAAACCTCTCTTATACTGTTTATATCTTGTGTATAACTAACAGAAAATCTAACTGGTGGATTTCTGACTTCAGGACATACATCAGGGACATTCTCCACTGAATATGGTTGTGAGAATAAGAAGTTATGTACTCACCATAACGTTCCATCTGAGTAGGTGACTTCATTTGTCTACAACCTTTGGGTCTTGGATCCGACTTCGGATCCGAGCCGGCAACTTATTTTACAGCTTATGGATCCGAGCTCCTAGCTCCTCCCCTTACCCATAATCCCCTGCCAACCCTGATTGACCTCAGATCAAGTTTGCCCTTATACCAAATCTCAGACCAAAAGTGTCCCGAAAGGGACCAAGAAAGGACATTCAAGAATTGACTTCTGAAGGCCAGGGGGAAGGAGGGGGGGATGGTTGCAGACAAATGAAGTCACCTACTCAGATGGAACGTTATGGTGAGTACATAACTTCTTAATCTGAAGTAGGGACTTCATTTGTCAGCAACCTTTGGGACAGAGTCCAAAGCTACCTGAATCTTGGGCGGCCATCATGGAAGGATGTTCCGGAGCACTGCGGAGCCAAAGGATGCTCTCCCTCTGGAAATAACGTCCAGCTTATAATGGTTGATAAAGGTATGAGATGAGGCCCAAGTGGCTGCAGAGCAAATATCATCCAAAGATACTCTAGATCTAAAGGCAGCAGAAGTAGATATGGAGCGAGTAGAATGCGCCCGTACTCTCTGAGGTGCGGGCCTCCCCGAAGTTTCATAGGCCAGAAGAATACACTGTGAAATCCATCGTGATAAGGTGACCTTAGAAATAGCTTTACCCAAATTGAATTTGGCAAAGGAAATGAACAACTGATTGGATTGTCTGTGACCAGCAGTGCTATGAATGTAGAAGCGCAGTTGTCTGTGCACGTCTAAGGAATGCAGCTTGTATTCTCCTTTATTCTGGTACTTAGGGAAGAAAACTGGCAGGTTAATGGACTGATTGATATTGGTTTCTGAGGCCACCTTAGGAAGAAAGGAGGGATTGGTCCTGAGGTACACTCTATCTTGATGAAAAATCAAGTAGGGAGGTATCGCACAAAGGGCCTGAAGTTCGGAAACTCTTTTTGCTGAAGTGATGCCGACAAGGAATGCCGTTTTCCAGGAAAGGTATTTAAGTTTGGCCGAGGCAGCTGGTTCAAAGGGAGGGGCAGTCAAGGCTTGAAGGACTAATGATACATCCAAAGGGGGTACAGCTTCCTTGACAGGAGGCCTGAGCAGGAAAGTACCCTTGAGGAAGGTTTTACATAATTTCGCAGTCAAGGGACCTGTCTCGTGTCCCACATGGTAATGAGAAATGGCTGCCAATTGAAACTTGACCGTAGAACAGCTAGCTCCCCGTTGAAAAAGTCTGGTGAGGAAATTCAAGACGGACGGCAACGAAGCTGTGAAGGGATCTATGTTATGGTGTTCCGCCCAGATGGAAAAACGCTTCCATTTACTGCGATAGACTTTTCTAGTGGAAGGTTTATGTGCTGCCACCAAGATGACTTTAACTGGTGAAGAGATGCCGGGAGTCCTGACTAAGAGTGGAACTGGAGCAGCCAAGCTGTCAGCTTCAGGTTGTCCAGATTTGGGGTCGGTAGACCCAAGGGATGGGATATTAGATCCGGAATGGGATCCAGAATCCAGGGAGGATTCACCAGATGAGACCACAGGTAAGGGAACCAAGTTTGACGAGGCCAGAATGGGGCAATGAGGATCATTTTGCTCCCGAACCAAGAGGCTTTCTGTATAAGTTTCAGCATCAGGGGTAGAGGAGGATAGGCATAAAGTAGACTGGGAGGCCAAGCATGCACTAGAGCGTCTCTCGGGGTTTCCCCGAAGGGGGGAATCAGAGCGAAGAAGCTGGAGCATTTCGTGTTTGAGGGAGTGGCAAAAAGATCGCAGCAGGGTTGCCCACATTCGGCAAAAATTCGCTTCGCTACCTGGAAATTGAGAGACCACTCGTAAGGGAAAAGAATAGTGCGGCTGAGCTTGTCCGCCAGAATGTTGGACCATCCCGGAATGTGCGTTGCGATAAGGAAGCGGTTGGTGGAGATCGCCGATTCCCACACCCTCATGGCCTCTCGACTGACAGGGTAGGACCTGGTTCCCCCCTGTTTGTTGATGTACCAGACAACTGACATGTTGTCCGTCTGTATCACAATAGTTCCTACGGGGAAAAGGTTCTGAAATGCTTGCAACGCCAACAGCACCGCCCTCATCTCCAGAACGTTGATATGTAAGGATGTCTCTGTGTCGTTCCATGTGCCTTGGACCGTTCTGCCTGAGCAATGCCCCCCGCCCACCTGAGGCGAAAGGCGTCCGTGGTCACCGTGGCGAGGGGAGGCGGCGTGCAGAAGGATCATTCCGTATGGAGGTCCGGGGACTGGAGCCACCATAAGAGGGCCCTCCTGGAAGCCCTGCTGAGTGAGATAGGGTGACTGAGGGGGAGAAGCTGAAAGGACCATTGGACTAAAAGGGTCCACTGTAGCACCCTCATATTCAGAAGAGCGCAAGGAAGAAGAGTTATTGCTGCTGCCATGGAGCCTAGCGCCCTCAGGACCAATTCCGCCAGTGGGGCTTTTGATTGGAGGATGGCCCGCACATGAAGTCTCAGGTTTTGAAGTCGCTCCGAAGTAAGGAACGCTCGCAGACTTCTCGTATCTAGTTTGGCCCCTATGAAATCTATCACTTGTGTTGGAGCAAGGGAGGATTTGTCCATGTTGATCGTAATGCCTAGATGGGGAGCTAGCCGGAGAAAGTGATTTCTGTCTGCGCAGAGTAGATGCCTTGTTGGGGCGGACAGGAGCCAGTCGTCCAGGTACGGGAAGACCTGCATTCCCTGGAGTCTCAGGTGGGCCGCTATCATTGCTAACACTTTGGTAAACACCCTGGGGGCTGTGGTGAGACCAAAGGGAAGAACCCTGAACTGATAGTGACTGGATCCCAGCAGGAAGCGGAGAAACCTCCTGGATCTTCTGTCCATTAAAATGTGGGAGTACACATCCTTGAGGTCTATTGAGCACATCCAGTCGCTCTCCCGCAAGAGGGGGAGAATGGATTGAAGGGTGACCATCTGGAATTTTTCTTTGGTTACTGACAGGTTCAAGAATGAAAGGTCGAGAATCGGTCTCAAGTCCCCCGTCTTTTTTGGCACCAGAAAGAACCTGGAGTAAAATCCTAATCCAAGTTGATCTGGGGGTACGGGCTGGATGGCTCTTTTTTCTAGCAGCTGATGAATTTCTGCAGCTGCCGCCTCCCTCTGATTGGGTGGTACATCGGGGAAGTTTTTGAGTTTGGGGACATGGTGCAGTGGAATTTTGTAACCTCTGGATATGATACGAAGCACCCAGCGATCTGATGTAATGGACTCCCAAGCCGCCAAGTGCTTCGAGAAGCGCCCCCCGACTGCCTCCAGAGTGGAGCAGTCGGGTAACCCCTCAGGGCTGCTGCGTGGGCCGATCAGAGAAGGTTTCTCTGGACTCAAAATTTCTCGGGGCCCCTCTGCCTCTAGGGCGGCATCCTCCTCTGCCACGGAAGGACTGGTTGTCCAGAGCAGGATGCGAATGTTGTGATTTCTGGAACCACATCTTCTTCTGTCCCTTTTGGTTCTTGGAGAAAGACCTCTGGGGAGCAGAGAAGCGGACTCCAACGGCAGACAACATCTTCCCATCCTTTTCACTCTGGACAAGTGTCTCGCAAACGGTCTTGCCAAACAAGGCAGAACCATCAATGGGGGCATTCGCAAAGGATGCCTTAAAGGGCTCCGCGAAGTCACAATGTCGGAGCCAGGCCTGACGTCTCATGACTAGACCCACTCCTCTGGCTCTAGCGGCTCCCTCTGTGGCGTGGGACAAAAGCCGCATAGAGGTATTTAAAACAGATCTTAGAGTGGCCATACGAGTGGAGTACAACTGCTTGTCCTCCGCCGACATGGACTCTGGGGGGGAAGCAGCATATTCTTTGATAAGATCTTGCTGCATCCTGATGACATGTGCCATGTAGTTCAGGGACCTTACTGAGAAGGTCGCTGAACTAAATACCCGCTTCCCGAGCCGATCCATCGAGCGGGACTCCTTGCTCGGTGGATGGACCGAGGGGCTCTCCTGAGCTAATTCCCTCTTGGTGGCTGCCGCCATCAACATGGCATCTACGGGGGGACCCTTGCTTCAATGGGACCGGTCTGCAAGGGGACTCAAAATTCTATCTGGGCATTTGGGGACTGCCTCCACAGTGTCTGGCTCCTTCCACGCCCTGGTGGTGATAAGGTCTACCAGGGGGTTGGCCGGAGGGGACACCCAAGAGGTAGACGGGCCTGCTTCGAATGCTTCCAGGAACACGGACTCATCGGAGGAAGCCTTGGGGGCAGACCACCCCCCCGATCCTGAGCATTTCCATGATGTCTCCAAAGGAGACATCCTCGGGGGGTGACCTTGGGGAGCCTTCCCCTTCATTCAAGTCCGTGTCCTCTGTTAAGGACTCGGGGGAGTCCACGTGTCTCCTCTTACACTTATGCTTGTGAGGCACTTCCTCGGGGGGACTGTCCGAGGAGGTCTCACCAGCAATATCCTGTTCCAGTGGAACAACCTGGGACATCGAAGCAGGCTCTCCCTGTGGCCGGGTGATGGAAGCCTGACCCAGCACAGAGGGAGTGCAGGGTGGAGCTGATGCAAGGACCGGGGGTCCGGATGCTCTCAACAGAGCCCTCTCCAATACATCGAAGGCCGAGGGGGAGCCGCTCTCCCTGGGATCCGAAAGCTGGCTCTCACTCGGATCCGATGAAGGGATCGGAACTGGTGCCGAGGCCACCGGATCCAAAGGACCCGTGTGCTCCAACCTGGACAGAGCCGAGGCACACTGAATCCCTCGGATCTGAAGCTTGGCCCACGGCTCCGAGAGGTCGGATCCGACGAAGGACCCGACAGACTCGAGGGCAGGGTCGGATCCGAAGTACCCAGTACTGTCGGCGCCGACCCACCCCCGGCTCCAACGCTGCCTGGCTCCGAGCGCTCCGAACCCGGGAAGCGGGTCGAAGAAGGAGCTATCAGGGCAAAAAAAGGTGTCGAGCTCCCCCCCAAAGGGGGGGGGGGAGGCAAGAGCACTCCCATCTGCAGCTGGGCCTAGATGAACCTTCTCATCATCCAGTCCAAGTCTGCATCAGAAAGACTATAAGTAGATCTCAACAAGGCCACCTAGGCGGACCAGGAATGCCGCCTCGATGACCTCGATGGAGATCGGGTCTCCTCCTCCTCGGGTCCCGGGGAAAAGCAAGGGGATCGGATCTGAGGAGGAGGGGACCTGGAAGCCGTGGAGGGAGAAGCCCGCTTAGCTGGGGGGGCCAAAGCACAGGCCTCGGCCCGCCGCTTGTGGTGCTTCTCCCTCCTTTTCTCCCTCCTGGCCTCCCTTTCCTCCGGCGTCTTAGTGGGAGTTTGAGTCCCGGCCGGGGGAAGGGGGCAGGAGTGGCTACCACCAAGGACTGAGGAGGAGCCACGGGAGTACCGGAGGCCGAAGCCGGATCCGGGGGCAAAAGTCCCACCAGAACCAACTTCGACCTCTGCTCTTTCAGTGCCCTGGGGTTGAACGCTGCGCAAATGGAACACCCCGAGGACAGGTGTTCAACCCCAAGGCACCGAACATACCGAGTGTGGCCATCCGCCAGTGAAAGCTTATGGCCACACTCGGTGCACTTAGAAAAAATGGGTTTTGGGGCTTCTGACATTAGAAAAAAAATAAAGCAACTACACAAACACATCAGGCGCCAAAAACACAAGCAACACACACACACACACACACTCTACGAACCAGCGAGGGGAGGAATTACACTAAAAATTAATTAAATTAACAAAAAGGGATCCTAAACACACACACTGTTTAAGTAAATCAAAACGTTTTCTGTTTTGACAAGTTTTTTGAAGACTTATCTGATAAGTCGCCAGGAGCTCTGAAATCCAGCTGTCTCTTCTAAGAGCAGCAAACTAGATCTGAGGTCAATCAGGGTTGGCAGGGGATTATGGGTAAGGGGAGGAGCTAGGAGCTCGGATCCATAAGCTGTAAAATAAGTTGCCAGCTTGGATCCGAAGTCGGATCCAAGACCCAAAGGTTGCTGACAAATGAAGTCCCTACTTCAGATATATGGTTTAGCAATACCATTCCTCAGCTCCAAAACACCTTCAAAGTGGGAGGTGATCTCATCTGGCCTATATGCTCTCTGTAAAAGCCTGTTGTTTAAGTTTGACAACTCTTGTAAGAAGCTATCATAGTTTGGATTCATCCTGGATGCTCTTATTGCCTGTCCCCTTATCAAGTTCTTATAAATGTAATTGGGGTGCATACTTTCCCGATGTAACAGGGAGTTCCTGTAGCACGTTTTTCTAAAAACTCCAATATTGAGCATCCCATTTGGTAGTCTGTCAACAAAATCATCCAAAAAAGTAATACAACTAATCGAACATTCAATAGAAAAGTTTAAAAAAAATGGTTAGACTATTAATCTCTTTATGGAAGTCATCCAGGGCTTTATCTGTACCAGTCCACAGGAGGAAAAGATCATCAACAAAACTTGCATAGAAAACCACATGTTTCTTGAAACCATCCAGGACAAACAGCTTATTACGTTCCCAGTCCAGCATGACAAGGTTGGCGTAGCTATTGGCACATGAAGTGCCCATAGCCACGCCATCCTTCTGAATATAAGCTACCTCATTAAAAAGAAAGATATTATTTTCCAGTACAATTTCCAACAAGGCTCCAAATAAATATTTCATAGCTGGACTATAGGCTTCGCAACCCTGTAAACATCTCATAACACTCTCAACACCTTCAGAGTTAGGTATCATAGTAAAAAGGGACTGTACATCCAGGGTAACCATTTTAAAATACAGATCTAACGGTAGATCTACAACATTGGAGTATAAATCCAGTAAAAAATAAATGACAAAATTCCGTTGAAACCTGTTCTTAACAATAGCAGACTTACTGTGAGATAAACATACACATTTTAGAATGTTGCCTTAATGTTTTATATCTGTCTTTATACACAGATGTGCATTATATATATATATATATATATATATATATATATATATATATATATATATTGTTTATAGTTTTTTTTTATATATACATATTTTTATATATATGTATTGTTTTTGCATACTAACAAGTTTGAATCAGGAATAGGAAGTGAATTCATCCCTATTTCCTTATAAAATGTGACTTGATTTTATTCAGTGTTTGTTTCTTATGGTTTGAAAAAGCCCTTACAGGGTGAAAGCGCTTACCAATAAAATGGATTTTACCTGTTTTTGCTACGGATTCAGTCATTGTTTGAACTAGCATTTGTTTTTGCTGCTTGAATAAGCCTGAGTGACTGCTGGATTTATGCTGATTTTTGTTGCCAGCCTTGGTTTGCTCCTGTACTTCTCTTTTGGATTATTTATTTATTTTATTAGTAACAGGAGCATTTGTACAGTGATAACACTTACTCTTATAGTAAAATTTTTTTCTATACTCTTGTTTCATTAGAAATGTTTCACATCCCCACTCAGCCAATGCAAGGTTGGCATAGCTATTGGCACATGGTGTGCCCATCGCTACACCAACCCTTTAGAGATAGTACTGTTCCCTAAAAATGAACATGTTATTTTCTAAAATAATTTCTAACAATGAGCATAGCAAATTCACTTTGTCATTAGTATAACATCGTTTGGTATGCAATATACTCCGAATATTTTCAAAACCCCAGTTATTCGAAATAACAGTGAATAATGACACAATGTCCAAGGCAACAAACAAAAATTCACATTCAATGCCCCTTGTCTTGCTATACAATACCTGTAAAAACAACTTGGTATCTATAAGTATACTTTCACAAGTTTGCAACACAGGATGTAAACATAGGTGGTTTAACTAAATCTTTATGCACTGACAATTTATGGACTGCCTAAGGTGTATAAAGATTTAGTTAACCCACCTATGAGACCAATTGTCTCTAGTAAAGGTTGAGCTACTGAGCCCCTATCTATTTATGATGAAAAATGTTTACATCCTGTGTTGCAAACTTGTGAAAAGTATATTTGCATTCTTTGCATTGGCTGAGTGGGAATGTGAAACATTTCTAATGAAACAAGAGTATAGAAAAAACTCAATCTGGTATACTCATTTTGTAGATGACATGTTCTTTTTATGGAGGGTACACAAAGAGAACTCAATGTGTTCCTAGAATACCTACATTCGACCACTGGGTTTTTAAAGTTTACCAGCAAAGTTTCACCAGAAGAAATTGAGTTTTTAGATGTGAAGGTGAAGAAATCAAACATACTAGGTATACAAACTAGACTGCATAGGAAACCCACTAGAAGAAATGCGTTGCTGCATAGAAATAGCATGCATCTGCACTTTATTGGAAAGAATGTAGTGAAAGGACAGATTTTAAGGTTAATGAGATTACATAATGATGAAGCACAAATGCAATTGGCACTGGATACACTGAGGGAAGATTTCATGGAGAGGGGGTATCCTGCACATATGTATGATAGATATGTAGTTGAATTACTAAGAGAGAATTACTAAGGGGACAGCATATTACTCACAGAGGGAGGATAGTGTCCCTCAGAGTGGCAGGGAAGGAACAAATAAACTTAGGTTCCCACTTACCTATAGCAGTAACATAAACATCTTTTGTGATGTTTTTAAGAGGAATTGGTGCATCCTGAATACAGTTAAAGAACTAGAGGGGGTATTAGATGATGCACTCAGCTTATCTTTTAAAAACAAGAAATCTTTAAAACATCAGCTCTGCTACAGAACCCCAGAGAGTAGATTTAATGATCTATCCAGAGAATGGGCACATACGTTTGTAGGAACTGTACTACTTGTAAATATATCTACTCCTGTACTACATTTGTGCATCCATTTGTGCATTTTGAGATACACACTAAGTATTATGCTGACTGTAGGACAAGGAATATAGTTTAGTTTGCATTCTGTGAAGTCTGTAAGGCCTATTATGTTGGTAAGGCCAACAGAATGCTAAAAGAACACATTCGGGAACATATTACGGATATTCAGAATAGGAAGGAAACCAGTGCCTTAGCTAAACACGTTGAGGCTGAGGGGTTGTGACACTGCTTTAAGTTTTTTGTATTGGAAATCTTAGCTGAAGGCTTAAGAGGGGGGGGGGGGGCATTAAGAACAGAACGGAGTGAGCATAGCAGAGATGGATTCTTAAGCTAAATGCCCGCACACTACCGGGGATCAATGAGACAGTCTCACTTAAGCCTTTCTTGAAGGCTAGAACACTTAAACATTAAATTTAGTAGAAGAGTGATATATATATATATATATATATATATATATATATATATATATATATATATATATATATACATACATACATTTTATACATATATATATATATATATATATATATATATATATATATATATATATATATATATATATATATACTATTAGTTATAAATGAAATGGAGTATTATTTTATATTTTTTACACATTTTAAAAAAAAAATGTTCATATATTTAGGATGATTTAGGATGTTTTTACTAACTGTATAATTGATTAACTGTGATTAATTGAGTATGTGAAGCAGTCATTGTGATCGTGAAAGTGCTTACTCGTTTTGTGTGTTTTTTACATTAAATGGAAGATTTTCGCACCTGTGGTGGTTTGGCTCAGTTTGTTTTGGATGGATATGTGCATAGCTTGACCCTTAATAATGTTTTTATACACATAATTAGGATGCATACTATCTCTACTTAGAACATTATTTTTTCTACAGTCTTTCCTAAAAAGACTTGTGGTAAATGTCCCATTCATTTCTTTAACTATTGTAACATCCAAAAAAGATAACTCTCTATCAGAAATCGAATGGGTGAATCTCAAAAAATCAGTAGTGGTATCCAAGAATGTGAAAAATTCCCCTAGTTCTTCCCTAGTACCTCTCCAAATCAATATGAGATCATCCATAAACCTCTTATAAAAGAGGATCTTCCTGGCAAATTTTTCTTGGATTAGAACACAACTTTCTTCCCAATGGGCAAGCACCATGTTGGCGTAGCTATTGGAACAAGTTGTGCCCATAGCTACGCCAAGTAATTGTAAATAGTACTTCTGCCCAAATAAGAAGATGTTGTTTTCTAATATCAATTCTAGTAACATACATAAGAACTCTATTTTCTTTCTGTCATATGTACTATGTAATCCCAAGTATACCTTAACTGCTTCCAGCCCATATGTATGGGGTATAACTGTAAAGAGTGAATTCACATCCATGAATACTAGCAAATATTCATTCAATTGTGCAGATGAACTCCCAAAGGTTTTATTTAAATCAAATATGAGCTGCTTAGTATCCTTCAGAACATACAGAGATTTGTCAATTATTGGCCTTAGATTCTTTTCAACATATGTGGACAAGGGACATGCAACCCAAACTTGACCAGACGCAATCAGTCTAAAAGGTGGGTTCTTCCTATCCTTATGTAACTTGGTTAGACCTTGAATAACAGAAACCACATGGTTGGTGACAGTCAAAAAAATCTAAAATAGACTTTGTGATTAAATTGCTTAAATAACAGTCATATAGCAACTTATTATATACACAGTTACAACATGTATCTATGTCAGACAGATGCATCTCTCTTTTTTTTTTTTAAACAAGTTTATTGTTTTAACATACAAGAGAAATATCATAACAATTTTATACAAGTAATTAAAATAGATATGATTATAACATTCAACAAAACAACCAAAGTATTTACAAAGACATCCACTACAATCAGATCAATTGATTAAACTAAAATACCATACTATTGAAGTTAAGATTTTTTTAACAGGTTTTGTAAATTATCCCATACAATATAATAAGATGTTTTTCTAGTTGTTCTTGACCTTATTGTGTTTATTTCCATATGGCACACTATATTTATAACATTTTTAAATTCATTGAACGAAGGAGGTGTATCTGAAATCCAATTTCTGGTTATTATTTTCCTAGCCACTGTTAGAATAGACCATAACAAGGGAAGCTTAATCTTTTTAACACTTTGAGGTACAGGTGTGTTGAATAATATAAGAGATTTAGAAATAATGAAATTATCTGTAAAAAGAGCCTGCAAAAATTCATTAATTGACTTCCAATATTCTTTCAATTTTATATAGTCATAAAACATATGAGCCCAGTCAGCATTAATTTCTACATTACATCTTTTACATAGATTATCTTTATTATTTATTTTATTCATCATCAAAGGTGTATAAAAAGATCTATGTAAAAATTTCCATGTAAAAAGTCTCCAGACAATGGAAGACGTAGTTTTGTAGGCAGATTCCAATATATATTGTTTATCTTGTTGATTTGGTGGGTCCCCATTAATGGAAATTAAATAATTCCAGTAGGTATCTACACTGTAAAAAGTTTCTTGTCTGATAATTTTATGTATGTATGAAAGCTTTCCTTTATCAGAAACTTTATGTTGTAAATTTAATATCAAGTAATCAATCAGTGTTGGAATAGATTCTTTAACTGTTATAGACATTAGATCTATTTTATCAATGAGATGTTGTCTAAAGGTCTGAACCTCTAACCAGCAAGTTTCTCTTAGATCAAATTCTTGTTTTAAGAAATCTAGATTTTTAACTTTATTATCAGATATCAACTGATACCAGTACTTTAGATCATTATCTATAGCTAAATGGGTTCCTTCAGAAGTAGATGACAAAAGCATACCCGAGTATACATTATAGGAATATAATAAAATTCCATTCCCTATATTTAGGATGCATGAATATAAAGTTACGATAGCCAATAATAATGTTTAATGGGTAACTAACTATATGTTTAGGTGTAATAGGTGAAGTACAAAATTCCTTTAGTAACCATAACATGGAGTTATTTACAATCATATTTTTATGTGTTAAGGAGATTTTCATGAAGTGCATACTAATTAGCTCCCAATAATCTTTCCATTTTGCAACATATGACTGATCTATTAATAAAGTAATAACTTTTACAATAGAAGAGATAGTATATAAATTAAAGTCTGGAAAAGAAATACCCCCTTGAGACCAGCTATTAGTATGTTTCTTTAATGCAATCCTAGGTCTATTAGGTGCCCATAGGAAATTTAACATTCGTGTATTCAGTTTTTTGATAATTATTTTTGTAGGTGGAAGTATTATTGATTGTATTAAGTATAAAATCTTGGGGAATGTTATCATTTTAATAATTGTAAGTCTCTCTTCCATAGTAAAAAACATATTATTCCAGGTATTAAAAAGATTTTGTATATTAAGAAAACAGGTATTATAATTATTATATATAATAGATTTAATATCTTTAGATAATATTATACCTAAATAAGTTATCTGACCTGAATTGGGTAGATATTTAGTAAAATCACTAATGAGAATATTTTTTTGTGTATATATAGGTAGTATTTTAGTTTTTTCTTCATTGAATATTAAACCAGAAATACTTTTAAAATTCATCATTTTATCAAATAGAGACTGCACAGAAGAATTAGATCCTGCTGATGCAATTAGGACATCATCTGCAAAAAGTTGAATTTTAGATGTTGTATTTTCATCTATTTCAAAACCCTCTATGTCAGTACTGTTTCTGATCAAATTAGCCCAAGGCTCCATTATTAAAGTGAATAATAGTGGAGAGAGTGGACACCCTTGTTTTGTACCTTTAAAAATGGGTATTTTTTGTGAGACATATGTTCCTACCTTAATATAAGCCAAAGTTCATTTGTATAAATGCTCAATTAGATTTACAAATGCATCTGAGAAGTTTATGCACTTCAGTAAAGTAAACAGATAGTCCCAACTTACTGAATCAAATGCTGAACTTATATCAAGACTAATAAGTGTTAAATCTTTCTTTTTCCTATTTGCAAAATCAATTAATGTTAGAGTTCTCCTTATATTATCAAAGGTATTTCTATTTACAATGAAGCCTGTCTGATCTATATCTATAATACCAGGGATGATTGTCTTCAATCTATCAGCAAAAATACTCATAAACATTTTATAATCAACATTAAGTAATGAGATGGGTCGATATGAAGTATATCTAGTAGATGCATCTCTCTATAGACATTAATATCATTTAACATAAAAAGCATAGAATTCACATAATCAACAGTGTCAAACACAACAATCCCCCGTCCCTTATCAGTAGGATGAATGGTTAAAGATGAATCATTCTGTAATTCTTGCAACGCTATATATTCATTCCTGTCTAAACTAAAAAATCTATCTTTACTACTGTAATTTCCAAAACCCAATGTTTCTCCCAATGGGGACTCACAAATGTTACAAAATGCTTCCAATACAGGATTTAAGTCAGGAACAAACTTACTAGGTTTTTAAAATCAGTACATGGTTCAGTATTTTTACCAAACATAGACCTGAACATTACATTTCGTGCAAACAGTCTTATATCTAGAAAGTTTGTATTTGATGCTGGTACAAAGGTAAGCCTTCATTCAAGTACAGATTCCTGAAATTCAGTCAATTCCTTGGTCGACAAGTTGCACACCATCTTCCTTAAGTTGTCGGCATGTTCCACATTCTTTTTAAATCTCGCCCCATTTCACCTTCCTGTGATGGAAGCCTCCTCTTCCTCCCTCGACTGTTGGATCTACCCGCCCTCGACGAGTCCACTTTGAAAATGGGAAGGGGGTATGGGAAGGTGGGGCTGTGAAATAGGTACTTGTATCAGTTCTTTTCTTTTACCAGAAGGAGCATGATTAGTAACCACATTGTTCATATTTATTACCTTGGATGTAGAGGCCTTTGCCACCATTTCTGAAGTCTCTAAGATGTTTAAACCATCTGTTTTAGTTTGAGGTTGAACAGCACCATTTCTGTACACCACACTCATATTGGTATCTTCTGAGCCCAGGTCTTGCGAAGTGACAAGATTTAAATGCAACTTCTCATCTGCAGCTGTTGCCCCCTTTGTATTATTACCAAGTAAATACATGACCATTTGAGATATCTCTAAGATCTCTCTCCAACTTCTTTTTCTTCTACCCAATTAGGTGCTGTTCGTGGGCAGATACATTGTCACAGAGATTAGACAGCATTTCATCATACACACTAGCTGGAACAATAGCTCTAAAATCTTCCTGTTTTTTTATGTACATCTTTTAACAACATGTTTTCACTGGGTTTATAAAAAATCAGTCCACAAAGTCATATATTTAAGGCTGGTTTCAAGGTTTAATTTCTGCCAGCATTTCAGTAACTCAGGAAATGTATCTGCTGAAGCAGGCATTTTCAGAATCCTGAGACCCCTTGAAACTACTTTATGTGAGATACACGCTTCAAAGTGATATCTCTGCCACTGCAACTGTTTAAATTTAAATAAGTCACATTCAAGTTCATACACCAATTTTACTGCAGTTTTCTCATCACACTGTGCTTGCTCACATCCTATTTCATCAGGCATTTCAAAAACCAGTAATGGGTTATTACCTTGATGTAACATTTTATCAAATCCAGCCTGTGAATTGCTCACTTCCTTAGGTACATAGTCCAACTCAATACTGTTCCCTTCAGCCATGTTCCACACACTCCAAATAACATGTTGTGGAAGCAGTTTGTGAGGTACTGACAGCATCCACTCTTCTTGAGTACACACCTTCCATCAAGTACAGGGCCTCAATATCACACCAAGTAATGGTCTGCTGTCCAAGAAGTATGTCCATGACATTTGCCCACTCACCTGCAACAGAGGCAGCCGTGGCTTGCACACATCTTACAAACCATAAAATGGATCCCATATCCGAAAGGTAGCACTCAGGAGTGGGAGAAGTAGCCTTATCTCACCATTATATATACCATGGCAAACAGTGCAGACAGTCATGTATGTGTGTATGAAGTATGGGACAACATTAAGGTAGAAAATAAACAGATGCCCATCCAAGACAAATGACAACACATGTTGCAAACTGGTCATGGAGGCTGCCCAGAAACATGCAGCAACACTGAGGGACTTGCAGAAATGTCTAGAAAGTAATGCCTGTGCAGTACCTGTGTTGACAATGGCCTGGAATCTGCACAAGTGTGGCCTATGGGTTAGGATAATCAGATGAAAGAGTTGTTCCACAGGAAACATCATCCAGGGCTCTCTACAGGTAGCATATGCATAACATAAAGTCTCCCAAAGGCATGTGTTACAATGTGTAATGGTGTACTGAGAAATAGGCTGAAACCTACAGACAGTATTAATAAAAACACATGTAATGCACAAGCAACACCTCACTCCACATCAGGCCCACCATCCCCATTTTTACCTTGCTGGTGCCAGTGTACACTTTTAGGTTTTCTGTTCATTAGCAGGAACTAGGCTGGTAGACATGGCATTCTGAATTTGAAACACTGCAAAATAAAATTCATGTGTGGCCCATAGTTGTCAAGAATCTGCAATAAGGCTGAGGATGGGGAGTGGTGTCATCCTGAAACACAACAGTGAACTGAAGCATACATACAAAGCTTGCTAGGAATGGCTGTATCTGAACACAGCCAATGTCATGAATTGTGCCAGACATAACCATGATTCCACAGCAATAGTGAAGGCACTGTGTGACCTCCAAGGGCTGTGCACATGAACTAACCTTGCAATCCTGCAGAGTTGGGGGACATTTGTAGAACGGACTGACAAAATAATGGCAATTGAAGATGGGCCATGCTAGTATACCCCTTCCATGAATAGTGACTGCTGTAGTTCACTTAACAGGTGCTGCAACAAACCACTGTGTTCAGGGTGTGCGCACTTATGCAACCCATATATTGTATGCATCTCATTCAGCATCTGCGCGACTAACACATTTGTTTGATAATGCATTTGATTGCACAGGTCATATGTCACATATCAGGTGTGTGTAATGTTAAAATATGCAATATTGTGGCCCCACTGCATATCATGGAAAAGGCTGGCATGTCAACAAGGGTATGTACACTTCTCATATCCACATTAAGCTTTGAAGGTTGTCAGTGTAATCTGATTTTACTGCTCATACATGCACTGCGGATGATGAGATATGCTAATCAGAGGTCAGGCGTTAACTACTGACATCAGTCCTCATATCATCCCAGGTATGTGTCAGACAAGCACATAGGGGCTTTCAGCAACAGAGCAAACATAACTGCCACACATATAGACATTCAGCAATGGTGTGTACACTCATGAGGTATGGTGCACAGTACATGCCAGGGTGCTGTACAGGTGCACAGCAATACTGTGTACATGGGTGTAGTGTGTTCCAGGGGAAGGGGAATCACCTACTAACACAACTCATGCATCACAGAGATGTATAATGTTGGTAACAAGGACTGAGTATAGCTGCAGTGCATGCTGTTGAGTGCCATATGTCATGCATGTTGACTGCTGGATAATGAGAGGTCTGTGTAATATCTTTGTGCCACCTCTCCTGCAAGTGTGTGTGTGTTTGTGTGTGCGTGTGCGTGTGTGTGTGTGTGTATATGTGTGCGTGTGTGTGCACCTGTGTGTGGAGGTAAGCAATGACGTACAGATCTTAAATTACGTTTTTTGTTTTCCCCTCACAGTTGGTGAGGTGGATCAGGGTCCCTCCTGCAGGCAAACTGATGTTAGTGTCCATAAAGACTCTGACAATGATGATAGGTATGGTGAGGTACAGGCAGGGTCATCAGGGGCTGAAGCTGTGCCATCGGTTGACGTCCCACTTTTATCCACCCCATCCCCGCATACAGTCACAATGCCCATACATACCCCATCACTAGTGGCCATAGATGAGGGACAGTTGGTGGGTGGTGGCATGGGACAGGACAGTGTGTGGACTATGGCCAGATGACCGGTAAGGTACCACACAGGCAGATGTACAGGGGTGCTTGTAGGAGGGCTGCTGGCCATCATGCCCCTGGCAGAAGTGCCACAACAGGTGTCAACAGACGCATATTTCAGGCCATCATGGAGGCACAGGCACATATGGAACATTATACCAGAGTCTGAGGCTCCAGAGGGCTACTCATTCTGCTGTACTTGACAACATCCGTGATCTTGCAAGTGCCCACTGTTATTCTGCAGAGGTACTGGACAGACAGTTGGGTGAGGTGGTGGGAATCCTCGACCATGTGGTGTCTGTGTTAGAGCATGTGGTGGGAGTAGGGTATCAGCCACGTGGACGTAGGTCAGCAACACCAACAGGTGGAGGTCTACATGGACGTGCAACAACTCACAGCCCCCCCCCCATAGAGGCAATACCAGCACCAGCACTGCAGGGGGGGGGTGCTGTCTGCACCACAACGCAGCAGGCCATGTGCACATGGTCCTGGCCGGTCCCAACAGGGACGTGGATCCAGTGGCCAATTGTCATCATCAGGGGAGAGTACCATATCAGGGCTTTTACCTGGTAGTTCCCGTGGAACTACTGGCAGGCACAGTTCCCGTGTCTGTTGCCAGAGACGGTGAACGGTACACCCTGCCATGTACGGTCTGCAGTTGTCCAAATAACTCCTGTATAGGGCAGCCACATGGCAGAACTGTGTGCATACATATACACACACGCATCACCAACACAGCTAGGGCATCTCCATACCTACACACATCACATCTGCACAGCCCAATTGATAAAGAACACCCTAACACACACACACATAATGTCAACCAAACAGCTCAGCCTAGGCCTCTGGCAAACCCACCACACACCCTGTATATATGATGATACCTGTGCCACATCCCTGTCATCCATACCACCGATGCAGGGACATGCTAATATGGTTCTGATGCACAGGGTGAATGTACTAAGGTTTATCAATGTAATGCTGTTTAACGTGTTTTCAGCTGGAATGTTTAATGTTTACATGTCAGGGTGTGTAGCTGTCCAGCCATGATGGATTATAGCTGTTATTAACACTGACTGATTGTGGTCTCCATAATGTATTCTATTTGTGTTGTAGGAGTCTATGTGTCAGCAGGATGTTGGTCTGCTGTCCTTTCCTACAAGGGGTATGGCACTGTGGTGACACACTATGTCATATCCTGGGTACAGCTGAAAACAACAGGTCTGTATAACAGTTACTTGCATGTGCCACATGGCTGATAGGTCTGAGGGGTGTATACAGGTGAGTCCATGGCGGATGATGTCAGCAGCTCTTCTACAGTGGACAATGGTAAGTGTACTGGGTGGCACACACCAAATCTTTGTGAATAACACACACACACACACACACACACACACACACACACACACACACACACACACACACACACACTTTGGTATTGATGTAATACACAGAGGATACTGTACACATGGATGTACTTAATTTTGCAGTGAACTCATTTTAGCCTATGTAACTCCACCAAGACCAAATAGTCAAAACATCACATCAGTAAATAATCAGTCTGCCAGTTTAATGTCATTGACAATGGTACTGTCAGGGTATATGTCCTCTTCCCCAATGTAGTGCAATCCTGGATTTGGTAAACAAAGGTGTGCTGGTGTGGGTGGCACAGCCCCCCATGGAGGGTGTGGGGTGGCACATACGTAACCTGTTAACATAAACTGTACAGTATAACAGCAGACTAAGCAGGGGATACACACAACAACAACAACCCCAATCTGGGTGGCTGTGCCCACAACAACCACACCCAACTATATATACCAACTCCAGTATTGCTGTACAACTGTACAGTGGGGAAGAGGGCATTTACACATCCACTACTAGTTTTGATGGAATGAATTTCCACAAGATGATTCCTTTGAAATGTTACCTTTTGCCAGTTAGTTCTCAGACAAATGATCTCCTGGGACATATATTTTCTGCAAACGGAAGTAGATCCCTTCACATACACACACACTTATTTCGCAACACTGAGAGAAGAACTCTTACCCAGGTACTTACTGCTACTAATGTGTTTGGCCTTAATTGCACACACCACAGAGCGTTTAGGATGAGGTATGTCCCGAGTTTCCTGTTAAGTGAAGAACATCACCAGGCCTTGTACATTATGGTAAAGGGGGATGTACTGGGTATTAATGAACAATACATAGTATGACATACTGTCATATACACAATGACAAACACATACAGTCATAGACACATTTGACAGACCTAGGTTTAGCAGTGCTAACTACCTTGTTAGTGAGTCCATACTATTAGGGAATTTTTGCATACAGCACATGCATCACTGGGCTGGACAGTGTAATCAGTTACCTGCATGGTTGATGGTGACAGCGGTCCTCATACAGTGGACCTTGGGACATGTACTGGGGGTACCATGGTGTAAAGACAGTATACCTAAGGCCCACACTGGATATTGTACTCATTGAAACCTATGATAATTCTCTGACATACTCACAATCACACATTGACCAGGACTACAATACAAATCCTTGTCTATCTGATCAGTGCTACTACAGGGATCTGCATTTATTGCACATCCCACAGGGATAGTAGGCTGAGGGTTTGTCATGGCTCTCCTAATGTCAGCAACATCACCATCCCTTATAATGTATAGCAAGGTTTATTGTATTTGGAGAATGTGGCCTCAGAATGCTACAAATATGCACAATCACACACACACACACACACACACACACACACACACACACACACACACACACACACATTTGCCAGGACTCAGAGGGTAACCCAAGCCTATCTACCCATTTGTAGAACAGTGTTATGCTGGTACTGCAAGCTCCAGGTAGCTCATAGGGTGAAGAGTGTAACAAGGTACATTTAATGTGAATTACAGCAGCAGCCATTTCTAAGTATAGCAATGGGGGGGTGTAGTGGGTGAGAAGGCCCTCAGAGGATTTTCAACTACAAGTTTACAAACACACAGACACTGTTATTCTCAATAATGCACACACACATTTCTCAGTACTGAGGTCCATAGGTGCAGGTGTTCCTAGGTGTATACCAGGCTAATGTCCATGGAGAGATGAGAAGAGTAGGGCATGTGAGTACACTGGTACCGTGCCACCTGACATTTGTCAGCAGGCCATCTATCAACTGATGCAACTTTAGTGATCCCCAGGGTGACAGTTAAATTCAACATCCACTCCTCTGGTTTCCTCTTGAAGAGGGCCAGTGAGGTGCTCCAATTGACATGTATGCAACATATATTGAATAACATGGCCAGTGCCTGGGTTAGGGACCTGTACCCAAACAAGTTCTGCCGACTATGGTAGTCTGCTTGAGGTATCCATGGCATGCAGTGCATACAGAGTGGGGTTTCCTAGCTGTGGCATTCATAAGACAGCTAGGCAAACATGTAAGTGTCAGTCTATCAGAGATTGCCTGTAAGCAGCCAAGATGAATACCTGACATCTGCACATCTGTACAGAGGACAGACAGAAAGGAGCTAGCCAACAGGTTATGCATGAGGATGAATGTTCTGAAAGATAGATGTCTGAAACTGATAGGTATGCCATTACTTCATGACAGCAGTCCTCAATGACATGTCCTAAAAACATAGTAGTCTACAGTTAATATCAACATATCAGATCAATATCCAATAGAAGATGCATAAAAACATACAGGTCAAACAAGTCAGTACACAGAGTCCAGCTTTGCATGCAGGGGTCTATAGTTCTAGTAATACAATCTACAATCTACTCTGTCTTGGAAAAGCACTGTTAAAAGTAGTAATGTAATTATACAATGCATGTATGTGTGACTGAATATAACCTGGGATACTACCCAAGTACAAAACACATACAGAGAGAAAAGACTGTGGTACTACCCATATATACTCAGGTGTTCCATATAGTATACTCACACCCCTTGCTACTGTAATGACAGCACATAGAAGCATGTTATGTACATGGAATTAAATACACTAATTAAAGATGTCATTACCCTGCTATTTTATCAGACGTGAATGTGATCACCATGGCTGAGCTATGCCTAGCAGGTGTAAGCATTACTTAAATGTAAACGCTAAGCAGAATTGTGAACTGGTAAGCGAAGCCTACATGGTGTAAGCACCTTTTCGTTTAACCGTACATTAGCATAGCTTAATGTCACGCAAACCCACTTAAAGCTACTCAAAACTGCCTTAACCACTCTGTATCCAACAGTCCTTGTTCTGCTTAGCAACAAAATAAACAGCCATTGCAGGTCTTGAACCCAGGACCCTGTGCACTATAGTCACAGCAGTTAACCACTAAGCTATCTGAGCTGTGAAAACGTCTGTTGTTTTTCAAATACATAATTCAGTACACATACTGAATCATAGTGAACAACTGCTCTACTTCAATTGTTTAGTACTTGTAAGTGAAAAAGGTGTTGAATCAGTCATGTTCTTATATGTAAATATACACATATCAGATTAATATGGTGAGATACATCTGAGAAGGTATATACAACTCTCATGTTTGCACATAAAAGGATATAGAAATATGTTTATACATATGATATATATATATATATATATATATATATATATATATATATATATATATACACATATTCATACACACATATATATCTATATATATTTCTATATATTTCTCTCTCTCTCTCTCTCTATATATATATATATATATACATACTCATACACACATATATATCTATACATATTTCTATATATTTCTCTCTCCCTATATATATATATATATATATATATATATATATATATATATATATATAAACATAGGCCCATGACATGTAGTGGAGTCATACCTCAGCACCATAACTCTCAAGCAGTTAGTGCAAGGGAACGTAATGTATGTATTGCAGTTATAAATGTAGAATGTTGCTACAGTGACAGGGGTTGTGTCAACATACATGTTGGGAAGGAAGGCTCTTCTGAAACTGACATGTGTGCTATCAGTAACTGATAGACATCATAAAATCATCATAGTGAAGTACCACACAAATCACAGTAATTATCCTATGGAATACAGAAGCAATATGAGCAATAAACATGGACAGTCTGAAACAATCTGGTCAGTCAGGTGGTATACACAGAACGCCTTAGTGCAAGAAATATGGAACAAGCCTGACAGAGCGGATGTTTAGAGTCATGAAAATGGAGATATGGCACAAATACTAGACTAGATAAGCTCACACAGTTGATGCAGTCACATCCACCTGTCTGTCCTAACACATTAACTGGAGGAGCAGAAATATCCCAAGCCACACACTTCACACTAGTTAGTGACATACATCTTCACACCAGCCCACTGCTTTGTCAGAAATACACAACACGTATGGTGGCCAGGCAACAGTACATCTGACAAAATATCTGGACATAACATCACACTAGGTTAAATATACTGCACTGCTAGGCATGTCACCAAGCACTGTCCACACTACAAGCAGACTGCCACAACACTAACCCAATTTACCTACAGGGGAATACACATGTAATTGCAAATATAACAGGCACTACAGGCATGTAACAGCACGGAGTAACAGACACTAGTGTGAAAGTGCATACCCAGAACCGATCTCAACACACAGTCACAGTCACATAATGGTAAGCCTAGGTAATAGTACCATCTATGGTCTGTATGAACAAAAGTCATAATCATGTTTGCCACTCACACACTAGCCCTACATATACTGGCCCAATTCAAATTGTAGTCTAATGCCTGACTGTGGTACGGGACATGTCTCAGTCTAGCCCTACAAACATACAGACTGATAAGGTATCAGAAACTGGAGCATCATGCACCGTCAGATAGAACAGGACCAAGAACACTGATATCTACCCCAGTCTGTAACAGGTCAAATAACATGATCACAATACACTGCTACATAATACAGACACTCTGTCAACAATCACCATAAGTACACACTACTGTACAGACTCCCACAGAATATCCAGGTTTTGTCCTCAACTATTAGGCCTCCTATACATTACATGTCTGGAAGTCTGATATATCACTGGCTTGATATCAGGAATTATGTCATTAAATAATGGTATACTGTACATATCCACCTCTTACTGCATGACATATGAACAAAGGGTGACAGACTTGGGGGACAGAGGCACAAACACAGGGCCATTATTGACATATTGCAGTTATACACTGAGAACATTGCTGGTGTAACAGGGTTTGTTGTGAAATATCTCTTCTGAGGGATATGAAGTCAGTAACACACATGGATGTTACCATTCACTGACTGCAATCAGAGTAGCCTACTGCATTTATGAAGACAGAAAATGTTTGAGTAACACACCAAATCTCAGGCTTCAAACTCTGGCAAGTCTGCAGATAGCCCTACAGGTGAGAGTTTTCTCAACCACATAACACTGTCATGCCAGACTTTAAATAATGCAGAACAGCCATATTCACACAAACCCTGTTAAACCAACATTACTTCAAATGTAGAACAGCAATACTTACATTCTGTTCCCATGTCTGGAACACCCCCCCTCCAGTTTTTTGGCCTGTCTCCACAGTGTTTGTTGTAAGAGGTATTTCCAACTACCCTCTGTGATGCTGTTTGTCACACACCCACATGAAGTCCTGCTCATAATGAGGGAGAAGGGCCAACACCCACTTGCACTGCTTACTTATAGGGGTGTGTTTCCATGCAATTGGCTATAGGAATGATACCACAGGTGTTCCACATGCAATTAGCAAGTGGAGGACTCCAATTCGTGCACAGGCCATCAGCTAATCATGAGCATTACCTACCAAAGTCAAGCTGCTGCCTATGCAAAACAGATGCATTTTTCCACATCTACCAGAGAGGGGGTGAGAGAGAGACAGGGGGAAAGAAAGAAAGGAAGAGAGAAAGAGCCAAGCATGTGTGTGTGTATGATCTGTGGGTAGAGAGAGATCTCTGGGTATTACAATGATTGCTTATATATATATAAATGTATGGCTGTGTATTGTCTACAACAACCTATGGCATTGCACAGTTATCGCAAACGCCACAGCTATTGCAAGTGCCACGGAACTTACAGGACTGAGACTTGGCCAAAGGGTTATTTCAACGTGACTAACAGTAGGAGTGGTAATATGGGCAATGAGAAGTGCAGTATGTGTGTGTGTGTGTGTGAATGGGCCATAAATCATTCCTCTGGAAACACACACACACACACACACACACACACACACACACACACACACACACACACACACACAACTTTACATTTGACAGGACTGAGTATACAAATGCTACATGAATACTGTTTTTTACTATTGTGTTACACAGTTATCACAAGCACCACAGACACTATAGAGCTGAGGACTACCAAAAGGAATGTCTACAGTGACTGACATCTGCACATCATGTGATATCGGCCAATTGGATGTGTAGTGAGAGGGACAGGCCTTATAATGGAATTTTATCTGTCACTGTATCTCTCTTCCCCACATCTCTGTGTGTGTATGTTTGAAATATTACAGTGTGTTAGTGTGTTGGCCTTGGGTATGTGTGAGTATTCCTATCCAATGTGTATGTGAAGCATAAATGGTGTACAATTTGGTGTGTGTGTGCACAGACATCTGCAAATGACAGATATGTATAGTCCACTGTGTTGTCAGATAAGGGCTTCATTTCTCTTAGTGTAGGAGCATGCTCAATATGACCTTTGTATTGAGTGTGTGAATCCATTTCAGGTAGGATTGTACTCCAGTCCAAGGTTTGGTGTTCTCAACCTACAGATAGCAACCTGTTTCTGCAGGATATCTGTAGATAGGTTGACAATATGGAGTCACAATGGGCGACAGATAGGGGGATACTGTAACTATTGCTGTCCGTGCTGCTTGTGTTACAAGGTTGGTGTTAGCAGAGATATTCAGACATATGTACTGTTTTACACTGTGATGTATTATGTCATTGACTACTGACAGATATCATTATTTGCTCACAGTTATTTACTGGGAAATATAAGATGAATGAAGCTGAGTCGAGTATTGTGGTCCTCAGCCTACACATTCTTGCACACTCCTGCCATTCTGCAGGGGTAGCTACAGACACTTGCTGATGGGTCTGTGTAAATGGTCCAGCACCTTGGTAGTATGGTGGCTGAAGATTCCCTTGTTGTACATATATCAACTTGACAGAATGGCCATATCCTGCTGTGGCCATACCTCTCAGCTGTAAAGATTCACCCAGATTACCCAGAAGCAGGGCTCATATATCTGGTCAGTTCCCCTTAACATTACAGTTTATGAGCAGGTTTGTAGCCACCCATTACTGGGTTTACAGGCAGGGGTAGTATGCACACACATCAGAGTATGACTTCACGCACTCCATGATGTCCATGCATCTACACCCCACCCCAATCTGTTATTCTATCCTCATCCTAACATTATGCAAGCAAAGTCTGGGAAATATCCCTATAGTTGGCCCTTCATCCCAGCAGTATTCATGGATTTGTCCCCAGTTCATGCAGTAGGACATGGGGGGCATGCTACTGGGATTTGTCAATATTGCCTTTCATTTGTGTTCTGTTGACTGTGTTAGTTTGTTATTTGGGATCCCATGAAATACCATGCATTGGCACTACGGGTGAGGTACAGACCTTTGACAGAGGACTGTAGGCCATTTGGTAGTAATGCAGGCCATCTGTAGCAGGCCAGTGCATTCTGTCACTCCTATATTCCCAGGCTGCGAGCCAGTGGATTCCCCTGGGGTGACAGAGTAAGTGTTTGACGTGTTAATGGCAACAGTTTCTGTACATATTGACCCATTGGTCTGGATGCATGCAGGGTGCTTCTTACAGCTAAGGATACACCTGCATAAAACACCTCTTCAGCATGCTGCATTCTGTGGATATTTTGTGGGGTCATACTGTACTCATTCCCAACAGCAAGGATATGACCTGTGATAAACCTGTGGCTGACGGTGGGGTGAGCTGAGTGCATGTGTGATATGGAAGCTACTTGCAGCTGACTCATAGATATACCTGGGACATTCCCCTTATGCTGTCTTGTAGAGGGACATTGGCAGTCTCTCATTACTTCATAAATGCGCCTTTTGTGGTCTGCCAGTGACTGTCCTGACTACATCAGCATTCCATACTACACAGTCAACTAATGTGCTGCTAACCTGTATGTACAATTCCAAAGTTGTGTGCAGTTGACAGTTACATTTTATGCACTCGGTCTAGGGTACTTCCACCTGTGTATGTATGGGCCCACATTCATGGCATGTCCATCTTTCAGACAGTGACTATGGACGACTGCTGACATGGGTATTGCTGAGAAGCATTGTGGTTGGCACTGCAGTTGTCAGAACATGGCCCTGTCATCCACAGTACTACCCATAGGCCACCAAGACACAGCCCTCCATGCCTAAAAGCTGACCACTTCTACACAATATTGAACACACAACAACCTAACACATGGACCCCTGCATATCGTACATATGCAACAATCTATCCTGTAAATTGGGCCAGCTCGGGTAATCTGTGCTCCACTGTTATTACACCTCACACTTACATGTTACTGCATTTCTACATGGGATTGTGGGGGTGGGGGGCACACCTGATGACTTTAAACATTTGCTATGACTGTACTGATATTTCAGGTACTCTGTTGGCTTCCATTTCATTTTGTATTCTGACCTATCATGCAGACTGGAGGGATATCAGTAGTGTACAGATCTTAAGTTTTATTGACCTACATTTCAGTTTCAGACTTCTTACCCTTCAGAACCGACATACAACTGCCAGACCTGTTGTAGTTTGTCTGTGTAGGTCTGGAGGGGGGCTGTTAACCAGTGCCATCAATTGGAGGCCTTAGACCAGTCTTTCTTTACAGTCATCTACACCTTTCCTGCTGGCTGAGGCTGGTGGTAGGTATGTGAGCCGCACTGACAAGCATTTGTGTGTCCTATGGACACACATTTGGCCCACCACATGTACTGCAGTGGATTTGTCACCTTGTCTCGTACTGCCTAGTATGTTGACAGCAGTATTTGTTATGGATTTCATGCTGCCCATATAGGTGTCCACTATTTGCTGCCATCCCATTCAGCCACCCGATTCCCTTGCATGCTCACATCCATACCATAGATACAACTATCAGAACATACTACTCCATTCAGCAATTGATAGGAAAACTGACTTACCTTGTGGCTGTGCCAGTACTGAGGATGATGCTGGAGGGCTGACTATGTCGGATGCACATAGTACACTCCCTATACATGGTCAAGCACAGGTAGTGTCATGTTTGGCATCCCTTTTACTGTATGTGCGAGTCAGAGAGAGGTGTCATTCCCAGGGGCCTTACTGTGTCAGTGAGTGTATGTGCTATGCGTTGTCTCTTTGCCAAGGCATGGGATGCTGGGCACGCCTCATTCTGCCTACATGGGCAGGCTCAGGTAGTTCCTCCCCCGAGTCACTCTGTGCCTGTGATGGCCTTGGCAATGGTGGGGGGCTGTGTGGCCTTGCCCTGTGCTGCTCCTGCTGCAGCTGTTTCTGCAGGATCATATTGTGTAGCATGGTACATACTATGAACATTTGTGTACATGTAGCTAGAGAGTACTGAAAGGCTTCACAAGATATGTCCAAGCAGCGGAACTGTGACTTGAGCATCCCAAACACATGCTCTATTATGATTCTGGTTTGTGCGTGTGCCTCATTATGGAGTTCTTGTTCGGGTGTGTGTGCATTTCTGAGGGGTGTCATCACCCATGGCTCCAGTGCGTAACCAGCATCCCCCACTAGGTGGCCATATGGGATGTCCCCACTGGCAAATGACTGGTACTGCTGTGTCATATGCCAGATGTGGGAGTTGTGATAGCTTCCAGGGCTGCCAGCACACACATTCAAGATAATGCCCTGGGCATCGCACACGACCTGGCAGTTGGAGGGGAAGCCCTTGGGGTTTATGTAGACCCTATCCTGCTCTCCAGGTGGTGCTTTGATGTGTATGTGCGTGCAGTCTATAGCACCCACTACTTCAGGGTATTTTGCTATTTGGTGGAAGAGACGCATATTGCTGGTCAATGCCTCACGGGTGTTGAGGAAATATATGTGCTCACCAGCATGTGCTGACATGGCATCCAGGAACTGGTGGAGTACCCTGGATGCTGATGCCTGTGAGATCCCCATGATATCCTCAGTTGGCCTTTGGAAGGTACATGTGGCTAGTACTCTTAAGGCTACACATATCTTGGTATCCACTGGGATGGGTTCCCCTCTGTTGGTTGTGTGTGTGAGATGTGGCTGGCACAGCTCAACAATTTGCTGTAGAATGTCCCTGTCCACCCTATAGCACTCCACTATCTCCAGCTCATGTAGCCCATGGTAGGTTACCCTGGGTCTGTAGACTCTTCTCCTTCTACTCACTGTGGGTTGGTCATCAGCATTCTCATCCTCACCACCCTCAGCCTCTTGCACAAATTGATGTATGAGAACGACAGCAGCCCCTAACATTTTGTTAGTTTTGTCAGGTAAGATTTACCCATCTGTGTACACTGGTTGTGTACAGTTTGTATGAAAAACCAGACTGAAAGGTGGTTGCATAGTTTATAATAGTGTGCTAGGCTGTTCCATGTGTAATTGGCTGATTCTGATACATTTCACCTGCCAGCTATGCTAGTTCTCCTTGATTGCCTTCCTACTGCTGCCTTCCCTTCCCATTGGCTTCCCGTTTAAGCCCCGAGGCGTGCCACGCATACCCAGTGCTCAGATGTGAACAGAGCGGCTATTTCCTGGGGGTTTTTTTTGTTTAAAACACGGTGCACAGCGCGCACACCCATTTAGGCAATGTACACAGTGCTCAGGAACATCTGACACACACCTTTCCTTAGCTGTGCTTAGCTAAGGGCAAACACGAGCCACAGAGCTCCAATGAGCTTACAGCAAGTATGACACACACCCTTATGAAGTCTTCGGCTCTTAGACTTGCACTGTTGTACTGCTGCACCTACACAGTTGGTTACAAACTAACTCTGAGAGGAAATCTGTGATTCAGTATCAATCCCCTCATTTACATAAAACAGAATGCTAATTCATAGTTACCACACTCACACTCAGCCTCCCCCCTTAGCAATCACTATTCCCTGGTATAGTTGTCTTATTTATGCCATTGACTATCATGGCAAAATGCTGATTTGGATTTAAAAACTTATTTCCAACTTTTTTTTCTTATTTTTGGCCCGATCCCATTTGCGGAACGCTGCCCTACTCTTAAACGGCTGAAATCGGCCAAAAAAAAAGTTATTTTTTACAATTTTGCAACTATTTATCATGCTAATGGCCATATATCTGGCCATTGGCATGCCTACTCCATTGAATATATGCTTTCTTTGGAACTGTCATGCCTCCGTTTTGTAATTTGCAGACATGTATTTGGTTAGTAACTGAATATATTTCTGCAGGTTACACTGTTCCTGCACAGATGCCTCCCTGTTTCCCGGATCAGTAATTCACCTCATTTGCATGGTTTTCAACTGCAAATGGAGTAATTAGCATATAGCAGTGGTGTCCGTGCATGAATAGTGTAGGAGTGCTCGTGCACATCCCAGGAGCTTGTTCCTGGATTGCTCATCGGCCGTATTGTGTGCAGCAGCTCTTGCATTATTCCTGCACACCGTGCAGAGCTTGCTGAATCCTGGGGATTGTTTACTGAAGAAGCCTGTTGAAGAAAGCATATAAATTATTTGACACTAAAACAGTGTAGTTTTGCCTCACATTATCAGTTTGGCATTACCCATTTGGTATTTGTGTTTTTTAGTTGAAACTGCAGATAAAATGTTCCTCATACTTTCACAATTAGTCAAAGCAAACTTTAACATATGATCTTGACAATTCAAAATTCTGAAAATGAAAGTTGCAGAACTATATATTTTTTCCCATACATATCAATAATTTTCCCAACCTTATCAGAAAGGATTGGAATAGCAACAGTGGAATCACAACTAGAGCTACAGCTGCTGGGTTAGGTTTGGGAATACTGTATACAAATTTAAAAGACTGAGGAAATGTATAGATTCTGTCTGCCTTTTTAGGGACAGATGGCTATCAGGATAAACTGCAGGCAGTAATATACACATCCACTAAAGCAGAGAGAACAGGAGGAATGGGTGTATGGTCTGGAAATCCTTCTTTAACAACTCATAGTATTTTTTGAGGGACTGAGAAACCTCAGTGTTCTCCCACTGAAAACAATGGCACATTCCAGCAACAGACTCAAGAGAAAGTGAAAACCCCAGAGGTAGAATCAGAAACTGAATTCTCCTCTGAGTCTGAATCAGAAATCTGAGGGAAAAAAATATATCCGTCCCTGCATCTTCCTGTACAGATTCAGAATTCTGAATCTCTCTTTATTTTGCCAGAAACAACTTTACAGAAGGAGAAGCCCGTCCCACTTGATTTTGGATGTAAAGGTTTTTTTTGATTTGGCCAAGGGAAGTGTTTCCCTTGGTTGAATCGGACGTTCGACAATTTAACTGTCGATATTACAAGATTGAGCTTTAGTTATTCGATTAACTAAACCTTCAATGCTGTAATATAGACACTAAACATGAGTGGTCTGAGACACAACACATGGCCACAGCAGAGTTACCTACCTGAGGCTGAGGCAAATATCTAGCGTGATGTGATGGCAAAAGCTGTTTCTTTATTTTTTTTTCTTTTTGTGGCTAGAAGAAGGACCAACCATGCGAACGTTAGACTGTTTCATGGTAAAGCCGAAAATGGTGCCTTTTTCCTGGAGATGACAAGCAGTAAATACCAGTAAATACTACCAAAGTTACTTTTTTGACAGAAAAAACACAATAAAAAGCACTTTAAAGCACTATGCCTGTCCCACAAAAGTAAATAAACACAATTTCACCTCAGGAAAAAAACAGTTACTTTACACTACTTTTAAACTGACAGGAAAAATGAGCACTACATTTAAAAGTATGTTATAGTCTCATGACAGTGCATTGACATACTGGTTAAGGTGTTTGCCTTTCAGACACAAGTTACAGGGTTTGATTCTGACATTGGGTAATTGGCTATGCTTAAAATAGCCCACAAGGGCAGTTAGCCTAGTACTAATTTATGAACCTATAACCTTCCTGAAGTGGAAAGCTATAAAACAGCAACACAAATAAGAAAATGGAAGCCCTCCCCAAAGAGAAATTGTCTGTCCAGCAATGGAACAGCACAAGTTAACTGTCAGTCATCGAAAGCCTCACAGAAGCGTACTCTTCAGTGTCAACAAAGCTCTAAAGGGCTTTGTGTTCAAACTTATGTTTTAATCAGTTCAACTTGAGCTGCTCGACAGTTTGACAAACAGACGGTGCCCTAAAGCTTTGGAAACTGTCTGGTTGTTAATATCCTTGGCAGGGTATAACCCAATAGCTAAGGCCACTGCAGCAGATCAATATGATAAAGATCAAAGAAGAAATATAAATCCATCAAATGCCTTATTTCTAACAAACTTTTGTGCACCTGAATTTTCATCAGACAAAATGTGGCCCACTGTATAGGTTTGAAATGGCCATCTAACCTTGCAATGTTTATATTTGCAGTTAAAAGGTAATGAACCTCCTATATTTGAGAAGAGAATGATTTATGTGGGGAAATAAGTATTTCCCTTACTGAAATAACACAAAATCTACGGATGGGAAAAGATGCACTTTTGAAAGACTGATTGTACGTTTATCTTTATTAAAAATGTAAGATAAAAACCAAAAGGACCCAATGAGGAGGCTGTAATTTCCAGTTTAAAAACACAGTTCTAATCCACAGAAAAGAAGCACAAGCACTTTCATAGATACAAATTCCACTTGTTCAGATGCTAACAACTATTCAAACAGATATGGTTTAAATACACATACAGAAACACCTGAAATAATCAAATAGTGACATCATCTTAAAGCTACACTCATATAAAAATTCAAGACCAAAAATATTATACATCTACCTGCCCTATATTTCAGTTACACATTTAAATACAGTACTTAAATGTTAAAAAAATGTGTAAAAACATTACCATAAATACTCTATAAAATGTATATCCCAGCCACTGGGGATGCACAAGCCAGTGCATTTCTTTGAGCCGCCCTCTCCAAAGCAAAAAACACAGCATCAATGGGACCAGACGGTGTCCCGGGCTGCGTCCTACATGAACTCCAAGAAGAGCTAAACCCAAACATAAAACTACTGTTCAATCTCAGCCTTACTACAGGATATGTACCCAAAGAGTGGCGTACAGCAACAGTGGTCCCTCTCCACAAAGATGGTGCCTCAACGGATCCTGAAAACTATCGCCCCATAAGCCTGACTAGCCTGGTCTGCAAAGCTATGGAAAGGATCATCATGGACCTCATAAATAAAGATATTGGGGACCTACAGACACTGGATCCTACCCAGTTCTGCTTTGTTAAGGGCAGATCCTGCCTCTTAAACCTGGTCAAGTTCTTTGAAACAGTCACCAAGGCCAGTGACGAGGGGAAGGTGGTCCACACAGCCTACCTGGACCTCGCAAAAGCCTTCGATATAATACCCCACTCGGGCATTATAGATAAGCTCACCAGCTTAAATATAAATCCCTATGTCACTAGATGGGTTGCAAACTGGCTCAAGGACAGAACCCACATGGTTAGAATTGCTGGAGCCATGTCAGACTCCAAACCAGTTACAAGTGGCGTCCCACAAGGCTCAGTCCTGGGACCTCTCTTGTTCAGTCTATATTTCTCGGAGGTACAGGCCAACATGGAAGGACTGTGGCTGACCAAGTTCGCAGATGACTGCAAACTAGGCGCCATAATCGACTCTCCAGCAGACACAAGCATCCTACAAAAGGGCCTCATAGAAACAGACAACTGGTGCCAGAGCCATGGCCTCAAGCTAAACGCCAAAAAGTGTACAGTCATCCCCTTTGGCAAAAAGAAAGTGCCCACAAATTATCACATAGGTGGTAATCCATTAAGTACGGAAGAAGTAATTAGGGACCTGGGGACCCAAGTTGATAGCAATCTCTCATTTGAAAACTACGTGGCCAAAGTGGTTAGAAAAACATTTTATATAGCCCACCTAATCATGAAGGAATTCACATCTAGATCAGGGGAGGTCATCGTGCCTCTTTACTCATCCCTCATCAGGCCCACAATTGAGTACAATGCCCCTTTTGGGAGGTACCTTACCAGACACCTGCAGCAACTGGAAAGACCCCAAAAGTACCTCACCAAGAGGATCAAAAGGCACAAACAGATGCCATATGCTGCCCGGTTAAAGAAACTCCAGCTCTACTCAGTGGCATACCGCCTGCTCAGAGGCGATCTGTGCCTGACGTATAAAGCCATGTCCAACCCGGAATTAATGGACATGCTGCACCTCAGAAAATCCAAATCCCATTGAGCTACGCGCTCGAGTGATTTTAAACCTCAGCACTGAAATAAATAGGACATGCTGGAGGGACAGATTCATAACCCAGAGGCTCCCTTCACTCTGGAATAAAATCCCAGTCCAGGTTAGGCAGAGTCCCTCATTGACTCTCTTCAAGAGGAATCTTGATGAGTGGATGGGAGATCGTAGGTTTACCCCGGGTATCATTTCTGTGTCACTGTTAGACAGAGGCACAGTATACTAACCTCGAAAAATGGCATAGCAAAATTCATTTAAAATGGGTGGCGAAAGCCAAACACACTCTGGCTAGGCTTATAAATGCCCTAGGGCAGATAGCCTAGTATGAACCTATGAACCTAAGCCTGGATAAATGGGAAGGGTTGCGTCAGGAAGGGCATCCGGAGTAAAACTTTGCCAAATCATTCATGCAGGCAGTAGTAAATATTTACATACCGGAAAGGTCGAGGCTCACGTTAACAATGACCGCCACCAGTACTGTTAGCCAACAGGGTGCTGGCGGAAATTGGGCTACTGTTGGCCGAAGGAGGAGAAGAGGGGGAAGGCATGGCCGAAGGCAGGAAGAGAGGAGAAAGGCTAGGACTGTGGTAGTGAGGGTCGGAACTTTAAATGTTGGCAGTATGACTGGTATAGGAAGAGAGCTAGCTGATATGATGGACAGAAGGAAGGTTGGTATATTGTGTGTGCAAGAGACCAGATGGAAGGTGAGTAAGGCTAGGTGTATCAGAGGTGGGTTCAAATTGTTTTATCATGGTGTGGATGGGAGGAGAAATGGCGTAGGAGTTATCCTGAAAGAACAGTATGCTAAGAGTGTTTTGGAGGTAAAAAGAGTGTCGGATAGAGTGATGTTTATGAATCAGGAAATTGATGGTGTAATGATGAATGCTGTTAGTGCATATGCTCCACAAGTTGGGTGTGCGATGGATGAGAAAGAAAAATTTTGGATTGAGTTAGATGAAGTGGTGATGACTGTATCCAAAGGTGACAGAGTGGTGACTGGAGCAGATTTCAATGGGCATGTTGGTGAAGGGAACAGAGGGGATAAAGGAATGCAGAAAGTCAGATGGTAGTGGATTTTGCGAAAAGGATGGACATGGCTGTGGTGAATACGTATTTTAATAAGAGGGAGGAGCATAGGGTGACATACAAGAGTGGAAGAAAATACACATAGGTGGATTACATCTTATGTAGGAGGGCCAGTTTGAAGGAGATTGGAGACTGTAAAGTGGTGACCGGGGTTAGGCAGCATAGGATGGTGGTTTGTAGGTTGACGTTGGTGATCAAGAATAGGAGGAGGAGTGTGAGGGCAGCACCAAGGATCAAATGGTGGAAAGTGAAAAAGGGTAATTGTGAGGTGGAGTTCAGGGATGAGTTAAGACAGGTACTGGGTGGCAGTGAAGAATTACCAAATAGCTGGGTAGCTACAGCAGAGCTAATAAGGGAGACAGCTAGAAAGGTGCTTGGTATGACATCTGTACAGAGGAAGGACGACAAGGAGACATGGTGGTGGAGTGAGGAAGTACAGGAGTGTATACAGAGAAAGAGGCTGGCAAAAGAAGTGGGATTGTCAGAGAGATGAAGAAAGTGGACAGGAGTATAAAGAGATGAGGTGCATGGCAAAGAGAGAGGTGGCGAAGGCTAAGGATAAGGCATATGAAGAGTTGTATGAAAGGTTGGACACTAAGGAGGGAGAAAAGGACCTGTACCGATTGGCTAGACAGAGGGACCAAGCTAGGAAAGATGTGCAGCAGGCAAAGGTGATAAAGGCTAATGAGGGAAACATACTCACAAGCGAGGAGAGTGTATTGAGCAGATGGAAAGAGTACTTTGAGGGGTTGATGAATGAAGAGAATGAGAGGGAGAGAAGGTTGGATGATGTGGGGATAGTGAATCATGGCATGCAATGGATTAGCAAGGAGGAAGTAAGGATAGCTATGAAGAGGATGAAGAATGGAAAGGCTGTTGGTCCAGATGACATACCTGTGGAAGCATGGAGGTGTTTAGGTGAAATGGCAGTGGTGATTTTAACCAGATTGTTTAATGAAATCTTGGAAAATGAGAGTATGCCTGAGGAATGGAGAAAAAGAGTTTTGGTAACGATTTTTAAGAATAAGGGTGATGTGCAGAGCTGTAGTAACTACAGAGGGATTAAATTGATCAGTCACAGCATGAAGTTATGGGAAAGAGTAGTGGAAGCTAGGTTAAGAAGGGAGGTGATGATTAGTGATCAGCAGTATGGTTTCATGCTGGGAAAGAGCACTACAGATGCGATGTTTGCTCTGAGAGTGCTGATGGAGAAGTACAGAGAAGGTCAGAAGGAGTTGCATTGTGTTTTTGTAGACATAGAGAAAGCATACAACAGGGTGCCTAGAGAGGAGTTGTGTTATTGTATAAGGAAGTTGGGAGTGTCAAATAAGTATGTAAGAGTGGTACAGGATATGTATGAGGGTGGTGTGACAGCGGTGAGGTCTGCGGTGGGAGTGACGGATGCGTTTAAGGTGGAGGTGGGATTACATCAAGGATCAGCTCTGAGCCCTTTCTTATTTACAATGGTGATGGCCAGGTTGACAGACAAGATCAGACAGGAGTCCCCGTGGACTATGATGTTTGCAGATGACATTGTGATCTGTAGTGAGAGTAGGGAGCAGGTGGAGGAGACTCTGGAGACAGGGAGATATGCTCTAGAGAGAGAAGAGGAATGAAGGTCAGCAGGACTAAGACAGAATATATGTGTGTAACTGAGAGGGAGGACAGAGGAATGATGAGGATGCAGGGAGTACAGTTGGCGAAGGTGGATGAGTTTAAATACTTGGGCTCAATAGTTCAGAGTAATGGTGAGTGTGGAAGACAGGTGAAGAAGAGAGTACAGGCAGGATGGAGTGGATGGAGAAGAGTGTCAGGAGTGATTTGTGACAGAAGAGTACCAGTAAGAGTGAAAGGGAAGGTCTACAAGAGGGTAGTGAGACCAGCTATGTTATATGGGTTGGAGACAGTGGCACTGACAAAAAGGCAGGAGTTAGAACTGGATGTGGCAGAGTTAAAGATGTTAAGATTTGCACTGGGTGTGATGAGGGTGGACAGGATTAGGAATAAGTATATTAGAGGGTCAGCCCAGGTTGGAAGGTTTGAAGACAAAGCCAGAGAGGCAAGATTATGTTGGTTTGGACATGTGCTGAGGAGGGATGCTGAGTATATTGGGAAAAAGATGTTAAGGATGAAGCTACCAGGTAACAGGAAAAGAGGAAGGCCTAAGATAAGGTTTATGGATGTGGTGAGATAGGACATGCAGCTGATTGGTGTGACAGAGCAAGATGCAGAGGACAGGAAGAAATGGAAACAGATTATCCGCTGTGGCGCCCCTAACGAGAACAGCCGAAAGAAGATGATGATGACTATAAAATGTATATAATTATTTACTATGTATACAGATTGCGCATGATTTTATCTGGTAAAAGGTCTTTTCTTTAATTTTCTTTATTAATAAGAAAGTTAATTTAAGTGCTTTAGCCAAACATGTGAATGAAACTAATTCTGAACACACGTTAAGTTTTTAGTTATTAGTAGGGTATCTGAGAGTATTAGAGGTGGTGACATACGAAATGTCACAGAAAATTTAGAAGCAGAATGGATAGTAAGGTTGAGAACCAATGCTGATTTTGGAATGAATGAGTATGTTCCCCTCAAGCCTTTATTAAAAAAAAAAACATTTACCAGGTGAAATCATGTGCAATACATAGTAAATAATTATATACATTTTATAGAGTATTTACAGTAATGCTTTTACACAATTTTTAAAATTTAAGTACTGTAATTAAATGCGTAACTGAAATATAGGCAGGTAGATATATAGTATTTTCGGTCTTGAATTTTTTTTTATATGAATGTAGCTTTAAGATGATGTCACTATTTGATTATTTCAGGTGTTTTTAAACTGGAAACTACAGCCTCCTCATTGGGTCCTTTTGGTTTTTATCTTATTAATGGTTTTTGCTTCGTCTTTGGACCTGGTTATTCACAGTGTGTGACGACAGTTTTTTTTTTTTTTTTTTTTTTTTAATTAAAAATTTATTTTCTATGTAGTGTGCTAACTGAGTCATCTTAAATAAATGCATAATTTTATACACATGACACACATAAGTTCAAGATAAAACACCATGAGATAATATATAGGTAACAATATAAAAATGCATACTAGACCATCAATCAAAACTGATTTTAGTTTAGACACAGTGAGACATCTAAATTTTAGTGTAGACACAAAATCATTATTTAATCTCAAGGACAGAGATGCACCCAAATATTTTCCCAGTCACCACCAGACACATTTCTCAAGCTGCCATCCAAAATAAGTTTTAAAATCATGTATGACACAAGTGCTTTAACGTTTGAGCAGTCTCATTTTTTCCTGCCAGTTAATTATTAGCATTGGTTACATGTTCAATATATATAGATTCCCTTTAGTTTTACCAATGTACTATATTTACATATGCACTACACCAAGTAAACAAAGCAATATATACTGTTTATATAAACTTAAAAAAGCCACTCACTTCAGCCCGTCCTAGGATGTAGTAATTATCAACGGTCTATCCAGCTGCACACTAAAGTTGCCCTTTTGATACATTTGAAGCCGGATGTGAGACAGCTAATAAAACAAAGAAAGGAAATCCATGTAAGTAACATTTTGGATACTCCACACCACTCACCCAACCCAAAAAAGTACTGATTAAGCTTCTATTTATTGTAAACTTCAAACATGGTTTGTTAAATACTAATCCGAAGCTACCTACCTTTAAACATATTTAAAAAGCATGACACTATTTATCAGAACATTACAAATAAAATGCAGATCAAGATTACTGGATGTGCTGAAGCACTATAATACTTTTGGGGTTGCGGGCAAGATTGTGACAGAACAATAAACAGCATACTGACCCAACTCCAAGGCTCTCCTAGCCCTTTCACCTCCAGTAGCATATTCTGCCCCATGATTTGTGCTTATAATTTAATTACTATGATATTCTATGCACTTCCATTAATAGATCAATAAGGAGATGGTTGACAAACAGTAGACTCCCTCTTATCTGGCCTCTCTTTAACCAGCCATCAAATTTCTGCTGTACCCCTAGCAAAAGACAACGGGGAAGAACAACATTTCCATCTCCTCTGGGCAAAGTAATGACAGACATTTGAGTTTTAGACTTCATATTCATTAGAAAAATACATACCAATACAAATCCTGTTATCGTATCTGACTTCTAACCCATAAATTCTACTTTGTATGCTTTTTCTGGATTAACCAGCCATTCGTTTATCCAGTCTAAGGTCTGGTCCCAGTGAAACCGGATACGAAGGAGTCTAGTGTATATAACTAATATACTTTTTGATTGTCAATAATTCTTTTGCTGTATCTTCCCGGTTGTTCTTTATGACATCGTAAAGTGCTGGCACTTAAAAAGACAGGATAGCTCCTTTGCATCAAACCAAATACAAATGTCATTCCGTAGTCATGTATCTTAAGGAGGCACTGGCACTGATGCAGCTTGTGTAGAAGGTACGAGTGTCCAATTTTCAGAAGTGAGCAAGTTAATTGCCTTCTGAAAAGACTGGAAGAATCTGAGCAAAGGGAGTTAATCTTTATATGATGGAATATAAATCTGAGTTACACCAAAAAGTTACTGCTAATTAAGGAAAAGAAACAGAAACTCAAAGTCACATAAATATCACAATAGAATACAGTAGACTTAACTTAATTTTTTTTCAGAAAATCCTTTTTTTTCATATTCAAAATTGCTAAATCTAAGTAAAATAAGTCTATGGAGCCCTTTAATTTACTTCATCCACTGATATCCTGAGAAAAAATGTAAGTAGAGGTGCTTTACTTTCAATACATTGCTCACATCAGCCATCTTCATGAGTATACAGGGATAAACCCCTAAATTCAACCCATGTGACCCTGGCCAGTTTACCAATTTGGGCATCTGCTAGAGCTGGTCTGGTACGAATAGCTGTGCCAGTCTTGGTGAGGAGGAGAGAATGCTGTTGGTTCACTTATTGAAAACTGGACAGCCATGATTGCACCAGAGGTATCTACCCTTACTGGGAGCAGCACTGGTGGTAGCGCTTGTGGGTAATTCTGTCAGCATGCTGTTGATGAAGTCATAACCACTGTACAGATGGGAGGTAGGCTCTCCATTACAGTGACTACAGACTGCCTATTCCCTAATACCCAAATGTCACCATTAAGGAGAATGAATGGGCTAACTAGACTCTTGCCTTAACAGGAAACAAATGGACCTTAGGGTTGTCACCCTGTCCAGGGAACAAATGGGCCTGGCTCTCACCCCAAAGAGGAATGAATGGTCTTACTGTGCTCAAGAAGTGGGGCTACTGGGCAATGCATGGGGGGACATTTTTTTAGGTTATACCCAAGTGTTATTTTACACTCATCCATAACAAATTACAGTTAATTTAACACCCTATCTCTATTAGAATAATTGTTTATAAACTTGCAGCTCCTAAGTAGCTTGGAGTAATTACATTTCCTAACTGTTATGGTACAATTTCACTTCTAGAACTGCTAGGTGATTTCCAGCATTGTATTATTCTACTGTAGCCAGCTCTCGGTCATCTACTTATATTCAAATCTGGTTTAAAACTTACATTAAATCTCTCTTTAAAATGTTTAAACTAAGTGACTCTTAGTAAATTTCAAATCCTAGGATGTGGTAATGGTGTAGTTTCAAGCTTTAAATCCCTGTTAAAATAGTTTAGTTTAAGTGATACTGTATAGTTTGAGCAATCCACAGTTGACAACCTTAACATATAAATTGGGAGGTAACAATTAATAGGGGATCTTTCTCTCTTCTAAAAGTATTAACAGTTGTTCTTTACCTATATAATAATTATTCTCTTGTAGAACTATGGCAAACTATAAACTTCCCTAAACAGTGTTTTGCAAGTATACTTGTGATATGGACCACTTTTAAATTAGAATTTACCGTTCAGAATTTCACACTACAGGAGTCTAAAAGTACATACTATTCCAAAATATATCTCCTTAACTTACTGAAAATTAAGTACAGCAACATTTTTATTTCAGTCTTCATATTGAGAAACTATGGATTCATCTACAGGGCAAGTAGCAATATGGAATCAGTTATGGTCAGTTACGCTATCCTTACTCTACACATTTCAGCTTTATGATACCAAATTTATGATTTTATTTAATTCATACTTGCATATAACTAATGAAGCTTCATTTTTCCCGGGTCCTTCTCCTGTCTGTTTTATTTATTTATTTACTTAATTAATTTGGTTACCAGGGTGCAGCATGGATTACAACTAACCAACTGCAATCTCAGCCTGGGAAAATTATTATAAAAAAAATATTCCTGAATATCACAGAATTATTACAGAAGCAACACAAATTCGCAATCCTATACTGAATCAAAAATACAAACATTTGGAAATACATAAAAGTCAAATATTCAACAAACCTAGCTTTTATTTAGATATATATATATATATATATATATATATATATATATATATATATATATATATATATACAGTAATGTACAAATGAATCGTGGTTTCTGAGTGCACAGGATGATGGTAACATTAATGCAAATATTTATCTGCTTAGAAGCTATGAATATTTTTCAATGAAAGATCTAGGACAAACCATGTCATCAACAGAGAGATGACCCAGTAATAAACTGTGGCTTGTGGGACACACAGATTTGTTAAAAGTGAATGGTACTCTTCTTGTCACAGTCACAGCTATAGTCAAATAGTGTGCAATTATTGAATGAACTTCTTTTAAAGCCATATACTGTAAACTACCTCATAAGTTTTCAGCTTCAATGAAAATAAACCTGAATGCCTACAAATTGTTAGGCAATTTCTACTACTACTAAAATGTGTGTTTAAGCAGACAGTGTTACATCATGTTGGTTATAAATTTGGATATTGTAACTAAACTGTTTTGTTCAAAACATCATTTCAAAGCAGTGTCAACTGAACTGTTTGGTTAATACAATCTGTCATTCCATTTGTATTTAAAATGTATTACTGTTTATTTCAATATCACGATTTTGTAAGTGTTCAGACTGTAATATGACATTTGCTGGCTGCTTAATGTTCACCGTGCACAAGTGATGTCTACTTTTAAATTCAGTTAAAAAATATATCTGACAAAAAGCATCCTTTAAACACTCCCATTTTGGCTCTCACTAGCTTTTAAAGACAATTCCCAAATTATTTTTTGTAAATATATTTCTGTGCGCACATACACATGTGTGTGAGTGTGTGTGTGTGTGTGTGTGTGTGTGTGTGTGTGTGTGTGTGTGTGTGTGTGTGTGTGTGTGTGTGTATGTGTGCATATATACATATGTATATATACATATATATATATATATATATATATATATATATATATATATATATATGTAGACAATTAAAACAAAATAACAGAAAACTAAGTAAGACATCAAGGTGCCATAAGCCATACTCCAGCACCAGGAGTCTAGCTATGCCTTCAATGATGCCTTCTACAAGCAATGAAATTTACAAAGCCACATTTCAGTGTCAAACTATGTAACTAGCACAACAGGCATAAAAGTGAGGATGATAACAATACAGTAATTATTCCAAGCCACAAATACCAGCATAGTCAAGAAAAATAAATAAATTTATTGTTTCCTTGATAAAACAAAGAAAAGCATTAATCAAAGCAGTAGACTTCCTGGAAGCTGAATAATCCAGGAAAACAGAGCAAGCACACTCTATATCATACCTCTCAAATGTACAGATTTGGCAGAATATCCAGATTTTTGCCTCTGATTTTTGGTATATTTCTCATATAATTGGGTTTTTCTGGCAAAGAATTGCATTCAGAATACAACAGACATTTGAGATTCAGGCTTCATACCCTTCAAAAAATTCATGCTAACACAAAACCTGCTATTCTATCAAATTTTTTAATTTTGCAAAAGCAGCATTTAGAAATTGCCCCTATTTTTGTGCCTTTGTCATAGGTTCATAGGTAGGTACTAGGCTATTAGCCCAAGGGCCTACGTAAGCCTAGCCAGCAAGATACCATAGCTTTAATGTCCCCCATTATTGATTGTTTTGTCCAGATTTCTTGCTGTAAGAGGTTGAGAGGTATGGTGGTTCCTGATTTTAGGTCCGCTCCTCTTAAAAGTGGTGAATATTGGAGAAATGGTGGTAAATTTACACTTAATAAATAGTGATAGCAATTAGAATTATAGAGTTTAGTACATAAAATGTATATTAATTCAATTCTTTCACTCTGTCAATGTCTCATGTTAAAGTGTCCTTGATTGGCTGAGAGCTAGTGTACATCCTCATCACAAGTGACTGTTTACTGATTTGTAGCAACAAACCGCAGCACAAAATATGTAGATAAATGAATAAATTAATTAATAAAGTGCTAGACTTAGCTTAACGTTGCTAGATTGTCTCACAGTTTGTATCATTTATAGAATGGCTAACAAACAATTCAGTCACAGTTCTGAACAATTCACGAATCAGGAACATATCTCAACAATGACAAACCTAGCAATAATCAGGGGCAATCAGGGACACTTAAATTTTAGTAGGAGTAAGTTGAGACATTGACAGAATAACAAAATGCAAATTAATATATATTTTCCAAAAAAAAAGAAGTCTATAACTGTAATGATTATCATTATTTATTAAGCGCAATTTCACCATATTTTCATCAGTTTTCAGATTGGACAGGGGAGTAAGGCTAGGTGTATTGGAGGTGGGTTCAAATTGTTTTACCATGGTGTGGATGGGAGGAGAAATGGCATAGGAGTTATCCTGAAGGAACAGTATGCCAAGAGTGTTTTGGAGGTGAAAAGAGTGTCGCATAGAGTGATGTTTATGAAGCTGGAAATTGATGGTGTAATGATGAATGCTGTTAGTGCATATGCTCCACAAGTTGGGTGTGCGATGGATGAGAAAGAACAATTTTGGAGTGAGTTGGATGAAGTGATGATGACTGTACCCAAGGGTGAGAGAGTGGTGATTCGAGCAGATGTTAATGGGTATGCTGGTGAAGGGAACAGAGGGGATGAGAAAGTGATGGGTAGGTATGGTGTTAAGCAAAGGAATGCAGAAAGTCAGATGGTAGTGGATTTTGCAAAAAGGATGGACATGGCTGTGGTGAATACGTATTTTAACAAGAGGGAGGAGCATATGGTGACATAGAAGAGTGGAGGAAGATACACACAGGTGGATTATATCTTATGTAGGAGGGCCAGTTTGCAGAAGATTGGAGACTGTAAAGTGGTGACCAGGGAAAGTGTAGTTAGGCAGCATTGGATGGTGGTTTGTAGGTTGACGTTGGTGATCAAGAATAGGAGGAGGAGTGTGAGGGAAGCACCAAGGATCAAATGGTGGAAAGTGAAAAAGGGTAATTGTGAGGTGGAGTTCAGGGAAGAGTTAAGACAGGCACTGGGTGGTAGTGAAGAGTTACCAAATAGCTGGGTAACTGGAGCAGAGCTAGTAAGGGAGACAGCTAGAAAGGTGCTTCGTATAACATCTGGACAGAGGAAGGACAACAAGGAGACATGGTGGTGGAATGAGGAAGTACAGGAGTGTATACAGAGAAAGAGGCTGGCAAAGAAGAAGTGGGATGGTCAGAGAGATGAAGAAAATAGACAGGAGTATAAGGAGATGAGGTGCATGGCAAAGAGAGAGGAGGCGAAGGCTAAGGATAAGGCATATGAAAAGTTGCATGAAAGTTTGGACACTAAGGAGGGAGAAAATGACCTGTACCGAATGGCTAGACAGAGGGACCAAGCTAGGAAAGATGTGCAGCAGGTAAACGTGATAAAGGCTAATGAGGGAAACATACTCACAAGCGAGGAGAGTGTATTGAGCAGATGGAAAGAGTACTTTGAGGGGTTGATGAATGAAGAGAATGAGAGGGAGAGAAGGTTGGATGATGTGTGGATAGTGAATCATGACATGCAATGGATTAGCAAGGAGGAAGTAAGGATAGCTATGAAGAGGATAAAGAATGGAAAAGCTGTTGGGCCAGACGACATATCTGTGGAAGCATGGAGGTGTTTAGGTGAAATGGCAGTGGGGTTTTTAACCAGATTGTTTAATGAAATCTTGGAAAGTGAGAGGATGCTTGAGGAATGGAGAAAAAGAGTTTTGGTACCGATTTTTAAGAATAAGGGTGATGTGCAGAGCTGTAGTAACTACAGAGGGATTAAATTGATCAGTCACATCATGAAGTTATGGGAAAGAGTAGTGGAAGCTAGGTTAAGAAGGGAGGTGATGATTAGTGATCAGCAGTATAGTTTCATGCCAGGAAAGAGCACTACAGATGCGATGTTTGCTCTGAGAGTGTTGATGGAGAAGTACAGAGAAGGTCAGAAGGAGTTGCATTGTGTTTTTGTAGACTTAGAGAAAGCATATGACAGGGTGCCTAGAGAGGATTGTGTTATTGTATAAGGAAGTCGGGGGTGTCAGAGAAGTATGTAAGAGTGGTACAGGATATGTACGAGGGTAGTGTGACAGCGGTGAGGTCCGCCGTGGGAGTGACGGATGCATTTAAGGTGAAGGTGGGATTACATCAAGGATCAGCTCTGAGCCCTTTTTTATTTACAATGGTGATGGACAGGTTGACAGACAAGATCAGACAGGAGTCCCCGTGGACTATGATTTTTGCAGATGACATTATGATCTGTAATGAGAGTAGGGAACAGGTGGAGGAGACCCTGGAGAGATGGAGATATGCTCTAGAGAGAAGAGGAATGAAGGTCAGCAGGACTAAGACAGAATATATGTGTGTGACTGAGAGGGAGGACAGAGGAATGATCAGGATGCAGTGAGTACAGCTGGTGAAGGAGGATGAGTTTAAATACTTGGGATCAATAGTTCAGAGTAATGGTGAGTGTGGAAGAGAGGTGAAGAAGAGAGTACAGGCAGGATGGAGTGGGTGGAGAAGAGTGTCAGGAGTGATTTGTGACAGACGAGTACCAGTAAGAGTGAAAAGGAAGGTCTACAAGAGGGTAGTGAGATCAGCTATGTTATATGGGTTGGAGACAGTGGCAATGATAAAAAGGCAGGAGTCAGAGCTGGACGTGGCAGAGTTAAAGATGTTAACATTTGCACTGGGTGTGACGAGGGTGGACAGGATTAGGAATAAGTATATTAGAGGGTCAGCCCAGGTTGGAAGGTTTGGAGACAAAATCAGAGAGGCAAGATTACGTTGGTTTGGACATGTGCTGAGGAGGGATGCTGAGTATATTGGGGAAAAAGATGCAAAGGATGAAGCTACCAGGTAACAGGAAAAGAGGAAGGCCTAAGATAAGGTTTATGGATGTGGTGAAAGAGGACATGCAGGTGGTTGGTGTGACACAGCAAGATGCAGAGGACAGGAAGAAATGAAAAAAAGAAGTTATGTTCTTACCATAACGTTCCATCTGAGTAGTAGACTTCATTCTTCTGCACATATCGGTATACGGATCCGATTCGGATCCGAGCCAGCAAAACTTTTCAAGCATCAGCTCCGAGCTCCAAGCTCCTCCCTTACCTATATTACATCACTTTCTCCTATCTAGCCCCAGATCGAGTTTGCTGACACTAAATGGCAACATAACCACAATCCTAAACAGGAAAAACATGAAGAGTGAGGGGGATGGAGGGAGGGAAGGTGCAAAAGAATGAAGTAGTTGACTTTATTCTTTCTGCACATATGGGACAGAGTCCCCAGCTACTAGTATTCCTGGGAGGCCCTTATGGAAGGATATTTCTGAGCACCGCAGAGCTAAAGGATACTCTCCCTCTAGAAATAAGATCCAATTTATAATGAGAGATGAAGGTATGCGAATTGGCCCAAGTCGCTGCCGCACAGATATCGTCTAACGGAACTCTTGACCAGAAAGCTGCAGAGGTGGCCATTGCTCTAGTGGAATGAGTCTTCAATACACCAGGAGGAGATAAACCTTTGTCCTTATAAACCTGTGCAATACAAAGAGTGATCCACCCTCCTAAGGACACTTTCGAAACAGCTTTGCCCAAAAATGGTTTTGAAAAAGAGACAAGCAATTGATCCGACTTCCGGAAGGGTTTAGTCCTATGGAGGTACAAACGAAGTTGTCTATGGACATCCAATAAATGAAGCTTACGTTCACCTCTATTTTGAAAATTTGGGAAGAAGACTGGCAAATTTATAGACTGATTAATATTGGCTGCTGAGGGCACCTCGGGAAGAAGGGAAGGGTTCATACGCAGCGAAACCCTATCCTTGTGTAAAACCAAATATGGGAGCAAGGAGGATAAGGCATGCAACTCTGAAACTCTCTTGGCTGAAGTGATGGCGACCAAGAAGGCTGTCTTCCATGACAAAAACTTAATCGGAACTGAACCAGCTGGCTCGAAAGGGGGAGAGGTCAAAGCCTGAAGAACTAAAGTCAGATCCCAGGGGGGCACTGTTTCTTTAACTGGTGGTCACAATAAAAAGTGCCCTTCAGGAAAGCTTTACACAATTTGGCAGAAGCCAGAGCAACCTTATTTTCACCCACATGAAAATTAGAGATGGCAGCCAGCTGAACCTTGATGGTGGAAGCACTTGCGCCTGATCGAAAAAGATCGGCCAGAAAATCCAGTATGACCGGAATGGGGGCTGTAAACGGGTTCAGATTCCGCTGAGAGGCCCAAACGCAAAAACATCTCCACTTGCTATTGTAGAGTTTCCTAGTGGAAGCTTTAAGAGAAGCTACCAGAATATTCTTAACAGGGGACGAAAGTCCAGGAGTCCTGATGATCATGGGAACTGGAGCAGCCACGCCGTCAGCTTGAGACTGTCCAGGTTGGGCAGGGGCAATCCCAACGGGTGAGAAATCAGATCCGGGCATGGATCTAGAGTTCATGGAAGAGTCAATAGGTGAGACCATAGGAAGGGAAACCACACTTGACGTGGCCAGAAGGGAGCTATGAGAATGACTTTGCACTGCAGCCGGCAAGCTCTCTGAAGGAACATCGGAATAAGAAGTAACGGGGGATAAGCATACAGTAGCCCGGGAGGCCAAGCATGGACTAGAGCATCCCTGGGGAGATCTCCCGGAGGGGGTATCAGAGCGAAGAAGCTGCTGCACTTCGCGTTGGAAGGAGATGCGAAGAGATCGCAGCAAGGTTGACCCCAAACACGGAAAATCTTCTCTGCCACTGATTGTTTCAGAGACCACTCGTAAGGCAGAAGGATTGCCCTGCTGAGACTGTCCGTCAGAATGTTGGAGCATCCTGGGATATGCTTTGCTATGAGAAACCGGCTGGTGGATATGGCCCACTCCCAAACACTCATGGCCTCGCGACAAAGGGGGTAGGATCGGGTCCCTCCCTGTTTGTTTATATACCAGACTACAGACATGTTGTCTGACTGAATGGCTACCGTCCCCAGAGGTAGGACAGGGTGGAAGGCTCTCAACGCTAAAAGCACTGCCCTCATCTCCAGGACATTGATGTGTAGCTTGGTCTCTGGAGGGGACCACGTGCCTTGGACCGTTCTTCCCAGGAAGAGTCCCCCACTCGAGCTGGGAAGCATCTGTGGTCACCGTGGCTTGAGCCGGAGGGGCTAGAAAGCTGCGCCCCGCGAAAATGTCCGCTGATTGAAGCCACCACTGGAGTGACATTCTGCATGTCCGATTGATTCGGATGTGGAAATTCATCGGAAGGTCTAGCCAGGACCACTGAACTGCTAGATTCCACTGAAGGACTCTCATGTGAAGACGTGCAAGAGGGAGGACAGAGATTGCGGCTGTCATCGAACCAAGGACCCTGAAAACATCAGCTGCCGTGATTACAGAGTAATCCAAGATCGCCGATACACGGAGTCTGAGATTTTCTATCCTTTCCAGGGTGAGAAAAATCTTTGACTGAATCGAATCCAACCGTGCCCTGTTGAAGTCTATGATCTGAACCGGAGCCAGGTGGGACTTGTTGATACTGATCGTGATGCCTAACTTGTGAGCCAGACCAAGGAAGTAGTGTAGGGCCTGACACAAGAGACGTTTGGTGGATGCAGCAAAGAGCTAGTCATCTAGGTAGGGGAATACCTGAATGTCCTGAAGTCTCAGGTGAGCCGCTACGACCGCCATAACCTTGGTGAACACCCTGGGGGCAGTGGTGAGGCCAAAGGGCAGGGCTCTGAATTGAAAGTGACTGGCCCCTAACCGGAAGCATAGAAACCTCCTGGAGCTCCTGTGGACCTTGATATGATAGTAAGCGTCCTGGAGGTCTAACGAGCACATCCAGTCACATTCTCTCAGAAACGGTAGAATGGACTGTAGAGTGACCATCCGGAATTTTTGTTTCTCTACCGACAGGTTGAGGATAGACAGGTCCAGAATGGGCCTGAGGTCCCCCATCTTCTTTGGCACTAAAAAGAACCTGGAGTAGATGCCTGATCCGGATTGATCTGGGGGGACCGGCTCGATGGCTCGTTTTTGTAGCAGCTTCGAAACCTCCAAAGTTGCAGCCTCCCTGTGAGTGGGTGGAACATCTGGAAGGCATGCCGGAGTTATGGGACATGAAATGAAGGGGATAGAATATCCTCTGGATATGATGTTTAACACCTAGCGGTCTGCAGTAATGGACTCCCATGCCGCTGGATGTAAGGAAAATCTTCCCCCGACTGCCTCCAGAGTAGAGCAGCCGGGCAACCCCTCAGGGCTGCTGTACGGGTCTGTCGGAAAAAGGTTCCCTAGACCCAAATTTTCTGGGACCCCACTCTGCCTCTAGGACGGCATTGGTCTTGTCCCTCTCTGTCTCTGGGGGACGAATATTCCTGAGTGTCACGAAAGGATTGTGATTTCCGGAACCACATCTTCTTTTGCCCCTTTTGGTTCCTGGAATAGGACCTCTGGGGGTTAGAGAAGTGGATTCCGACGGCTGACAAAGTCTTTCCGTCCTTCTCACTCTGGGTTAGTGTGTCACGTACAGTCTTCCCAAAGAGGGATGATCCATCGAAAGGGGTGTTGATGAAAGATGCCTTAAAGGGGTCCGCAAATTGACACAGCCTGATCCAGGCATGACGCCTCAAGGCAACATCTGTACCAGCAGCTCTAGAGGCTCCCTCTGTAGCATGAGAGAGGAGACGCATAGAGGTATTTGTCACTGATTTCAGTGTAGTCATCTTCGCAGTGAAAGACTGCTTGTCCTGTTGCGACAGAGACTCCGGGGGCGACTCAGTTAGTTCCGATATAAGGTCTCGCTGCAGCCAGATAACATGTGCCAAGTAATTCAGCTCACGAATAGAAAATGTCGCTGATGGGTACATGCGCTTCCCAAAATGATCCATCAACCTGGACTCTTTGTCTGCTGGGTGAACCGAGGAACTCTCCTGTGCCAGTTCCTTCTTTGTGGCAGCTGCAACCACTAAAGCGTCTACCGGGGTTCCTTTGGACCATGCCTGCCTGTCTGATGGCGGGGAAAGAATTTGGTCTGGCCTTTTGGGTATAGGCTCTACGGTGTCAGGATCCTTCCATGCCGTAGTGGTGATGAGGTCCACCAAAGGGTCCGCTGGAGGGGAGACCCAGGAAGTAGATGGGCCCGCGCCAAAGCCCTCCAGGAATACGGACTCATCCGCAGAGGGTTTCGGAACTGACCAACCTCCCCTTTGGCCAAGGATCTCCATAATGTCTCCGAACGAGACGTCCTCGATAGGTGATCTGGGGGAACCCTCTCCTTCATCCAAGTCCGTATCAGTGGTAATGGATTCAGAGGAGTCCAAGTGCCTCCTCTTACACTTGCGCTTACGTGGTTCCTCTCTAGTGGGACTCTCTGGAGAGGATTTGTAAGCCTCCGGGGGTTCCCTGAGGGGAACAACCTGGGGCTGCTTTGGCACGTGCTGTCCCTGAGACAGGGTAATGGGAGCAGAATCCAAAATCAGAGGGGTCTGGGTAGGATCCGAGTAGGTGAGCTGTGGTCTCAACCCCTGGGAGAGAACCCTTTCCACTGCCCCGAATGCCAATGGAGAGCACACCTCCGTAGAACGTAAGGATGAGGCTCTCCCCGGCACCGAAGCAGGGATCGGAGCTGACGGCGGGGTAGTCCGGGCACCGAGGATGGGATCCAAAAGAGCGAGATCTCAACCCTTGGGTCCAACTCCCCGACCACAGCTCAGAGAGTCCCTTGGATCTGAGATCGGATCCGAGGAACTCAGGGTGACGGCCAGCGTCGAGGAAACGAGAACCATCGGCGCCGACCCAACAGCTCCGAAAGGTCTCGGACCCGAGAACCCCAAAGTGTCGGGTCGGATCGGGGAAGGAGCAAAAGGGTGGAACATAGTTGAAGAAGGAGGACCCTCTCCAATGGGAGAGGGCCCTGGTAAGACCCCCATCTGAATCTGGTTCTGGATGAACCTCCTCATCAGACTGTCCATCTCAAGGTCGGAGACACTCCGAGTCGACCTGGAGGAAGCGACCGACTCGGGTCTGGGCCGGATCTGAGGGATGTGCCTCGGCTCCGATGGCTCCGTCAAGAAACGGGGAGAGCGGAGCAGAGGAGAATGAGATCTGGGTGCCTTTGAAGAGGGGCTGGAGAAAGACTCCCTGTCCGTTGATCTTTTTCTGGGCCTGTCCCTCTCTTTGTGGCGCTTCTCCTTCTCCCTTCTGTCCCTACCTCTCTGGGACAACTCCGATGAAGCAGGCCTGGCAGGAGGTTGAGTCCCTGCCTGCACAGTGTCACTGGCTGGGGAGGAAACTGAGGCAGACTCCAGGACAGAAGCTGGTAGCAGACCCTTAGCCACAAGCTTAGCCCGACGATCCTTCAACGCCCTACGGTTAAAGCCTGAACAAATGTCTCAGGATGCAGACAGATGGGCGACCCCTAAACATAGAACACACAGAGTGTGGCCATCGGCTGGTGAGAGCTTATGACCACACTCTGTGCACTTCTTAAAAAGAACCTTAGGCTTTTCAGCCATAGTAGAGACAGTAAAAGCCCAAACGGCCCACTCACACACACACTTAAACAGGGATTGGGCCTAGGCGGGAAACCAGTATCACAAAAAAAAAACACACATAACCAATTTTTTTTTTTTTTTACAACTAACACGACGACCAACACGAAGGGAGGAAAAAAAAGGGAAAGTATTCACACTCAACTATCACAAAAAGACCAAAAAACCTTACCACCTTGCTTAGAGCTCAGAGACCATGATGCTGACTCTTAGAGTGGCAAACGAGATCTGGGGCTAGATAGGAGGAACTGATGTAATATAGGTAAGGGAGGAGCTTGGAGCTTGGAGCTGATGCTTGAAAAGTTTTACCAGCCCTGATTCGAATCGGATCTGTATACCCATATGTGCAGAAAGAATGAAGTCAACTACTTCAGATCAGATGATCTGCTGTGGCGACCCTTAACAGGAACAGCTGAAAGAAGATGATGATGACTCTATAAAATGTATATAATTATTTACTATGTATACACATTGCACATGATTTTATCTGGTAAAAGGTCTTTTCTTTAATTTTCTTTATTAATAAGAAGGATAATTTAAGTGCTTTAGCCAAACATGTGAATGAAACTAATTCTGAACACACGTTTAAGTTTTTAGTTATTAGTTGGGTATCTGAGAGTATTAGAGGTGGTGACATACAAAGTGTCACAGAAAATTTAGAAGCAGAATGGATAGTAAGGTTGAGAACCAATGCTGATTTTGGAATGAATGAGTATGTTCCCCTCAAGCCTTTATTAAAAAAAAAGAACTTTTACCAGGTGAAATCATGTGCAATACATAGTAAATAATTATATACATTTTATAGAGTATTTACAGTAATGTTTTTATACAGTTTTTAAAATGTAAGTACTGTATTTAAATGTGTAACTGAAATATAGGCAGGTAGATATATAGTATTTTTGGTCTTGAATTTTTTTTATATGAATGTAGCTTTAAGATGATGTCACTATTTGATTATTTCAGGTATTTTTAAACTGGAAACTACAGCCTCCTCACTGGGTCCTTTTGTTTTTTATCTTATTAATGGTTTTTGCTTCATCTTTGGACCTGATTATTCACAGTGTGTGGTGACAGATTTTTTTTTTTTTTTTTTTTATTAAAAATGTATATTCTATGTAGTGTGCTAACTGAGTCATCTTAAATAAATGCATAATTTTATACACATGGCACACATAAGTTCAAGATAAAACACCATGAGATAATATATAGATAACAATATAAAAAATGCACACTAGACCATCACTCAAAACTGATTTTAGTTTAGACACAGTGAGACATCTAAATTTTAGTGTAGACACAAAATCATTATTTAATCTCAAGGACAGAGATGCACCCAAATACTTTCCCAGTTACCACCAGACACATTTCTCCAGCTGCCATCCAAAATAAGTTTTAAAATCATGTACGACACAAGTACTTTAATGTTTGAGCAGTCTCATTTTTTCCTGCCAGTTAATTATTAGTATTGGTTACATGTTCAATACAGACAGATTCCCTTTAGTTTTACAAATGTACTATATTTATATATGCACTACACCAAGTAAACAAAGCAATATTTATACTGTTTATATAAACTTAAAAAAGCCACTACCTTCAGCCCGTCCTAGGATGTAGTAATTATCAACGGTCTATCCAGCTGCACACTAAAGTTGCCCTTATGATACATTTGAAGCCGGATGTGAGATAGCTAATGACACAAAGAAAGGAAATACATGTAAGTAACATTTTGGATACTCCGCACCTCTCCCCAACCCAAGAAAAGTACTGATTAAGCTTCTATTTATTGTAAACTTCAAACATGGTTTGTTAAATACTAATCTGAAGCTACCTACCTTTAAACATATTTAAAAAGCATGACACTATTTATCAGAACATTACAAATAAAATGCAGATCAAGATTACTGGATGTGCTGAAGCACTATAATACTTTTGAGGTTGCGGGCAAGATTGCGACAGAAAAATAAACAGCATACTGACCCAACTCCAAGGCTCTCCCAGCCCTTTCACCTCCAGTAGCATATTCTGCCCCATGATTTGTGCTTATAATTTAATTACTATGATATTCTATGCACTTCCATTAATAGATCAATAAGGAGATGGTTGACAAACAGTAGACTCCCTCTTATCTGGCCTCTCTTTAACCAGCCATCAAATTTCTGCTGTACCCCTAGCAAAAGACAATGGGGAAGAACAACATTTCCACCTCCTCTGGGCAAAGTAATGACAGACATTTGAGTTTTAGACTTTATATTCATTAGAAAAATGCATACTAATACAAATCCTGTTATTGTATCTGACTTCTAACCCATAAATTCTACTTTGTATGCTTTTTCTGGATTAACCAGCCATTCGTTTATCCAGTCTAAGGTCCGGTCCCAGTGAGACCGGATACGAGGGAGTCCTGTGTATATAACTAATATACTTTTTGATTGCCAATAATTATTTTGCTGTATCTTCCCGGTTGTTCTTTATGACATCATAAAGTGCTGGCACTTAAAAAGACAGGATAGCTTCTTTGCATCAAACCAAATACAAATGTAATTCCGTAGTCATGTAACTTAAGGAGGCACTGGCACTGATGCAGCTTGTGTAGAAGGTACAAGTGTCCAATTTTCAGAAGTGAGCAAGTTAATTGCCTTCTGAAAAACTAGAAGAATCTGAGCAAAGGGAGTTAAACTTTATATGATAGAGTATAAAACTGAGTTACACCAAAAAGCTACTGCTAATTAAGGAAAAGAAATAGAAACTCAAAGTCACATAAATACCACAATAGAATACAGTAGACTTAACTTAATTTTTTTTCAGAAAATACTTTTTTTTTTTCATATTCAAAATTGCGAAATCTAAGTAAAGCAAGTCTATGGAGCCCTTTAATTTAATTCATCCACTGATATCCTGAGAAAAAAATGTAAGTAGAGGTGCTTAACTTTCAATACATTGCTCACATCAGCCATCTCTACTAGTATACAGGGATAAACCCCTAAATACAATCCATGTGAACCTGGCCAGTTTACCAATTTGGGCATCTGCTAGAGCTGGTCTGGGACAAATAGCTGTGCCAGTCTTGGCGAGGAGGGGAGAATGCTGTTGGTTCACTTACTGAACCGGACAGCCATGATTGCACCAGAGGTATTTACCCTTACTGGGAGCAGCACTGGTGGTAGCGCTTGTGGGTAATTCTGTCAGTGTTGATGAAGTCATAACCACTGTACAGATGGGAGGTAGGCTCTCCATCACAGTGACTATAGACTGCCTGTTCCCTAATACCCAAATGTCACCTTTAAGGGGGAATCAATGGGCTAACTAGACTCTTGCATTGACAGGAAACACATGGACCTTAGGGTTGTCACCCTGTCGAGGGAACAAATGGGCCTGGCTCTCACCCCAAAGAGGAATGAATGGGCTTACTGTGCTCAAGAAGTGGGGCTACTTGGCAATGTATGGGGGGATATTTTTTTTAGGTTATACCCAAGTGTTATTTTACACTCATCCATAACAAATTACAGTTAATCTAACACCCTATCTCTATTAGAATATTTGTTTATAAACTTGCAGCTCCTAAGTAGCTTGGAGTAATTACATTTCCTAACTGTTATGGTATAATTTCACTTCTAGAACTGCTAGGTGATTTCCAGCATTGTATTATTCTACTGAAGCCAGCTCTCGGTCATCTACTTATATTCAAATCTGGTTTAAAACTTACATTAAATCTCTCTTTAAACTTTTCAGACTCAGTGACTCTTAGTAAATTTCAACTCCCAGGATGTGGTAATGGTGTAGTTTCAAGCTTTAAATCCCTGTTAAAATAGTTTAGTTTAAGTGATACTGTGCAGTTTGAGCAACCCACAGTTGACAACTTTAACATATAAATTGGGAGGTAACAATTAATGGGGGATCTTTCTCTCTTCTAAAAGTATTAACAGTTGTTCTTTACCTATATAATAATTATTCTCTTATAGAATTATGGAAAACTATAAACTTCCCTAAACAGTGTTTTGCAAGTATACTTGTGATATGGACCACTTTTCAATTAGAATTTACCGTTCAGAATTTCACACTACAGGAGTCTAAAAGTACATACTATTCCAAAATATATTTCCTTAACTTACTGAAAATTAAGTACAGCAACATTTTTATTTCAGTCTTCATATTGAGAAACTATGGATTCATCTACAGGGCAAGTAGAAATATGGAATCAGTTATGGTCAGTTACGCTATCCTTACTCTACACATTTCAGCTTTATGATACCAAATTTATGATTTTATTTAATTCATACTTGCATCTAACTAATGAAGCTTCATTTTTCCCGGGTCCTTCTCCTGTCTGTTTTATTTATTTATTTACTTAATTAATTTGTTAACCAGGATGCAGCACTGATCACAACTAACCAACTTCAATCTCAGCCTGGGAAAATTATTATAGAAAAAAATATTCCTGAATATCACAGAATTATTACAGAAGCAACACAAATGCGAAATCATATACTGAATCAAAAATACAAACATTTGGAAATACATAAAAGTCGAATATTCAACAAACCTAGCTTTTATTTATATATATATATATATATATATATATATATATATATATATATATATGTATGTATATATATATATATGTATGTATATATACAGTAATGTACAAATGAATCGTGTTTTTTTTAAATATATCTGACAAAAAGCATCCTTTAAACACTTCCACTTTGGCTCTCACTAACTTTTAAAGACAATTCCCAAACTTTTTTTGTATATGTATCTCTGCGCGTACACACACACACATGTGCGCATGTGTGTGTGTGTGTGTGTGTGTGTGTGTGTGTGTGTGTGTGTGTGTATATATATATATATATATATATATATATATATATATATAGACAGCTAAAACAAAATAACAGAAAACTAAGTAAGACATCAAGGTGTCACAAGCCATGCTCCAGCACCAGGAGTCTAGCTTCAATGATGCCTTCTACAAGCAATGAAATTTACAAAGCCACATTTCAGTGTCAAACTATGTAACTTAGCACAGCAGACATAAAAGTGAGGATGATGATAATACGGTAATTATTCCAAGCCACAAATACCAGCATAGTCAAGAAAAAGAAATCAATTTATTGTTTCCTTGATAAAACAAACAAAAGCATTAAATCAAAGCAGTAGACTTCCTGGAAGCTGAATAATCCAGGAAAACAGAGCAAGCACACTCTATATCATACATCTCAAATGTACAGATTTTGGCAGAATATCCAGATTTTTGCCTCTGATTTTTGGTATATTTCTCATATAATTGTTTTTTTCTGCAAAGAATTGCATTCAGAATACAATGACAGACATTTGAGATTCAGGCTTCATACCCTTCATAAAATTCATGCTAACACAAAACCTGCTATTCTATCAACTTTTTAATTTTGCAAGAACAGCATTTAGAAATTGCCCCTATTTTTGTGCCTTTGTGTCCCCATTATTTATTGTTTTGTCCAGATTTCTTGCTGTAAGAGGTTGAGAGGTATGGAGGTTCCTGATTTTAGGTCCGCTCCTCTTAAAAGTGGTGACTGTTGGAGAAACAGGGGTAAATTTACACTTAATAAATAGTGATAGCAATTAGATTTATTGAGTTTAGTACATAAAATGTATATTAATTCAATTCTTTTACTCTGTCAATGTCTCATGTTAAAGTGTCCCTGATTGGCTGACAGCTAGTGTACACCTCCATCGCAAGTGACTGTTTACTGATTTGTAGCAACAAACTGCAGCACAAAATATGTAGATAAATAAATAAATTAATTAATAAAGTGCCAGACTTAGCTTAATGTTGCTAGATTGTCTCACAGTTTGTATCATTTATAGAATGGCTAACAAACATTTTAGACACAGCTCTGAACAATTCACGAATCAGGAACATATCTCAACAATGACAAACCTAGCAATAATCAGGGGCAATCAGGGACACTTACATTTTAGTAGGAATAAGTTGAGACATTGACAGAATAACAAAATGCGAATTAATATATATTTTCCAAAAGAAAAGAAGTCTATGACTGTAATTCACCATCTTTTCATCAGTTTTCGGTTTGGAATGATTTGGAGGGATAGACCTCCTAATCATCTGGACTATGGATTGTCACGTCTCCCTTCGTTAATTTTTTCTTAAAATAGACGTCTGAACTATGCTAGTACACTCTGGCTGAGGTGTAGGGTCACCAAACAGTTCATATTTAGTTTTAAATGCATAACGGAACGTGCTAATGGCTCCTGGTACATCTAAACATTTTTCCACGGTTTAATGTTTATACTTCAATCAGTGATGTAGCCGCAGTTACAGGAGGCCTTTCACATGGCGGGCTCAGCAGGTGGCATCTAGTTTACTTTTAGTAAACATCGTGATCAGTTTGTATCCATAACCTACTTGATAGGAAGAGTTAATAAAATAAAATCATATCTAGTATTCCTACTTGGTTATTGGTATATTGTGTATTTGTTACTGTCGTGTACATTGCATTACTACGAGTAATTTGTATTTTAGGGTATGGTTTAACTGACTAGCAGGTAAACCTAAATACTACAGGCGACTACCTAGCAGTACAAACAATATTACTTTAGTAGTATTATATAACTATAAACATGCTATTACTGTTCACCTTGTTAAGAAGGGTGCACTTCTTTTTGCGGACTGCCTTTCCTAGTCAGTTGCAGCTTAGTGAGAATTGCTGTGCCTCGATTTTAAATACGATCCGACGGTAGAAGATGATGTGAAGACAATGTTGTATCGTTTCTTACTACGTTGTACATTCAGTAGATTTAGTTAACGTCATTTGTATTTATTTCCTTTGGAGTCAATCCTGTCAGTTTCTACAGTTATTTCACATCTGTCCTAATACTAAGTCCATGAGCCATCAAAGCAGAGTAGAAACCGTCTCTGGTCAGCTGTTCTTCCCCCTTCTTCTTTCAGAGAACAGTTAAAAGAAAGGTCTTAGAAATTTTCGTTTAACATCAAGATATAGCATGATAAGAAACGCAATGAAAAATGTTATCCGTGTGTACAAAATGAGTTAAAACTTGCTTGCTCGATATATGTGGGTACTGTTGAATGTACCCATTGACTGTGCGCTTTGCCCACCACTGACTAGACAGACACTAGACACAGATAAGCAAATTACACCTTCTGTGAGTATTAACTATCCGTGGTTATTGCTCAAGTGGCTGTTATGTTATTTAAAAATGCAACAATATTATATTTCTGCTCTGTCAACCACGGTGTACTAGCATAAACCGGCTTATCTCTTGAACTGAGCATGCGCTCGTTAAGTTACAGTACAGGGTAGTACCTGACGTAGGGAGAGAGGGCGCGGTGTACCCAAAGTGAGATGAGTCTGTTTAACTTGCACCTTTGTTGACAGCAGTTCTGCTGGAGATGCTTTGCTTACTGCTTTTTAATTCGATTTGCAGCAATCAGCAAATAAATGGATAATTAATTAATTGTGAATTTGACTAACAACGCTTATATATAAATTTTCTGAAGATAATCTTGGCAAAGGAAACACATTCCTCAGTTTAGAAACAGATGTGGGAAATGTCCAAACAAGAATTCAGGCGAGCACTGTAGTTGGGTAACTGCGAGGTGAGAGATGAGGCAGGTGCATGTACTGACTCAATGTAAAGTAGAGAGAAGGATAGTGTAGTGCGTCGAGCCGTTTGTATTTTGGAGCCACTTTGTTTTACCCTGAGAAGCGCAACTAATTTTTCCTTTTGGGAGGACTGAAGTTCCTAGACAGGGAGACATTTCCCTGTGGTAGTGATTGAGGACACATGGCTGAAGTGACATTAAACAGCAGAGAAATATGGCTGTTAAAAATTCCCTGTGGCTAAAGAGAAGAATGTGGTGCTATGTCCACAACTTCAATAACTAAATGCACAGGGGGAAATAATGTTTTTGGCCCCAAGGCAACATGGGACAGCAAGTAGTATGACAGGCAGCAGCAGGCTCGACAGTGGGCATGTCAATGGCAGTAAAAATGCAGTGCCTTTATAATTCGTGTATTTGTATGGACCATTGCCTCTTTCGCAATGTCTAGGGAGCATTAACTAAAACACATACTGGAGTATAAATGTGACTATAGTAAAATGCAGGATTTCCTTCATGCCGTAACACATTTCTGCATGTTGTAGTTACATAAGCATGTACTGTACACAGAGCACAACACCCATTACTTCTGCCGCCATACACTTGGTTATTAAAGCTGTAAGCATGACAGTGTGTGCTTCTGTTTGCCAACAGGGAATTTGCAGCAGACATAATTCTCTACTGCTGAATGTCACTTCAGTCATGTGTCCACAGCCTAATGTACCACAAGGAAATGTCTCACTGCCTAGGTGCCTGGACTGGTATTTGCAATTAGTGCTGAAGCACTTCAGTCCTTTGTGTGTAGTATTTAGCTGTTGCACCCAGTTTGGTCAGTTTTCAAAGGAGAACAGCTGTTTTTATAAACTAATAAGTAAATATATATATTTTTGTTTTCAATACACTATAATATATTCCTGCATCTAATGTGAAATAATCTTAAGTCCAGGAGGCCAGTGGTGGGTTGGGGTTATAAACTGGGGAGTGAGTTGAGGGCCTCACCAAATTGATCCAAATTGGGTCTCACAATTGCTGAGGCCTGCCCTCCTCACAGTAACAAGATTCAAAAAGGCTATATAAGCTGTACATTTCATATACATGCATGTGTTCACCATCAGGACTATATTCACTAATCTGCTGGTAAAGTGCTTGTTAATACATTTTACTTCTAGCTCGCAGCAACAAAACTCAAAACATCAACAGAAATTTAAATTTTTTTTCCAGCTTTGCAGTCTGACTTGGCTGTTATTTCTTGCCAAAAAAAAGACTCAGAATGCCTTAGAGTCTTTTTGAGCTTGCTTTTAAATAAGATTATTGTATATGTATCTGCTTCTCTTGTTAAATCAGACCATAAATAAGTGATCTTTTCATTTAAATCTGGTAGTACTTTCCCTGCAAATTCATCTGTGTTTAAGGATTCCTTAAATGCAAACCTTCTTCAGTTACTCGATAACCTAAATGAATTTCACTGTAATCCTCCTTCAATGGATTCCATTGCTAAAGCCACTGCCTATGACTCTGACTTCTTCTCCCACTTAAATAGTTGTGTTGATAAAGCAGTGTTTATCTGCACCAAATATAAAGAGAAACATGCCCCTATAAATAAATTATCTACCAAAAGAAAGAAATTACTTAACATTTATAAGAAGTTTCATTCAACATACCATAAGAGCACATTTAAGCAAACTATTAATGAGCTTAAGGGAACCATTAGGGTGATCAGTATCGAATATGAACTTAAAATAGCCACTAAAACCAAAATAATTATATGTTTTTCTTTAATTATGTTAAGTTAAGAATTATGGTTCATGGAACCTATGTCGACAGTGAACTGCTCTTTGATCACCAAATGTCCACTGTGGTAAGGAAGTCCTTTTATACTGCACAGCTTATTTCTAAAGGTACTGTGTCCAGATGCAGAGTTGCAATTATTCCACCGTACTTGGCACTCATTGGGTTGATCTTTGAGTATAATGCCCTTTTTGGTATGCATCTATCCACATACTTGTCACAACTAGAATTACCACAATGCTTTCTCACTAAAACAATCAAAGGCCTAAATTATAAAACTTATGCACACAGTCTCAAAGTCATGCTCCTCTGCTCATCATCATACAGGCTAATGAGAGGTGACCTGTGTCTTGTGTATTAGAACTTCAACAAACTCTTTATTATCAGGCTTATTACACATTCACAAGTCCAGTGGTATGATAAACACCCCCTCAAGGGATTTTGTTTTCTTTTGCAAAAGAAGTAGAGTAAGCTGGATGGATGGATCACAGAGAATACTTCTGTATGGAACTGTTCCAGTCCCGCAGAGCACTTCTCTTACTCTGTTCAAACATAATTTGGATGAATAGATGGAGAAAGGTAAATTCATCCCCAATTTATCACCCTTGTCCCTTATGGATAGGGGAAACATGTAAATGTACCAACATATTCTTGTTCTGCATTTCTCTAGGTTATTTGTATGCAAAATATAATGGTTAAAAGCTACTATGGGAATGTAAGACTAAGATTCTTAAGATCTTCACAGATCAATAGCCTAGTAGGTACTTATGAACCTATTGACTAATACATGACAGTGTTTGGCACTATCCCACAATAATGCTGCCCACTCAGACTCAAATAAAATAGCTAATATCCCAGCTGACAAATTTAGTGTAAATTTTATACCACACAGTTAACACTATTCCACAGATTCCATAGTCACAGATACCCCCTCAAATTACTATGCAACAAGTCATGTAAGCCCACTCAAAAGCTAAGAACACCTCATCCCTGGGCAGTGATAACATACCAGGTTGCCTGATTATCAGTACCAAATATGAGCTATCTGAAACCCTATTTAATTTATTTAATCTAATCTTCTCTGCTGGTTACATTCCTGAAGCCTAGAAAATGGCTGTTACACAAAGATGGCCCATCAACAGTTCTTGGTAAGTATAGATCTATTATTTTCACTAGGCCCAGGTGTAAAGTTGTGGAAAGCATTATCACAAGCCTCATTAACCTGGAAACTGGAAGTCTGTTAACCCTAGACTGTCATCAATTTGGATTTGTCAAAAGCATGTCATTTTTTTTTGAAAAAGACACCAAAGCAGTGAATAATGGTAGCATGGTACATACAGCATATCTGAACCTAATCAAAGCCTTCGGCACTATTCCCTATACATGCATTATTGATAAAATTGCAAATCTGATGAAGTTCCTGTGTTTTGGAATGAAATCACTAAAACTGTGGTGAACAAACACTTGACTAGGACTTTTGGTGCAGCATTTTTTTATTTTCAAGTTTACATGGTACATACACTGTTTTATGGTTTATTTTATCCAGGTTCTTAACTAAAAAAAAAAAAAATCATTAATTTCAAAAATCTCAGTTATCAGAACAGATTGGTAGCCCTTATTTGTTATAGATATCTATGTGAAAATCATTTTTGATTCTTTTGAGCCATGAAAGATCCACCCTTCTTTGACCTTTTATTCCTTCACAGAAAAAAAGTAGTTCCTCAAATACCAGATGAAAGAAACTAAACCTTTATCAACATTTAAATGTGACTCATTGGCATGAGAGATACTTATCTCCCTGCCTCTGGAACAAACTTCAACTACATGCCAAGCAGAATAGCTCCCTTGCCACCTTCAAGGTAAACCTAGATAATTTGATAGGCAGTTTCAAATCCTTCCAAGGCAGTTCTTGCATTGCCCTACTTGAGGCTGAATTGCACTTTGCAATATGAGTTATTGGCCAGGCTTGTAATGGTCTACAGACTGATTGCATAGTACTTGCCTATAAACATATGGACAGAATATTTTACTTCTTTATATTCTTTTTACATCTTCCACTAATGGCAAATCAAGAATAAAACTACTTACCTGTTGATAAAGTGCCTGTTAATGAAGTGCCTATACTCATGGAACTTTTAATTAAAGTGTGTAGACATACTGTACTAGTTTCCACTTCTCTCTGATCTGCTACAAAACTTACATTCTTTCTTTTCTTTTCTTTCTGATCTACAAATAACAATTGGATGCTGTTCATAATTATATAACATTCCTGCTGCAGCACTGACCAGTGGTTACTGTGCAAATGTAACTGCCATACATATTGCTCATGGTCACATGATCACTGCACAAGTGTAATTACTCTCTCTTTCTGTAAATAAATAAGCATATATATATATATATATATATATATATATATGTGTGTGTGTGTGTGTGTGTGTGTGTGTGTGTGTGTATGTTTGTGTGTCTGTGTGTGTGTGTATGTGTGTGTGTGTGTGTGTGTGTGTGTGTGTGTGTGTGTGTGTGTGTGTGTGTGTGTGTACATGTGTGTGTGTGTGTGTGTGTGTGTGTGTGTGTGTGTGTGTGTGTGTGTGTGTGTGTGTGTGTGTGTGTGTACATTTATATATATATATATGTGTGTGTATATGTTTATTTATATATATATATATATATATATATATATATATATATATATATATATATATATATATATATATATATATATATATATATATATATATATATAGATGTATATGTATATATATATATATATATATATATATATATATATAGATGTATATGTATATATATATATCTATAGACATGCGTGTGTTTACATTGTATATGTAAATATAAATGGGTCTACCTGTAATAACCAAAATTACACTTACCTGAAATTCTAATCACCAAGACGACTTCACCTAAACGTCTAATCACCAAAGCTACGAAACACAGCACTTTTGAATAGGGAAATTAACCACTTGGCCACCAGAGTGAACTTTGCCCTTTTCCTCAGTGTGGTGCGATCTCGGAGTTGGTATATATAGTTGGGGGGTGTGGGGAGCAAAGCCCCCCACTTGGACAGGTTTAGCTTGTATCTTTGTTGTTATTTTTTGCTGGTGGCCAAGTGGTTAGTTTTCCTATTCAAAAGTGCGGTGTTTCATAAGTTCAGTGATTAGAGGCTTAGGTGCAGTCGTCCCGGGGATTAGAGTCTTGGGTAAGTGTAATTTTGGTTATTACAGGTAGACCCATATAAACATATAACAGTTTCTGAATATATATGTATGTGTGTATATGTGTGTATATATATATATATATATATATATATATATATATATATATATATATATATATATATATATGGATCAGTGTCATTTCTCCGAAAATCCATTTCGCTGAAAATTTCTGGCATAGGGTCCAAATCGGCGAAAATCCATTTCGCTGAAAATAGTACTGACAGTGTATATGCCCTTTTCCCTCACTGTAGTGCGATCTCGGAGTGAGAATATTAAAGTAGGGGGGTGTGGCGGGCGTAGCCCCCCACCTAGTACAGTTTAATATTCTCTAGTATTGTTTTATATTGTCCAGTCCTTATGAAAAGGGTAAGGAAGTAGTTGATGACCTGAGTAGGTGGGGGGCATAGGGTAAGTAAGTAGTTTATGACCTGAGTAGGTGGGGGGGCTATGCCCCCCACACCCCCTGCCCCCCTACCTTAATATTCTCACTCCGAGATCGCACTACAGTGGGGGAAAAGGGCATATACACTATCAGTACTATTTTTGGCTAAATGGATTTTCGCCGATTTGGACCCTATGCCAGAAAATTGTGGCAAAAGGGATTTTCGATGAAATGCCATAGATCCATTTAGAGAGAGAGAGAGAGAGAGAGAGATCAGTCTTAAGAATTTTCCTGTAGCCCCAAGGATCATCTCTCTAGCTCCAGAGGAACAGCAGTTGGTCAGAGCCTTTTTGTTTAAAATATAAGACCCCATTTGGGGAACCATTCCTCTCACAAATATTTTGTATTAAATTTCTGTTGTATGTTTTTCTGTTCTAGTTAACATGAAAAAATGCTACTTGTGGTATTTCACCTTAAGAATAATGGCTTTTATCAGGGACATTTCATACAAGTTTCTGCACTGTTTACTTTGCTTATTTTATAAATTTATCTGGAAAACTGTAATTTTATGAAAATATTAATTATATAGTATATGCTTTTATAGTCAGAATGTGTGGTTTGCAGCTGTAACTGTTTTTAATGGAATTAGAACATTTTCTCATTTCTGAAGTAATAAATGTTTGCGATAAAGTGTGCTGTTGTGCTTAGTACTGAATACTTACCTTCTGCCAGTGTTACTATGCTTACTATACCAGCAATCAGGTTTCTTCCCTGGCTACAAGCATGGATACTATTACTGTTATGCTTTTCCCACTCCACTTGCACCTAAAAAGAATAAACAAGTAAAATGATTACCTCTGCCTACAATTAGTGACTCTGGCGTGGCCAAAGACAGTTCCACAGAATACTTTCCTAGTACTTCAACTGCCTCTGGCGAAGATGTAATGGCAGCTATTGATTAGGGATTAGATACATCCTCAGTGGTTCTAGCACCTCTTACAAATATGGGAAAACCAAACATTTTAGCTAAGGAGCTGTCCAGGGTAAGAGACCTCCTGACAGGGATAATAGGTTGTCCCCTGACCGCTGTCCCAGTATTCCTAGAAAAAATAATTAAAAATTTAATTATAGTGTAGATGATTGGGTTGTTTCTATATATAAGTCAGATGTTATATCTTCGGCTAAGAGTGTTTTGCAGTCAGTTATGCAATTCTGTTTTTTTTTTTTTTTTTACCTTTTCATAGTTCTGGGGAAGGTATTGCCAGAGAACAGTATGTGTTTTCAGATTATGAGGATTCTGAGAGACAGGGGTGACTCTCTTCAGGAATCCTTCACCTAGACCTATGACACTTCAGATAATAAACCTGAAGTTAATCCGAGACAGTTTTTTCCTTTGCTGACACTGTTGCAAGAATCAAGGATGTTTTTGCCAGGGGCTTCCCCAGAAATGGACAGATTTTATGATCTATTAGAGGAGGAGGTGTCTAAGTCTACAGTTATTGCTCCCATTTTGCCAACTCTAGAAGACACTTGTAAAACTGCCTCCAAGACTTCTCACACACTGACTACAATTACAAACAAGCCTGATAAGCAGTGTAGTGTCTTTTCATTTTTTTTAAATGTCTTTATTTTCAAATGTGAGACATTCCTGCTGCAATAACCCAGCAGCAACAGTTAACAAGAAATCTGTGGCTTTCTCTAACCCAATACCCACTGATCAGGAGGGAAGTGTTTAGACAAACAAGGTAAGAGACTGCTTCTACTATATTAGCCTTTAGAATCTTGAATTATCAGGGCTATATGTAGAAGTCTGTGCTAAAATGTGCTTATAGTTTGGAAGAATTTGCTGATTTGTTATCTGCAGAAGGCAGATGGTATTTGAATCAACTGTTTCTAACTTGAGTCAGGCTTCTAAACATGCTCTGAGAAGTGTGTATGATTGTGCTGACACTGTGTCTACAGCTTCTGCTACTTTTGTATTGCTGCGAATATTTGTTCGGTTGTGTAATCAGGATTTTATTCTGATGATTTGAAGTCTGAAATTCTGAATTCTCCACTTATCCTGGATCTGGTATTTGGTCCTGCTGCTACACAGATCCTACAGTGGGATGACAGAAGTAAACTGATGCATACAGTTTCTAAGATTTTTCAGGTACTCAGTTTCTACCATAACAGAGCCAGTTCTCATTCCTGTAGAGGGCAGAACAAATACAAAGCCTAGCCTAACAACAAGCAAGACCCCATAAGAAAATGGCAGGAGGATCACACCCTTAAACCAAATAAAAGAAGTAACTTTCCCCAAAAGAATCAAACTCCAGCTAATGAATGGCTATGCTAGGAATCCGAATCCCCTTACCCATCCCTCATGACCCCGTTTTCCCTGCCTCTTTCATACCAACTGACCCTCAACCCATTAGCCTGGGATCAAACAGTTTCAAACAGATGGGTGTTGAAGGTAATTCAGGAAGGATTTATTTGGCAGTGGGTGGATGCTCCTCCACTTTTCAGAATTCCCTGACATCCCCTCAACTAGACAGATTGGTTTCCACCTATGCTACAACATATGTCAGAAGCAGATGTCATAGAACCAGTACCTACAAGTCACTTGGGCATAGGTTTTTATTCCAGGATATTTTTGGTTCCAAAGGAGCATGCGTGCAGACCTGTGTTAGATCTATCATTTCCCAACCTTTAAGTGCTAGTTCCAATATTCAAGAGACTGAGCCTATAATCAATGCTTGCACTGCTTCCAGACCATTGCCTTATGGTAACACTAGCTATCAGTGATGTCTACCATCATATTCCCATTACTCACAATTTCAGGAAATTTCTAAAGTGTGTTGCAGTTGGATCATTTTATCAGTTCTCTGCATTACCCTTTGGACTCCCCACTGCATCTTGAGTGTTCACATAGTTCTTAGCCACAGTGCAGATTCACTGCAGATTGCAGGGCATTCTCATATTTCTTTATTTAGGTGACTTGCTTATTTCTGTAGAGTCTTTTCCCAAATGTATGGAGTCCTTGACAAAAGTGTCTAATCTCCTATCACATCCAATATTTCACTTGAACCGTAAGTCTTGTCTCACACCCTCTCACAAAATTATCTGTTTTGGGTGTCTGACAGATACACTCGGGAAACAGGCCTTCTTTCCAAAAGAAAAAGTAATAGCTTACCAGCAGAGTTTTTCTATAAACTTTAGGCTCCTACAAGACAATTTCTCAGAATTCTAGGCCTCATGGCCTACATGAGCCATGTGATACCACTTGCCAGACTGCACATGAGAAATATCCACTGGTACCTAAAAACGTCTTGGACCCAGCACCTACACCCCTTGGACTTTACACACTCATACTAGGGTATGAAGAGTGGTGAGGTGATCAAATGGCTGTCAATCCATAACTCCCTTTCCCTCTTCCAAACCTGGTTCAGTTTGTCCAGACAGAGTCTTCAGGTTATGTCTTGGGTGCAGATTCCTGGGAGTAAAAGTACAAGATCTATGTGACTCTTCAGACTGGCCAAAGCAGATAAACATCAAGAAATGCTGGTAGTCATTTATACTTTGAAAACTCTATACCATCTGTGTGCTCCAGGCCCTTAAAATATAGTTACAGACAATTACCGCAGTAATGTGGTATGTCAACAAACAAGGAGGTACAAGGTTTGATTGCTGGCAGTTGGCTATTCAGCATTCTCTGACTCTTCAGACTTTCTACATTCTATTAGAATAAAAAATTGTAGCAGACAAACTCAGCAGATCCTGGACAGACCCTCATGAGTAGAAACTCAATACAGGTGTATTCCAGGACTTGATCCAGATGTGGGAGACACATCAAGTAGATATGTTTGCCTACTTACAAAATAGAAAAAAAGAAAAATTATGTTTGAGATATCCTTGCACCCAGGCATAGAGAACAGATAATCTTGTCATTTCCTTTGTTGGGAATATTCCTGTATGCTTTTCCATTGATTTCCAAGGTACTTCTAAAGATTGGGAAGGAATTACCAAAACTCATTGTTGTGACTCCCTTTTGGCCCAGGCAAAATATATTCTTCCTTCTTGTGAAATTGGCCAAGGGCAATTATCACAAGCTTCCTCACAGACCAGATCTACTCACACAGCACAAGGGGAGTTTGATACATCCCAGCATCAATCAACTACAACTGACGTCCTGGATGATTCAATTTAATAGCTTTTAAGCACCATTTTCATGCAAACTAAAGGAGGAAAAAATCTGCTGCTAGAAAGTCTTATGTTGGCAAACTGAAGAGATTTTCTAGTTGATGCCTTGCCAGTCACAGAGGTCCCAAAAGGGAAGCAGCACCTCTGGTTCTGAAACGTTTGTGTGAGCTACTTAAAGTCGGCTTGTCGTATGCTTTCATCAAGGTGCATCTTGCAGCTGTTTCAACTTGTCTTCCTATGGATCCCCCTCTTTTTTTGTATGTCTGTGGTTAAACAGTTTCTGAAAGTAATGTTGCGCATGCAACCCTTTGCAAACAAATTCCTTCTCCTTGGGATCTCTATTTTGTTCTAGAAGAACGGACATTAGCTTCTTTTCATCTGGCCTTTCAGGCTGATTTGTGGTTCATTACTTGGAAAACTGGATTTCTTGTTGCTCTGACATCTGCAAGGTGAGCACCTGAGTTGCAGGCTTCATGGTGGGTGGACCCTTTCTGGTTTTCCACAGGGTTAGGGTTGCATTACACACAAATCCTCCATTATTGACTAAAGTTGTTTCTGATTTGATGTTGAATCAAGCCAACAATCTCACAGGTTTCTTCCTAGAGTCAGAAAACAAGGATGAACAGTTTCTGGATGTGCATAGGCAGGGCAAGTACTATTCTGACAGAACCAAGTCCTTTAGGAAGACTAAACAGCTGTTTGTTTCTTATGATGGGACTAAAAAAGGCCAGACCTTAACTAAACAGACTATATTCAAATGGTTTGCCTCAGGTATTATTTGTATTATTTTTTTTATATTTCCAACATGGTATAACTATTCTAAGCAAAGTTAAGGCACATTCTACCAGAATATTATCCACTTCAATGGCATGCTAGCAAGTGGTGGACTGTAGGAGTATTCTAGAGGCAGCAAAATGGTGCTCTGATTGTACCTTCATAAAGCACAACAAACTGGATTCCTTTTCTAGGTGCAGGACAGGCTGTACTGGAACCATTTTCTAGGAGCTACTGGATCCTTATACAACCTCGTCCTCCCATGTAGGGTATGCATTGGGAATCTACCCATAAGCTACTGCAGCAGTGAGAATGAAGAACAGAGTACAGTTCTGTAATTCCTACTTACCCATAACAGTTGATGTTCAAATTTCTTCACTGTTGCAGTAGCTGTGTGCACCCATCATTCCACCTTTTTAGTTAGTTAAGGTGGGACACAACCTCCTTTGTTAAGCTTGTTATTGTTGCTGTTGTCTGGATGATCTTTATAGTGATTGTTGATTGTTAGCTGTTGGCTCAGGATAAATCTACCTACCATTCTCATGGCAGTAAAATCCTGAAGATTTATCTTCCTACGGTTGCTAATAAATTTCCTTTCAAAAAGGGTGCAGTCTGTCAGCAGCCTGAGTGAGAGGGAGGGGAGTTAAGAGCTTTGGCAAGCTGGCCTGGTGCTATGCCCTTAGTAAGACACTAGCATAGGCTCCTGCAGCAGTGAAGACATTCAGACATCTGCTATGGGTAAGTAGGACTTACACAACTGCACTTTATGTGCAAAAAACAAAAATAGTCAAAGAATCAGTTATTTTGGTACAGCGCTTTGGAAAATAATCAGTTGTTAAAGGATGAAGTAGATTAACTATCTTGACCAAAAGGTTTGAGAGTGCCACTGCCAACTTCCCTACATGTCTTATAACAGATGGTAGCAGCTTTGCAGTATATCAGTACTGAAAGTACTACTTGTCTGTGTTTATGAAACAAATACTGTTTGTTTACAACAATATGCATGTTAGGTCGCCACCTTTGTATGGAGCAAAAACATGCCAAAAGACCCACCCGTTGCTTCACTTATTGCCTTACCCTTTTCAGTAAGTGAATGCATTGCTTTTTTTCAAAATTAATAATCATGCTTGCAATAGTTTTGAAGAAACAGTAAATAATATGCTAAATGTAACAGATACATAAATATACCGTGTATAAACATTCTGCACATGTATTACGCTTGATAAGTATGGAGGGTCTAAAAATCATACTGAAGAAATGAGAAAAGAAAAAAAATGAATATTTGGACACTGTTTCCTGCAGTGTGCACTTTTCAGTTCTCCTTAATCCAGATTTTATTCATATTCAAAATAGTATTTATACTGAAGATAAAAAGCATATGTAATTTTACCCCGTTAAACTTAAAATTTAACTAAAAGATCAATGCATACTTCTAAGATCCATCACAAAAAACAATTTTTGATTAATCTAACTGCCTGCTTACTGTCACATTTCACTTCACCCAGGATGCCAGTTAAAATAAATAGAGGTTATTCTGACAAAACACTGTTAATGCAAATAGGAACTCCAAGTGAAACAGTTAAAACATTGGAAAATATATTTCAGATGTATTGTGGCAATCAGAATGATTTAAAATACCCGACAAGCATCCACCAAAACTGAATTTCCTGACATTGACATTGGTTTTCAGATTTCTTGACAGGTGGTAACCCAATAATACTGCTGTTTAAAGTTTTCCACTGAGTGCTGATACAGAACTAAATGATAAATAAATAATACATCATTAGAAGCTGACCATGCAGATATACACAACTGATGCTTTAGAAGGCAACATTAGATCTGGGGTTGTCCCTTCCATCCATTCCTCAATGGATGGTTTACTGGTCAGTCCAAGATCTGACTTTGACCATTCTCAGGCTTTGGCTCCAAGGCTGAGGGTCCTCTTGTTACCCATAATCCCCTCCTGATAGAGAAATACCTTACATCTCATTTTTCACTCGCTTGCTTAAGAAGCAATCTCTTGGCTCCAAGCTTGGGTGACAGCTTAATTTGCTATTTTGTCATTTTTCTCTCTCTTCCCCTATGGGACATCTTCCTAGTGACTTATTTTAATTTGCTTTTTCTTCATTTACCTTCCTTCCCTTCTGCTATTATTGATATAAACAAAAATAAAGTTTTCTCTTTGGCTATTTGATGTCTGTTTGAGCTCACCTCCCTTCTAGGTTCCTTTGAACCATACCTTAGCAGAAAGCTAATATTGTTGAAGTTATTGTTGTTGCTCCTTTTTCTTGGAGTTGCTGTTGTCGTTATTGTAGATGTAGTGATTATCATTATGGCAGAGACACCCTCCAGATTTAAAAAGTGTGTGGGTTGTGGAGACACAATTCCTAACTTGGATACTCATGCTAAATGTGTTTATTGCTTACCTCTCACTTAGATGAGGAATGTTCAATTTGTACTGCTTTTGGTACCAGACAAGTAACAAAGAAATAAAAAATGATGTTACTTAAGGGGTTTCTCCTGCTAAAAGTGTGACGTTCCTCTTCCACATTCTTCTTTTTCATCTTTCCTGCTTCTACGAAAGTTATAGATACGAGCAAGGATAAGAAGAGTTCTGAAAAAGTCTAAGGACATGGATAAAGAGAGTCGTAACCATCTAAGAAGTGTTCTCCAAATTGTTCAGGTCCCTCAGGCCCAGCACAGAAGTTACAGAAACCTTTGGACCCTTATCCAGCTACAGAGCCTATTACAACTGAATCCCACATTCCTTTTCTCCTAGAAGCCTGCTTCACACTGAAACCAGTATCTACCAGGCTGTGATTGCCTTTCCTTCAATTAAGATCCTTTCATGACTTCCAGAACCCCATCCATGCCTATGTCCCAGAGATCCGTGCAGTCTTTCAAAAGCCTGTTTGAAATAGACATTGACAGAATGATGAGGAAGTTCCTCAGGATCCAGATCTATCTGGAAGTATCAGGCCTTGGTCCATCCTCTAATCAGATAGCTCCTTCCCTGATCTAACCATTGTACTCAGAGCTCTTGGATCCAGGCACTTCCCCAGGGTTTGTCTGTGTTGGATATGAAGGATTGGTCCTCAACTCTGACAGTGTCACTAATCTAATTGATTGTGAATGCTTCAAACCTTGACAGATCTTGGTGCTGAGATGTTTGTGCCAGTTCCCTGGGGTTGGACATGACTCTGAAGCTGTCAGAGTCATCCATTTCCCTCAGTGGATAGCTCGGCGCGGATGTCAGCCTTGGACCCCAAGGCAGACAGCTCATTGGGAACAACCCTTGTTGGAGTCCTTGGATCCTACCAGGATGGCTTTGCGGCTTGTTTTGACTTTAGTTTTTTGGGCCTTTGAGAGAGTGTTCTCTTGGACTAGAGATCAGCTTTCCCTTCCCTGTTCAGATCTGCCCTTGACCCCATGGAGTTCTTTGGGTCCTTGTCCTCCACATTTTGTTACATAAGGGCAGCCAGCCCCTCAGAGTCTCGAGACAGTCCACATAGTGGAATTCCCATCAGCTTTGGAGTCCTTCACAGACCATCTCATTAGAGGGTTACTGGAAGCCTTCATTCAAGAGGATGCATATAAATTTACTGTAGGAGTCTCTGACAGAGGATACTGAGGATGTCACAATGGTAAGATTCTCAAATATTTTAGGCTGAAAGGGGGTAGTCCACTGAAACTCCCTCTCTCTGGAGAAATTAGTATCCCTTGAGGGTTTTGGGCCTGGCCCATCTTCCTCTTGAGTGGTCCCTCTCATGAATGAATTGGTTGATCTAGTTTTGAAGTGGGTATGCAAGGAACCAGAGGTAGTTGAACTTGTCTGGCTTCCAGTGGAAGGGCTCAACTACATCTGGTTTTGAATAAGGCATGGAAGGAACCAGATATAGTTGAACCTGTCCCCTTGCAGCTGGACATGATGTTAGTGCCCCCTAAAGACCATCCCTTTTGGATTAAGTGCCCTACAGTGGAGTCCATGGTGGTGGTGATGGCCACCAAAAAGGATCTTGCTGAGGAGAGCTCCCCTGTCCATCCCCCTAACAGAGAGTGCAGGCATTGGACAGGTTTGGGAAGTGGGTATATGCTTCAGCAATCTTTGCTGACAGGGTTTTGAATTATCCAAATCCCTCACTGGGTCTTTACCTGCAGAGGAGAAGAAAGCTGTCGACATGAAGTTGGACACCCTTTAGTCCTTGACAAATATGTCAATTCGCCTTACATCAAATGTGACCGATGGTATATCAAGAGCAGCAGACATTGGTATAGCTGTCAAGTAACATACCTGGATGCATTTCTGCAACTTTGCAGAACACTTTAAAATGCCCTTTATTAATGCTTCTTGTGATGGGTCCACCTTTATTTGGACCTAAGATTAAAGAGATGCTGTCCAAAAGTGAGCAGGAGGGCAAAACCTTGTCTACCATTGGGATACTTTTAACTGTCAACATGGCCAGGTCCAAGCTTCAACCAGTTTAAATGATAGAATTTATTGGAGCCCATCTGGATACCAAGTGATAGATAGCCAGACTACCAGAATCCAGGATTCTCACACTTCAGCAATAGGCAGTAGTGGTACTCTCCCATCAGAAGCCACCAGCAAGGTTTATTTTACATCTTCTGTACTCAGTGTCAGCTGCTATTACCTTAGTCCCTCCAGCTAGGTTTTATATGAGCAATAAGAAAATCCACGGAGTCTGAAGCTCAACCACCACAGTACTTTATTGCACAAGCTTCACCAACTGGAAAGACAAAAATGAGAAAACTGGTTCTCCACAACTGACCTAGGTTTCGTCAAATGACTTTTCAGGAGGTAGAGGCCGGTAACAAGGTCCTACAGCACTAGAAATTTGAAATTTTTTATGAGGGTGCTACAGTGGACTCGCACAGTTCAATGACCAGTGATATACCAACCCATGAATCTTCCAGTGTCCATTATGAAAATTTGCAAAACTTATATTCAGTGGTAGCTAGACTCTTCAATTTTATCTCAGTCGATCTTTTGTTCTCCCTTCCAGCCAGGTCCCAGTGATCATGGATGCTTTGCAAATGGGGTAGGAGGGCTGTTTTGGGGGAAAAACTGTCCAAGGCACATGACTGCCTTCAGAGGCCAGTCTTCATAGCAATATCCTGGAGAGAAGGGCAGTCCTCCTAGTGTTGCATGCCTTTCAGGACTTCCTTGTCAGAGGTATGATATCCAGACATACAATATGTCAGTGGTCTGGTACATCAATAAACAAGTGGAACACATTCTTACCCATTGAGTTGAGAGGCCATGAGGGTTTGACAGTAGGCAATGTCTTCTCTCTGCTTTCTGATAGCAAGTCACATACTGAGGATGCCCAGTGTTTTAGCAGACATGTTGAGCAGGTCTATCCCCCTTCCTAATGAATGGTCTCTCAATCCGTTAGTGGCAGGTCAGATTTTATTTATTTATTTATTTGTTTATTTTTATTTTATTTACTTTTATTTTATTTTTGTTTTCATTTTTTTACATTTTTACTGGGAAAGTCCATCTGGGAACTGAAATGCTCATTCTCAGTGGAGGACCAGGGAAAAAAGCTCCAAAACAAGGATAGAATACATTTTTGACAATTCAGAAGAAAAACAGTCTAAAAACATTATTTCCAAAGTATTTCAAAGCAAACAGTCAGCAAACATATACAAAGCATACATATCAGATTAAGGAAATACGTGTTTTCAAGATATTGAGTAAAATCAAACATGCTATATTAATACACTTGAATACTATCCATAGCATATAGAGTTAAGATTGCATATTTCAGACTGTAGCATACCTGTTAACTATACCGAATTCCTCAACATTTATTTATTTTTATTTGTTTTACATTTGTTTACCAGAAATGTCCAACTGGGCAGAAATTGCTCACTTTCAGTGGTGGCCTTGGGAGAAAAGCTCCACATAGCATATCATGATGCAAAAAGAAATATATTCAAAACAGTCAGTAATGCATTTACATAATACAAAGAAAAGCTCCTAATAGAACATCATGATACAAAAAATATTCAAAACAGTCAATACAGAATATTCAACATAGTCATTACAACATTAAAGTACGATACAGGTGTTAATGAGAGATAGTAATGCGCGAACGTGCCTTGCATTATGCCTCTGTAGGAGTACAGCATTTACAGCTAATTATGAGAAAGGATGAGATATTTATTAGGTAAGTTATTTAGGGTCATGATAATTGCATATCCAGGAGTAGGTTTTACTGTTTTTTAGGGCAAAATAATGGCCACCCCAAGAGAGGGATTCCCTGAGGGATACCGTGATCCACACTTGACCCCCCCCCCAGTCTTCTTTATGCCTATCCAGCAACTACTCTCATCCCAAAGTTTCTGCAGAAAACAATATGGAGCAAGGCTACAATGATCCTAATGGCCCCCTTCTGACCATGACAGCTGTGGTATCCCTTCCTTGGATTTCATCTGATTCACCCTTCATGGATGCTGGTCCCTGCTCCATATGTTCTATGTCATTTTTCTGGGAAGTTTTACCTGGACATAGAAGACCTCAAGTTGAGCAAAAGATTTCTCCAGTTTCAATAACAGGTTAGACAACCCAGGCTTTCATCCCAATTTGTATACATTCTGACCTCACAGAACCCTTTGACCAAGATGATTTATAAAAGTAAATGAAAAAAAAATCAGTTTGGGCTTTCAGTAGGATTATGGATCCCTTTTCAGCACCTCTCTCAGGTATTTTGGACTTTTTGGCTTCTCTTTTTCACAGCGATTCTAGTTACTGTGCTATCAAAGTCCAGTTGGTAGCAATCTCAAGTTTTCACATTAGGGAATATGAATCACCCATTGCTTCCTTGAAGTTGCCTAATACCTTCTTAAGGGGCACCTTTCTGCTGTGACTTTCTGTTTCTTCCTTGGGATTTTACCATTCCTCTGCAGGCTGTAATGAATTCCCTTTTGAACCTGCAACCACAGCTGATTTAAAATACCTTTTCTGGAAAACTTTGATTTTGGTAGCAGTTACTTCTGCACCAAGAGCATAGAAACGTCATGCCCTTTCCTGTAAAGCTGTTTATTGGTTTTCTACAAGGATAAAGTCACTTTGAGAACAAGCCATCCTTTCTCTCTAAGGTTGCTTCTGAATCATCATTCAGCCAGTCTGTCAACATTCCTATAATCTTTCCCCATTTTGCGAATAAAGGGAAGTACATGCTACATCTTCATGGCTTGGTCATGTATTCTTCAAGCTCTGTATCAAGAAGTATTGCCTTTTTGTGATATATTTTTTACTGTGGTGGTAGTATAATAGGTTTGTGATAGGGTATGGGCAAACCTCAGTCTGAGGTATTTTGCTACTAGTAGGGAATTATGGGTATGGTGAAGCTTAAGCCCTGTATCCAAAGTCTGAGAGTGGCCCCTTAGAGATCTTGTTTCATCTTTAGGATATTACCTTTCTTCTTCAGGATTTGATGAGACCCCTTTATGAAGTTGCAATCACAGCTGATTTGAAATATCTTTCCTGGAAAACTCTGTTGTTGGTAGCAGTTATTTCTGAACAAAGAGTATAGGAACTCCATACCCTTTCCTGTAAAGCTCTTTATTGTTTTTTCTACAATGATGAAATCACTTTAAAAGCAAACCATCTTTTCTTACTACCTACTACTTACTTCTAAATCATCACTCATCCAGTCTGTCAACCTTCCTGTAGTCTTTCCCTATTTTGTGAATAAAGGGGAGTACATGCTATATCTTCTGGGTGTGCAGCATTAACTTAGGCTTTGCTTGCATCATGTTAAGAATGTCAGAAAGATGGACCAGTTGTTTGTTTCCTTTTCCTCAGCAAAATTAGGCAAAGGATTGTCATAGGTAACTCTTTCGCACTGGCTATCTGAATGTATTTCTAATGCCTACAAGGAGAAGGAATTGTCTTTGCCTGGGTCTCCTAAGGTTCATTGTATAAATTAGTTCCAACCTGCACTGCCTTTTTCTCCAAAGTACCAATTAATGACATTTGTGCTGCAGCTACTTGGGCAAATGTCCATACTGTCATATTTTATTATAAGTTGGCTTCACAGTCCAGATCTAGAGCATTCTTTGTTTCAGCTATTCTTCACTATATACTTCCATGAGACCACCCAGCATTTATGGTAGCTGGGGACTCTGTCCAGTCCATTGGGGAAAGGATGGAAGAGACAACATCAGATATGAAAGTTATAAACTTACTATAACGAGATCTATGTTGTCTACTTCTGTCCTTCTTCAACTTCCCTCTCTCCTTTCCCTTCCAGATGTCTTATTTTATTGTTTCTGGAGTGACTGTACTGATTGTCACATGCCCTGGTCACATACTCTTCAAGATGTGTGTCAAGGAGTATTGCCTTTTTGTGACATATTTCTTACTGTGATAATAGTAAAACAGGTCTGTGATAGAGTATGGGCAAACTCAATCTAAAATATTTTGCTATTAGGAGGGGAATTATGGGTAATGGGGATCCTAGGCCTTGATCCAAAGTCTGACAGTGGGCAAAGTTTGATCTAGTCATATCTGGTACAGAAGCAAACAACACAAATCTATCATTATTTAAGTACTTAACTTTCATTTTTTATAGTGTAATATTTCCTTGTAATGATTCATATTTTTTTTAGATTATTATATATGAAAAAATGTCTTGAGTCCTCATGAGATGTTGGGATCATTTGTTTTATTTAGAAATGCATGACTATTTATAAGTACCATGCATGGGCCTACCTGTAAATATCAAAATCCCAGAAGATCGAAAATGACATCTTTGAGACAAAAATCAGTGAAAACTCATTTCAGCAAAGGACCCGATCAGCGAATGTATTCCCAGGGTAGCCAACAAGGTGAACTTTGCCCTTTTCTCAACTGTAGTGTAATCACAGAGTTGGTATATTTAGGGGGGTGTCAGGGTTGTAGCCTCCAACATTAGGGGGTGTGGGGGGTACAGTTTCATTTTTGTGACATTTAGTGTTAGTGTTAGTGGTTTCTTACCCTGGGAAGATATTTGTCAATCCGATTTTTCACTGAAGTGAGTTTTTGGTGATTTCTTTTTGACAATGTCATTTTCAATCTTTTGGGATTTCGATGTTATGAAGTAGACCCCCATGCACGACACCTTAAAGGTGCATGATGATCCTTTTTCACAGTCCTGACAGTAGCCTGATTCATAAAACTGAATCACACTACTGTCTGAATTGTGGGCAAGCAATATTGAGCACAATCCTTTTTAAGGACTGCACACAATGTTTCAAAACAGCCCAGATCACAGCTTTTTGGTACCCAAAAACCTTTTTGGGATACATTGGTTTGG